>NC_134096.1:85340596-85672431 GCF_000715075.1 Nicotiana tabacum | reverse complement strand
TTTTGGCCGTAAAATGCAAAAAATGAGGAATGATCATGGCGGGGCGGTGACTATGGTTCCTTAGGTCGTATTTGATGGACCGAAAAAAATTTAGGCGATCGGGGTCCGGTAGTCCCGGGCCCACTTGGAAGGGGTGGGCTATAGCACACGAAAATATGGGAATCGATTAGAATTCTAGGTGTTTGGCCGTAAAATGCAAAAAATGAGGAAAGGTCATGGAGGGGCAGTGATTATGGTTTCTTAAGTCGTATTTGATGGCCCAGAAAATTTTTAGGCGATCCGGTTCCGGGGGGCCCTACCCATGGGGAAGGCGTGGGCAATTATAGCACACGCAAATATGGTAATCGGGCGGAATTCTAGTTGTTTGGCCGAAAAATGCAAAAAATGAGGAACGATCATGGCGGGGCGGTGACTATGGTTCCTTAAGTCGTATTTGATGGCCCGAAAAAATTTTAGGCGACCGGGGTCCGGGGTTCCCGGAACCACTTGGAAGGTGTGGGCTATAGCACACGAAAATATGGGAATCAGGAGGAATTCTAGTTTTTTGGCCGAAAAATGCAAAAAATGAGGAACGATCTTGGCGGGGAGGTTACTATGGTTCCTTAGGTCTTATTCGATGGCCTGAAATTTTTTTAGGTGATCCGAGTCTGGGGGGCTCAGCTCACTCGGAAGGCGTGGGCTATAGCACACGAAAATATGGGAATCGGGCGGAATTCTAGATTTTTTGGCCGTAAAATGCAAAAATTGAGGAACGATCAAGGCGAGACGGTGATTATGGTTCCTTAGGTCATATTTGATGTCCTGGAAAAATTTAAGGCGATTGGGGTCCGGGGCGCCTAGGACCACTCGGAAGGCGTGGGCTATAGCACACGAAAATATGGGAATCGCGCGTAATTCTAGTTTTTTGGCAGAAAAATGCAAAAAATGAGGAACAATCATGGCGGGGCGGTGACTATGGTTCCTTATGTCATATTTGATGGCCCGAAAAAATTTTAGGCGATCGGGGTCCGGGGGTCCCAGGACCACTCGGAAGGCGTGGGCTATAGCACACGAAAATATGGAAAACGGGCGAAATTCTAGTTTTCTACCCGAAAAATGCAAAAAATGAGGAACGATCATGGCGGGGGCTGTGACTATGGTTCCTTAGGTCGTATTGGATGGCCAGGAAATTTTTTATGTGATCGGGGTCCGGGGGTTCCGGGACCATTTGGAAGGCATGGGCTATAACACACGAAAATATGGGAATCTGGCAGAATTCTAATTTTTTGGCCGCAAAACGCAAAAGATGAGGAACGATCATGGCGGGGCGGTGACTACGGTTCCTTAGGTCGTATTTAATGGCCCGGAAAAATTTTAGGCATTTCGAGTCCGGGGGCCATGGCCCACTCGGAAGGTGTGGGCTATAACACACGAAAATATGGGAATCAGGCGAAATTCTAGTTTTTTGGCCGTAAAACACAAAAATGAGGAACTGTCATGGCAGGGCGGTGACTATGGTTCTCAAGGTCATATTTGATACCCAGGAGAAATTTTAGGCGATCCGAGTTCGGGGGGCCTGACCCACTCGGAAGGCATGGACTATAGCACACGAAAATAAGGGAATCAGACGGAATTTTAGTTTTTTGGCCGTAAAATGCAAAAAATGAGGAAAGGTCATGGCGGGGCGGTGACTATGGTTCCTTAGGTCCTATTTGATGGCCCGGAAAAGTTTTAGGCAATCCGGTTCCGGGGGCCCCTACCCACTAGGGAGGCGTGGCCTATAGCACACGAAAATATGGGAATCGGGCGGAATTCTAGTTTTTCGCCGTAACACGCAAAACACTAGGAACATTCATGGCGGGGCTGTGATTATGGTTCCTTAGGTAGTATTTGATGGTCCGGAAAAGTTTTAGTCGATCGGGGTCCGGGGGTCCCAGGACCACTTGGAAGGCGCGGGCTATAGCACACGAAAATATGGGAATCAATCAAAATTCTATTTATTGGCCGTAAAACGCAAAAAAGGAGGAACAGTCATGGAAGGGCGGTGAATATGGTTCTCAAGGTTGTATTTGATGCCCTAGAAAAATTTTAGGCGATCCGAGTTCGGGGGGCTTGACCCACTCGGAAGGCGTGGGCTATATAGCACATATATGGGAATGAGGCGGCATTCTAGTTTTTTGGCCCTAAAATGCAAAAAATGAGGAAAGGTCATGGCGAGGCGGTGACTATGGTTCCTTAGGTCGTATTTGATGGCCCGGAAAAATTTTAGGAGATCGGGGTTCGGTGGTCCCGGGACCACTTGGAAGGCGTGGGCTATAGCACACGAAAATATGGGAATCGGGCGGAATTCTAATTTTTTCGCCAAAATGCAAAACACTAGGAACGTTCATGGCGGGGAGGTGACTATGGTTCCTTATGTAGTATTTGATGGTCCGGAAATATTTTAGGCAATCGGGGTCCGGGGGTCCCAGGACCACTTGGAAGGCGCGGGCTATAGCACACGCAAATATAGGAATCGGGCAAAATTCTATTTTTTTGTCCGTAAAACGCAAAAAAGGAGGAACGGTCATGGTGCAGGGCGGTGACTATTGTTCTCAAGGTCGTATTTTATGGCCCAGAAAAATTTTAGCCTATCCGGTTCCAGGGGCCCCTACCCACTGGGGAGGCGTGGGGTATTGAAAACGAAAATATGGGAATCAGGCGAAATTCAAGTTTTCTGGCCGAAAAATGCAAAAAACGAGGAACGATCATGGAGGGGCGGTGACTACGGTTCCGTAGGTCGTATGGATTGCCCGGAAAAATTTTATGCGATCGGGGTCCGGGGGTTCCGGGACCACTTGGAAGGCGTGGGCTATAGCACATGAAAATATGGGAATCTGGCGGAATTCTTGGTTTTTGGCCGTAAATTGCAAAACATGAGGAACGATCATGGGGGGGCGGTGACTATGGTTCCTTTGGTCGTGTTTGATAGCCCGGAAAAACCGGAAATATTTTAGGCAATCGGGGTCTGGAGGTTTTGGGACCACTTGGAAGTCAAGGGCTATAGCATACGAAAATATGGGAATCGGGCAAAATTCTAGGTTTTTTGCCGTAACATGCAAAAACTGTGGAACGATCATGGTGGGGCGGTGACTAGGGTTCCTTAGATGGTATTTGATGGGCCAAAAAAATTTTAGGCGATCGGGGTCCGGGAGTCCTGGGTCCACTTAGAAGGTGTAGCAGACGAAAATATGGGAATCGGGCGGAATTCTAGTTTTTTCGCTGAAAAACGCAAACAACTAGTAACGTTCATGGCGGGGCGATGACTATGGTTCTTTAGGTCGTATTTGATGGTCTGAAAAAATTTTAGGCGATCGGGGTCCGGGGGGCCCTACCCATTGGGAAGGCGTGGGCTATTATAGCACACGAAAATATGGTAATCGGGCGGAATTCTAATTTTTTGGCCGTAAAATGCAAAAAATGAGGAATGATCATGGCAGGGCGGTGACTATGGTTCCTTAGGTCATATTTGATGGGCCGGAAAAATTTTAGGCGTTCGGGGTCAGGCAGTCCCGGGTCCACTTGGAAGAGGTGGGCTATAGCACACGAAAATATGGGAATCGGGTAGAATTCTAGGTGTTTGGCCATAAAACGCAAAAAATGAGGAAAGGTCATGGAGGGGCGGTGATTATGGATTCTTAAGTCGTATTTGATGGCCCGAAAAAATTTTAGGTGATCCGGTTCCGGGGGACCCTACCCATGGGGAAGGCGTGGGCTATTATAGCACACAGAAATATGGTAATCGGGCGGAATTCTAGTTGTTTGGCCGAAAAATGCAAAAAATGAGGAACGATCATGGAGGGGCGGTGACTATGGTTCCTTAAGTCATATTTGATGGCCCGAAAAAATTTTAGGCGACTGGGGTCCGGGGTTCCCGGAACCACTTGGAAGGCCTGGGCTATAGCACACGAAAAAATGGGAATCGGGAGGAATTCTAGATTTTTTGGCCGTAAAATGCAAAAATTGAGGAACGATCAAGGCGAGACGGTGACTATGGTTCCTTAGGTCGTATTTGATGTCCTCGAAAAATTTAAGGCTATAGGGGTCCGGGGCGCCTAGGACCACTCGGAAGGCGTGGGCTATAGCATACGAAAATATGGGAATCGCGCGAAATTCTAATTTTTTGGCCGAAAAACGCAAAAAATGATGAACGATCATGGCAAGGCGGTGACTATGGTTCCTTAGGTCATATTTGATAGCCCGCAAAAATTTTAGGCGATCGGTGTCCGGGGGTCCTGGGACCACTCGGAAGGCGTGGGCTATAGCACACGAAAATATGGGAATCAAGCGGAATTCTTGGTTTTTGGCCGAAAAACGCAAAAGATGAGGAACGATCATGGAGGGTCGGTGACTATGGTTCCTTTGGTCGTATTTAATGTCCCGGAAAAATTTTAGGAGTTCCGTGTCCGAGGGGCATGGCCCACTCAGAAGGTGTGGGCTATAACACACGAAAATATGGGAATCGGGCGAAATTCTAGTTTTTTCGCCGTAAAACACAAAAATGAGGAACGGTCATGGTAGGGTGGTGACTATGGTTCTCAAGGTCGTATTTGATACCCCGGAGAAATTTTAGGCGATCCGAGTTCGGGGGGCCTGACCCACTCGGAAGGCGTGGACTATAGCACACGAAAATAAGGGAATCGGACGGAATTTTAATTTTTTGCCCGTAAAATGCAAAAAATGAGGAAAGGTCATGGCGGGGAAGTGACTATGGTTCCTTAGGTCGTATTGGATTGCCCGGAAAAATTTTATGCGATCGGGGTCCGGGGGTTCCGGGACCACTTGGAAGGCGTGGGCTATAGCACATGAAAATATGGGAATCTGGCGGAATTCTTGGTTTTTGGCCGTAAATTGCAAAACATGAGGAACGATCATGGGGGGGCGGTGACTATGGTTCCTTTGGTCGTGTTTGATAGCCCGGAAAAAATTTTAGGCGATCGGGGTCTGGGGGTTCTAGGACCACTTGGAAGTCAAGGGCTATAGCATATGAAAATATGGGAATCGGGCAAAATTCTAGGTTTTTTGCCGTAACATGCAAAAACTGTGGAACGATCATGGTGGGGCGGTGACTAGGGTTCCTTAGATGGTATTTGATGGGCCGAAAAAATTTTAGGCGACCGGGGTCCGGGAGTCCTGGGTCCACTTAGAAGGCGTGGGCTATAGCACACGAAAATATGGAAATCAGGCAGAATTCTAGGTTTTTGGCCGTAAAATGCAAAAAATAAGGAAAGGTCATGGAGGGGCGGTGACTATGGTTCCTTAGGTTGTATTTAATGGCTCGAAAAAATTTTAGGCGGTCCGGCTCCAGGGGGCCCTACCCATTGGGAAGGCGTGGGCTATTATAGCACACGAAAATATGGTAATCGGGCGGAATTCTAATTTTTTGGCCGTAAAATGCAAAAAATGAGGAATGATCATGGCGGGGCGGTGACTATGGTTCCTTAGGTCCTATTTGATGGGCCGGAAAAATTTTAGGCGATCGGGGTCCGGCAGTCCCGGGTCCACTTGGAAGGGGTGGGCTAAAGCACACGAAAATATGGGAATCGGGTAGAATTCTAGGTGTTTGGCCGTAAAACGCAAAAAATGAGGAAAGGTCATGGAGGGGCAGTGATTATGGATTTTTAAGTCGTATTTGATGGTCCGGAAAAATTTTAGGCGATCCGGTTCCGGGGGACACTACCCATGGGGAAGGCATGGGCTATTATAGCACACACAAATTTGGTAATCGGGCGGAATTCTAGTTATTTTGGCAAAAAAATGCAAAAAATGAGGAACGATCATGGTGGGGCGGTGACTATGGTTCCTTAAGTCATATTTGATGGCCCAAAAAAATTTTAGGCGACTAGGGTCCGGGGTTCCCGGAACCACTTGGAAGGCGTGGGCTATAGCACACGAAAATATGGGAATAGGGAGGAATTCTAGGTTTTTTGGCCGTAAAATGCAAAAATTGAGGAACGATCAAGGCGAGACGGTGACTATGGTTCCTTAGGTTGTATTTGATGTCCAGGAAAAATTTAAGGCTATAGGGGTCCGGGGCGCCTAGGACCACTCGGAAGGCGTGGGCTATAGCACACGAAAATATGGGAATCGCGCGGAATTCTAGTTTTTTTCCCGTAAAATGCAAAAAAAGAGGAACAATCATGGCAGGGCGGTGACTATGGTTCCTTAGGTCATATTTGATAGCCCAGAAAAATTTTAGGCGATCGGTGTCCGGGGGTCCTGGGACCACTCGGAAGGCGTGGGCTATAGCACATGAAAATATGGGAATCAAGCGAATTCTAGTTTTTTGGCTGGAAAACGCAAAAGATGAGGAACGGTCATGGCGGGGCAGTGACTATGGTTCCTTTGGTCATATTTAATGTCCCGGAAAAATTTTAGGAGTTCCGAGTCCGAGGGGTATTGCCCACTCAGAAGGTGTGGGCTATAACACACGAAAATATGGGAATCAGGCGAAATTCTAGTTTTTTTGCCGTAAAACACAAAAATGAGGAACGGTCATGGTAGGGTGGTGACTATGGTTCTCAAGGTCATATTTGATACCCCGGAGAAATTTTAGGCGATCCGAGTTCGGGGGGCCTGACCCACTCGGAAGGCGTGGACTATAGCACACAAAAATAAGGGAATCAGACGGAATTTTAGTTTTTTGCCCGTAAAATGCAAAAAATGAGGAAAGGTCATGGCGGGGCAGTGACTATGGTTCCTTAGGTCGTATTGGATGGCCCGGAAAAATTTTATGCGATCGGGGTCCTGGGGTTCCGGGACCACTTGGAAGGCGTGGGCTATAGCACACGAAAATATGGGAATCTGGCGGAATTCTTGGTTTTTGGCCGAAAAACGCAAAAGATGAGGAACGATCAAGGTGGGGCGGTGACTATGGTTCCTTTGGTCGTATTTAATGTCCCGAAAAATTTTTAGGAGTTCCGAGTCCGGGGGGCATGGCCCACTCAGAAGGTGTGGGCTATAAAACACGAAAATATGGGAATCAGGCGAAATTCTAGTTTTTTTGCCGTGAAACACAAAAATGAGGAACGGTCATGGTAGGTCGGTGACTATGGTTCTCAAGGTCATATTTGATACCCCGGAGAAATTTTAGGCGATCCAAGTTCGGGGGGCCTGACCCACTCGGAAGGCGTGGACTATAGCACACGAAAATAAGGGAATCAGACGGAATTTTAGTTTTTTGGCCGTAAAATGCAAAAAATGAAAAAGATCATGGCGGGGCGGTGACTAGGGTTCCTTAGGTCCTATTTGATGGCCCGGAAAAGTTTTAGGTAATCAGGTTCCGGGGGCCCCTACCCACTGGGAGGCAGGGGCTATAGCACACGAAAATATGGGAATCAGGCGGAATTCTAGTTTTTAGCCGTAAAAAGCAAAACACTAGGAACATTCATGGCCAGGCTGTGATTATGGTTCCTTAGGTAGTATTTGATGGTTCGGAAAATTTTAGGCGATCGGGGACTATAGTTCTCAAGGTCGTATTTGATGGCCCAAAAAAATATTAGCCTATCCGGTTCCGGGGCCCCCTACCCACTGGGGAGGCGTGGGCTATAACACACGAAAATATAGGAATCAGGCGAAATTCAAGTTTTTTGGTCGAAAAACGCAAAAAACGAGGAATGATCATGGAGGGGCGGAGACTATGGTTCCGTAGGTCGTATTAGATGGCCCAGAAAAATTTTAGGAGATCGGGGTCCCGGGACCACTTGGAAGGCGTGGGCTAGCACACGAAAATATAGGAATCGGGAGGAATTCTAGTTTTTTGGCCGTAAATTGAAAAAAATGAGGAACGATCATGGGGGGGGGGGGGGGGCGGTGACTATGGTTCCTTTGATCGTATTTGATAGCCCGGAAATATTTTAGGCGATCGGGGTCTGGGGGTTTCGGGACCACTTGGAAGTCAAGGGCTATAGCACACGAAAATATGGGAATCAGGCAAAATTCTAGGTTTTTTGCCGTAACATGCAAAAACTGTGGAACGATCATGGTGGGGCGGTGACTATGGTTCCTTAGATGGTATTTGATGGGCCAGAAAAATTTTAGGCGATCGGGGTCTGTGAGTCCCGGGTCCACTTGGAAGGCATGGGCTATAGCACACGAAAATATGGGAATCGGGCGGAATTCTAGTTTTTTCGCCGAAAACACAAAACACTAGGAACGTTCATGGTGAGGCGGTGACTATGGTTCGTTAGGTAGTATTTGATGGTCCGGAAAAAATTTAGGTGATCGGGGTCCGGGGGTCCCAGGACCACTTGGAAGGCCCGCACACGAAAATATGGGAATCAGGCAAAATTCTATTTTTTGGCTGTAAAACGCAAAAAGGAGGAACGGTCATGGCGCAGGGCGGTGACTATGGTTCTCAAGGTCGTATTTGATGGCCTGAAAATTATTTAGCCTATCCGGTTCCGGGGGCCCCTACCCACTGGGGAGGCGTGGGCTATAACACACGAAAATATGGGAATCAGGCGAAAATCAAGTTTTTTGGTCGAAAAATGCAAAAAACGAGGAATGATCATGGAGGGGCGGTGACTATGGTTCTGTAGATTTTTAGGCGGTAGGGGTCCGAGGGGCACGGGCCCACTCGGAAGGCGTGGGCTAGCACACGAAAATATGGGAATCGGGAGGAATTCTAGTTTCTTGGCCGTAACACGCAAAACAACGAGGAACGCTCATGGAGGGGCGGTGGCTATGGTTCCTTAGATTGAATTTGAACGTATTAGATAGCCCGGAAAATTTTTAGGCGATCGGGGTCGGGGGGTTCCGGGACCACTTGGAAGTCAAGGGCTATAGCACACGAAAATATGGGAATCAGGCAAAATTCTAGGTTTTTTGCCGTAACATGCAAAAACTGTGGAACTATCATGGTGGAGCGGTGACTATGGTTCCTTAGATGGTATTTGATGGGCCGGAAAAATTTTAGGCGACCGGGGTCCGGGAGTCCCGGGTCCACTTGGAAGGCGTGGGCTATAGCACACGAAAATATGGGAATCGGGTGGAATTCTAGTTTTTTCGCCGAAAACGCAAAACACTAGGAACGTTCATGGCGGGGCGGTGACTATGGTTCTCAAGGTCGTATTTGATGGCCCGGAAAAATTTTAGCTTATCCGGTTCCGGGGGCCACTACCCACTGGGGAGGTGTGGGCTATAGCACACGAAAATATGGGAATCAGGCGAAATTCAAGTTTTTTTGTCGAAAAATGCAAAAAGCGAGGAACGATAATGGAGGGGCAGTGACTATGGTTCCGTAGGTCGTATTAGATGGCCCGGAAAAATTTTAGGAGATCGGGGTCCCGAGATCACTTGGATGGCGTGGGCTAGCACACGAAAATATGGGAATCAGGCGAAATTCAAGTTTTTTGGTCGAAAAATTCAAAAAGCGAGGAACGATCATCGAGGGGCGGTGACTATGGTTCCGTAGGTCGTATTAGATGGCCCGGAAAAATTTTAGGAGATCGGGGTCCCGAGACCACTTGGATGGCGTGGGCTAGCACACGAAAATATGGAAATCGGGAGGAATTCTAGTTTTTTGGCCGTAAGTTGAAAAAAATGAGGAACGATCATGGGGGGGCGGTGACTATGGTTCCTTTGGTCGTATTTGATAGCCCGGAAAATTTTTAGGCGATCGGGGTCGGGGGGTTCCGGGACCACTTGGAAGTCAAGGGCTATAGCACACGAAAATATGGGAATCAGGCAAAATTCTAGGTTTTTTGCCGTAACATGCAAAAACTGTGGAACGATAATGGTGGGGCGCTGACTACGGTTCCTTAGATGGTATTTGATGGGCCTGAAAAATTTTAGGCGATCGGGGTCCTAGAGTCCCGGGTCCACTTGGAAGGCGCGGGCTATAGCACACGCAAATATGGGAATTAGGCAAAATTCTATTTTTTTGGCCGTAAAATGCAAAAAAGGAGGAACAGTCATGGCGCAGGGCGGTGACTATGGTTCTCAAGGTCGTATTTGATGGCCCGAAAAAATTTTAGCCTATCCGGTTCCGGGGGCCCCTACTCACTGGGGAGGCGTGGGCTATAGCACATGAAAATATGGGAATCAGGTGAAATTCAAGTTTTTTGGTCGAAAAATGCAAAAAAACGAGGAACGATCATGGAGGGGCGGTGACTATGGTTCCGTAGGTCGTATTAGATGGCCCGGAAAAATTTTAGGAGATCGGGGTCCCGGGACCACTTGGAAGGCGTGGGCTCACGAAAATATGAGAATCGGGAGGAATTCTAGTTTTTTGGCCGTAAATTGAAAAAAATGAGGAATGATCATGGGGGGGGAGGGTGACTATGGTTTCTTTGGTCGTATTTTATAGCCCGGAAAATTTTTAGGCGATCAGGGTCTGGGGGTTCCGGGACCACTTGGAAGTCAAGGGCTATAAGCACACGAAAATATGGGAATCAGGCAAAATTCTAGGTTTTTTGCCATAACATGCAAAATATGTGGAACGATCATGGTGGGGCGGTGACTATGGTTCCTTAGATGGTATTTGATTGGCCGGAAAAATTTTAGGCGATCGGGGTCCGGGAGTCCCAGGTCCACTTGGAAGGCGTGGGCTATAGCACACGAAAATATGGGAATCGGGCAGAACTCTAGGTTTTTGGCCGTAAAATGCAAAAAATGTGGAAAGGTCATGAGGGGGCGGTGACTATGGTCGTATTTGATGTCTCGGAAAAATTTTGGGGGATCCGGCTCCAGGAGGCCCTACCCATTGGGAAGGCGTGGGCTATTATAGCACACGAAAATATGGTAATCGGTCGGAATTCTAGTTTTTTGGCCGAAAAATGCAAAAAATGCGGAACAATCATGGCGGAGTGGTGAATATGTATCCTTATGTCGTATTTGATATCCCAAAAAATATTTAGGTGATCCGAGTCCGGGGGGCCCGGCTCACTCGGAAGGCGTGAGCTATAGCACACGAAAATATGCGAATCGGGCGAAATTCTAGTTTTTTGGCCGAAAAACGCAAAAAATGAGGAATGATCATGGAGAGGCGGTGATATGGTTCCTTAGGTTGTATTTGATGTCTTGGAAAAATTATAGGGGATCGGGGTCCGGGGCGCCTAGGACCACTTGGAAGGCATGGGCTATATAGCACACGAATATATGGGAATCGCGCGGAATTCTAGTTTTTTAGTCGAAAAATGCAAAAAATGAGGAACGATCATGGCGGGGCGGTGTCTATGGTTCCTTAGGTCGTATTTGACGGCCCGGAAAAATTTTAGGCATTCCGAGTCCGTGGGGCCCGGCCCACTCGTAAGCTGTGGGCTATAACACACGAAAATATGGTAATTGGGCGAAATTCTTGTATTTTGGCCGTAAAATGCAAAATATGAGGAACGGCCATGGCAAGGCAGTGACTATGGTTCTCAAGGTCGTATTTGATGCCCCAGAAAAATTTTAGGCGATCCGAGTTCGGGCGGCCTGACCCACTCGGAAGGCGTGGGCTATAGCACACGAATATATGGGAATCGGGCAGAATTCTAGTTTTATGGCCGTAAAATGCAAAAAATGAGGAAAGGTCATGGCGAGACGGTGAGTATGGTTCCTTAGGTCGTATTTGATGGACCGGGAAAATTTTAGGCAATCCGGTTCCGGGGGCCCCTACCCACTAGGAAGGTGTGGGCTACAGCAAACGAAAATATAAAAATCAGGTGAAATTCTAGTTTTTTGGCCGAAAAATGCTTAAAATGAGGAACGAACATGGCGGGGCGGTGACTATGGTTCCTTAGGTCGTATTTGATGGCCCGGAAAATTTTTATGAGATCGGGGATCGGGGGTCCCGGGACCACTTCAAAGGCGTGGGCTATAGCACACGAATATATGGGAATCGGGCGGAATTCTAGTTTTTTGGCCGTAAAATGCAATAAATGAGGACCAATATGGCGGGACGGTGACTATGGTTCCTTAGTTCGTATTTGATGGCCCGGAAAAATTTTAGGCGATCGGGGTCTAGGGGTCCCGGGACCACTTGGAAGGCGTGGGCTATCGCACACAAAAATATGGGAATCGGGAGGAATTCTATGTTTTTATCCGTAAAACATAAAAAAATAAGGAACGGTCATGTCAAGGCGGTGACTATGGTTCTTTAGGTCGTATTTGATGGCCCGGAAAAATTTTAGGCACTCCGTGTCCGGGAGGCCAAGCCCACTTGGAAGGCGTGGGCTATAGCACACGAAAATATGGGAATCAGGCGGAATTCTAGTTTTTTTGGAGTAAAATTCAAAAAATGAGGAACGATCATGGTGGGGCGGTGACTCTAGTTCCTTAGGTCGTATTTGATGGGCCGGAAAAATTTTAGGCGATCGGGTTCCGGGAGTCCCGGGTCCACTTGGAAGGTGTGGGCTATAGCACACGAAAATATTGGAATCGGGCGAAATTCTAGTTGTTTGGCCGTAAAATGCAAACAATGAGGAAATGTCATGGCGAGACGGTGACTATGGTTCCTTAGTTCGTATTTGATGGCCCGGAAAAATTTTAGGAGATCCGGTTCCAGGGCCCCTACCAATTGGAAAGGCGTGAGCTATTATAGCACACGAAAATATGGGAATCGGGCGGAATTCTAGTTTTTTTGCCGAAAAATGCATCATGGCGGGGAGGTGACTATGGTTCCTTAGGTCTTATTTGATGGCCCGAAACAAATTTCGGTGATCAGAGTTCGGGGGGCCCGGCCCATTCGTAAGGCATGGGCTTAGCACACGAAAATAAGGGAATCAGGCGAAATTCTAGTGTTTTGGCCGAAATATGCAAAATATGCGGAACGATAAGTGCAGAGCGGTGACTATGGTTTCTTAGGTCATATTTGATGGCCCGGAAAAATTTTAGGCGATCGGGGTCCGGGGGTCCCAAGACCACTTAGAAGGCGTGGGCTGCACACGAAAATATGGGAATCGGGCAGAATTCTAATTCTTTGGCCGAAAAACGCAAAAGTTGAGGAACGATCATGGCGGAGCGGTGATTATGGTTCCTTAGGTCGTATTTAATGGCCCGGAAAAATTTTAGAAGTTCCGAGTCCGGGGGCTCGGCCCACTCGGAAGGTGTGGGCTATAGCACACGAAAATATGGGAATTGGGCGGAATTCTAGTTTTTTCGCTGAAAAATACATACAACTAGGAACGTTCAAGGCGGGGCGGTGACTATGGTTCCTTAGGTCGTATTTGATGGTCCGAAAAAATTTTAGGCGATCGGGGTCCGGAGGGCCCTACCCATTGGGAAGGCGTGGGCTATTATAGCACACGAAAATATGGTAATCGGGCGGAATTCTAGTTTTTTGGCCGAAAAACGCAAAATATGAGGAACGATCACGGCAGGGCGGTGACTATGGTTTCTTAGGTCATATTTGATGGCTCGAAAATTTTTTAGGCGATTGGGGTCCAGGGGTCCCAGGACCACTTTGAAGGCGTGGGCTATAGCACACAAAAATATGGAAATCGGGCGGAATTCTAATTTGTTGGCCGAAAAATGCAAAAAGTGAGCAACGATCATGGCGGAGCGGTGATTATGGTTCCTTAGGTCGTATTTAATGGCCTGAAAATTTTTTAGACGTTCCGAGTCTAGGGGGCCCGGCCCACTCGGAAGGTGAGGGTTATAGCACACGAAAATATAGGAATTGGGCAGAATTCTAGTTTTTTCACTGAAAAAAGCAAAGAACTAGGAACGTTCATGGCAGGACGGTGACCATGGTTCCTTAAGTCATATTTGATGGTCCGGAAAAATTTTAGGCAATCGGGGTCCGGGGGTCCCTACCCACTAGGAAGGCGTGGGCTATTATAGCACACGAAAATATGGTAATCGGGAGGAATTCTAGTTTTTTGGCCGAAAAATGCAAAATATGAGGAACGATCACGGCGGGGTGGTGACTATGGTTTCTTAGGTCATATTTGATGGCTCGGAAAATTTTTAGGCGATCCGGGTCCGGGGGTCCCAGGACCACTTTGAAGGCGTGGGCTATAGCACATAAAAATATGGGAATCGGGCGGAATTCTAATTTTTTGGCCGAAAAATGCAAAACGTGAGGAACGATCATGGCGAGCGGTGATTATGGTTCCTTAGCTCGTATTTGATGGCCCAAAAAATTTTAGACGTTCCGTGTCCGGGGGGCCGGCCCACTCGGAAGGTGTGGGCTATAGCACACGAAAATATGGGAATTGGGCGGAATTCTAGTTTTTTCGCTGAAAAACACATACAACTAGGAACGTTCAAGGCGGGGCGGTGACTATGGTTCCTTAGGTCATATTTGATGGTCCGGAAAAATTTTAGGCAATCGAGGTCCGGAGGGCCCTACCCATTGGGAAGGCGTGGGCTATTATAGCACACGAAAATATGGTAATCGGGCAGAATTCTAGTCTTTTTGCCAAAAAATGCAAAACATGAGGAACGATCATGGCGTGGAGGTGACTATGGTTCCTTAGGTCTTATTTGATGGCCCAAAAAAAATTTAGGTGATCCGAGTCTGGGGGGCCCGGCCCACTCGTAAGGCATGGGCTTAGCACACGAAAATATGGGAATTAGGCGAAATTCTAGTGTTTTGGCCGAAAAATGCAAAATATGAGGAACGATAAGTGCGGGGCGGTGACTATGATTTCTTAGGTTATATTTGATGGCCCAAAAAATTTTTAGGCGATCGGGGTCCGGGGGTCCCGAGACCACTTGGAAGGCGTGGGCTGTACACGAAAATATGGGAATAGGGCGGAATTTTAATTCTTTGGCCGAAAAACGCAAAAGTTGAGGAACAATCATGGCGGAGTGGTGATTATGGTTCCTTAGGTCGTATTTAATGGCCCGGAAAATTTTTAGAAGCTCCGAGTCCGGGGGGCCCGGCCCATTCGGAAGGTGTGGGCTATAGCACATGAAAATATGGGAATTGGGCGAAATTCTAGTTTTTTCGCTGAAAAACACAAACAACTAGGAACGTTCAAGGCGGGGCGGTGACTATGGTTCCTTAGGTCGTATTTGATGGTCCTGAAAAATTTTAGGCGATCGGGGTCTGGAGGGCCCTACCCATTGTGAAGGCGTGGGCTATTATAGCACACGAAAATATGGTAATCGGGCGGAATTCTAGTTTTTTGGCCGAAAAACGCAAAATATGAGGAACGATCATGACGGGGCGGTGACTATGATTTCTTAGGTCATATTTGATGGCCCGGAAAATTTTTAGGCGATCGGGGTCCAGGGGTCCCAGGACCACTTTGAAGGCGTGGGCTATAGCACTCAAAAATATGGGAATCGGGCGGAATTCTAATTTTTTGGCCGAAAAATGCAAAAAGTGAGGAACGATCATGGCGGAGCGGTGATTATGGTTCCTTAGCTCGTATTTAATGGCCCGGAAAAATTTTAGACGTTCCGAGTCCGGGGGGCCGGCCCACTCGGATGGTGTGGGCTATAGCACACGAAAATATGGGAATCGGGCGGAATTCTAGTTTT
Source organism: Nicotiana tabacum (assembly GCF_000715075.1). Classification (NCBI taxonomy): domain Eukaryota; kingdom Viridiplantae; phylum Streptophyta; class Magnoliopsida; order Solanales; family Solanaceae; genus Nicotiana; species Nicotiana tabacum. Next base: position 85,656,996 of record NC_134096.1, on the reverse strand, counting down.
TTTGCTGAAAAACGCAAACAACTAGGAACGTTCATGACGGGACGGTGACCATGGTTCCTTAAGTCATATTTGATGGTCCGAGAAAATTTTAGGCGATCGGGGTCCGGGGGTCCTACCCACTGGGAAGGCGTGGACTATTATAGCACACGATAATATGGGAATCAGGCGGAATTCTAGTCTTTTTGCCGAAAAATGCAAAACATGAGGAACGATCATTGCGGGGAGGTGACTATGGTTCCTTAGGTCTTATTTGATGGCCCGAAAAAAATTTAGGTGATCCGCGTCCGGGGGGCCCGGCCCACTCGGAAGGCGTGGGCTATAGCACACGAAAATATGGGAATCAGGCGGAATTCTAATTTTTTTGATGAAAGACGCAAAATATGAGGAACGATCAGGGCGGGGCGGTGACTATGGTTTCTTAGGTCATATTTGATAGCCCGGAAAATTTTTAGGCGATCGGGGTCCGGGGGTCCCGGGACCACTTTGAAGGTGTGGGCTATAGCATACGTAAATATGGGAATCGGGCGGAATTCTAGTTTTTTCGCTGAAAAACGCAAACAACTAGGAACGTTCATGGTTGGGCGGTGACTATGGTTCCTTAGCTCGTATTTGATGGACCGAAAAAATTTTAGGCGATCGAGGTCCAGGGGGCCCTACCCATTGGGAAGGCGTGGGCTATTATAGCACACGAAAATATGGTAATCAGGCGGAATTCTAGTTTTTTTGCCGAAAAATGCAAAAACTTTAGGAACAAACGATCATGGCGGGGAGGTGACTATGGTTCCTTAGGTCTTATTTGATGGCCCGAAAAAAGTTTAGGTGATCCGAGTCCGGGGGGCCCGGCCCACTCGGAAGGCGTGGGCTATAGCATACGAAAATATGGGAATCAGGCAGAATTCTAGTTTTTTTTTCCGAAAGACGCAAAATATGAGGAACGATCAGGGCGGGGCGGTGACTATGGTTTCTTAGGTCATATTTGATGGCCCGGAAAATTTTTAGGCGATCGAGGTCCGGGGGTCCCGGGACCACTTTGAAGGCGTGGGCTATAGCACACGAAAATATGGGAATCGGGCGAAATTCTAATTTTTTCGCTGAAAAACGCAAACAACTAGGAACGATCATGGCGGGGCGGTGACTATGGTTCCTTAGTTCGTATTTGATGGCCCGGAAAAATTTTAGGCGATCCGGTTCCGGGGACCCCTACCCATTAGGAAGGCGTGAGCTATTATAGCACAAGAAAATATGAGAATCGGGCGGAATTCTAGTTTTTTTTTCGAAAAATGCATCATGGCGGGGAGGTGAGTATGGTTCCTTAGTTCTTATTTGATGGCCCGAAACAAATTTCGGTGATCCGAGTTTGGGGGGCCCGGCCCATTCGTAAGGCATGGGCTTAGCACACGAAAATATGGGAATCAGGCGAAATTCTAGTGTTTTGGCCGAAAAATGCAAAATATGAGGAACGATAAGTGTGGGGCGGTGACTATGGTTTCCTAGGTCATATTTGATGGCCCGGAAAAATTTTAGGCGATCGGGGTCCGGGGGTCCCGAGACCACTTACAAGGCGTGGGCTGCACACGAAAATATGGGAATCGGGCGGAATTCTAATTCTTTGGCCGAAAAACGCAAAAGTTGAGGAACGATCATGGCGGAGCGGTGATTATGGTTCCTTAGGTCATATTTAATGGCTCAGAAAAATTTTAGAAGTTCCGAGCTGGGGGGGCCCGGCCCACTCGGAAGGTGTGGGCTATAGCACACGAAAATATGGGAATTGGGCGGAATTCTAGTTTTTTCGCTGAAAAACACATACAACTAGGAACGTTCAAGGCGGGGCGGTGACTATGGTTCCTTAGGTCGTATTTGATGGTCCGGAAAAATTTTAGGCAATCGAGGTCCGGAGGGCCCTACCCATTGGGAAGGCGTGGGCTATTATAGCACACGAAAATATGGTAATCGGGCGGAATTCTAGTTTTTTGGCCGAAAAACGCAAAATATGAGGAACGATCATGGCGGGGCGGTGACTATGATTTCTTAGGTCATATTTGATGGCCCGGAAAATTTTTAGGCGATCAGGGTCCAGGGGTCCCAGGACCACTTTGAAGGCGTGGGCTATAGCACTCAAAAATATGGGAATCGGGCGGAATTCTAATTTTTTGGCCGAAAAATGCAAAAAGTGAGGAACGATCATGGAGGAGCGGTGATTATGGTTCCTTAGCTCGTATTTAATGGCCCTGAAAAATTTTAGACGTTCCGAGTCCGGGGGGCCGGCCCACTCGGATGGTGTGGGCTATAGCACACGAAAATATGGGGATCGGGCGGAATTCTAGTTTTTTTGCTGAAAAACGCAAACAACTAGGAACGTTCATGACGGGACGGTGACCATGGTTCCTTAAGTCATATTTGATGGTCCGAGAAAATTTTAGGCGATCGGGGTCCGGGGGTCCTACCCACTGGGAAGGCGTGGACTATTATAGCACACGATAATATGGGAATCAGGCGGAATTCTAGTCTTTTTGCCGAAAAATGCAAAACATGAGGAATGATCATTGCGGGGAGGTGACTATGGTTCCTTAGGTCTTATTTGATGGCCCGAAAAAATTTAGGTGATCCGCGTCCGGGGGGCCCGGCCCACTCGGAAGGCGTGGGCTATAGCACACGAAAATATGGGAATCAGGCGGAATTCTAGTTTTTTTGATGAAAGACGCAAAATATGAGGAACGATCAGGGCGGGGCGGTGACTATGGTTTCTTAGGTCATATTTGATGGCCCGGAAAATTTTTAGGCGATCGGGGTCCGGGGGTCCCGGGACCACTTTGAAGGTGTGGGCTATAGCATACGTAAATATGGGAATCGGGCGGAATTCTAGTTTTTTCGCTGAAAAACGCAAACAACTAGGAACGTTCATGGTTGGGCGGTGACTATGGTTCCTTAGCTCGTATTTGATGGACCGAAAAAATTTTAGGCGATCGAGGTCCAGGGGGCCCTACCCATTGGGAAGGCGTGGGCTATTATAGCACACGAAAATATGGTAATCAGGCGGAATTCTAGTTTTTTTGCCGAAAAATGCAAAAACTTTAGGAACAAACGATCATGGCGGGGAGGTGACTATGGTTCCTTAGGTCTTATTTGATGGCCCGAAAAAAGTTTAGGTGATCCGAGTCCGGGGGGCCCGGCCCACTCGGAAGGCGTGGGCTATAGCATACGAAAATATGGGAATCAGGCAGAATTCTAGTTTTTTTTCCGAAAGACGCAAAATATGAGGAACGATCAGGGCGGGGCGGTGACTATGGTTTCTTAGGTCATATTTGATGGCCCGGAAAATTTTTAGGCGATCGAGGTCCGGGGGTCCCGGGACCACTTTGAAGGCGTGGGCTATAGCACACGAAAATATGGGAATCGGGCGAAATTCTAATTTTTTCGCTGAAAAACGCAAACAACTAGGAACGATCATGGCGGGGCGGTGACTATGGTTCCTTAGTTCGTATTTGATGGCCCGGAAAAATTTTAGGCGATCCGGTTCCGGGGACCCCTACCCATTAGGAAGGCGTGAGCTATTATAGCATACGAAAATATGAGAATCGGGCGGAATTCTAGTTTTTTTTTCGAAAAATGCATCATGGCGGGGAGGTGAGTATGGTTCCTTAGTTCTTATTTGATGGCCCGAAACAAATTTCGGTGATCCGAGTTTGGGGGGCCCGGCCCATTCGTAAGGCATGGGCTTAGCACACGAAAATATGGGAATCAGGCGAAATTCTAGTGTTTTGGCCGAAAAATGCAAAATATGAGGAACGATAAGTGCGGGGCGGTGACTATGGTTTCCTAGGTCATATTTGATGGCCCGGAAAAATTTTAGGCGATCGGGGTCCGGGGGTCCCGAGACCACTTACAAGGCGTGGGCTGCACACGAAAATATGGGAATCGGGCGGAATTCTAATTCTTTGGCCGAAAACGCAAAAGTTGAGGAACGATCATGGCGGAGCGGTGATTATGGTTCCTTAGGTCATATTTAATGGCTCAGAAAAATTTTAGAAGTTCCGAGCTGGGGGGGCCCGGCCCACTCGGAAGGTGTGGGCTATAGCACACGAAAATATGGGAATTGGGCGGAATTCTAGTTTTTTCGCTGAAAAACACATACAACTAGGAACGTTCAAGGCGGGGCGGTGACTATGGTTCCTTAGGTCATATTTGATGGTCCGGAACAATTTTAGGCAATCGAGGTCCGGAGGGCCCTACGCATTGGGAAGGCGTGGGCTATTATAGCACACGAAAATATGGTAATCGGGCGGAATTCTAGTTTTTTGGCCGAAAAACGCAAAATATGAGGAACGATCATGGCGGGGCGGTGACTATGATTTCTTAGGTCATATTTGATGGCCCGGAAAATTTTTAGGCGATCGGGGTCCAGGGGTCCCAGGACCACTTTGAAGGCGTGGGCTATAGCACTCAAAAATATGGGAATCGGGCGGAATTCTAATTTTTTGGCCGAAAAATGCAAAAAGTGAGGAACGATCATGGAGGAGCGGTGATTATGGTTCCTTAGCTCGTATTTAATGGCCCTGAAAAATTTTAGACGTTCCGAGTCCGGGGGGCCGGCCCACTCGGATGGTGTGGGCTATAGCACACGAAAATATGGGGATCGGGCGGAATTCTAGTTTTTTTGCTGAAAAACGCAAACAACTAGGAACGTTCATGACGGGACGGTGACCATGGTTCCTTAAGTCATATTTGATGGTCCGAGAAAATTTTAGGCGATCGGGGTCCGGGGGTCCTACCCACTGGGAAGGCGTGGACTATTATAGCACACGATAATATGGGAATCAGGCGGAATTCTAGTCTTTTTGCCGAAAAATGCAAAACATGAGGAACGATCATTGCGGGGAGGTGACTATGGTTCCTTAGGTCTTATTTGATGGCCCGAAAAAAATTTAGGTGATCCGCGTCCGGGGGGCCCGGCCCACTCGGAAGGCGTGGGCTATAGCACACGAAAATATGGGAATCAGGCGGAATTCTAGTTTTTTTGATGAAAGACGCAAAATATGAGGAACGATCAGGGCGGGGCGGTGACTATGGTTTCTTAGGTCATATTTGATGGCCCGGAAAATTTTTAGGCGATCGAGGTCCGGGGGTCCCGGGACCACTTTGAAGGCGTGGGCTATAGCACACGAAAATATGGGAATCGGGCGAAATTCTAATTTTTTCGCTGAAAAACGCAAACAACTAGGAACGATCATGGCGGGGCGGTGACTATGGTTCCTTAGTTCGTATTTGATGGCCCGGAAAAATTTTAGGCGATCCGGTTCCGGGGACCCCTACCCATTAGGAAGGCGTGAGCTATTATAGCACACGAAAATATGAGAATCGGGCGGAATTCTAGTTTTTTTTTCGAAAAATGCATCATGGCGGGGAGGTGAGTATGGTTCCTTAGTTCTTATTTGATGGCCCGAAACAAATTTCGGTGATCCGAGTTTGGGGGGCCCGGCCCATTCGTAAGGCATGGGCTTAGCACACGAAAATATGGGAATCAGGCGAAATTCTAGTGTTTTGGCCGAAAAATGCAAAATATGAGGAACGATAAGTGCGGGGCGGTGACTATGGTTTCCTAGGTCATATTTGATGGCCCGGAAAAATTTTAGGCGATCGGGGTCCGGGGGTCCCGAGACCACTTACAAGGCGTGGGCTGCACACGAAAATATGGAAATCGGGCGGAATTCTAATTCTTTGGCCGAAAAACGCAAAAGTTGAGGAACGATCATGGCGGAGTGGTGATTATGGTTCCTTAGGTCATATTTAATGGCTCAGAAAAATTTTAGAAGTTCCGAGCTGGGGGGGCCCGGCCCACTCGGAAGGTGTGGGCTATAGCACACGAAAATATGGGAATTGGGCGGAATTCTAGTTTTTTCGCTGAAAAACACATACAACTAGGAACGTTCAAGGCGGGGCGGTGACTATGGTTCCTTAGGTCGTATTTGATGGTCCGAAAAAATTTTAGGCAATCGAGGTCCGGAGGGCCCTACCCATTGGGAAGGCGTGGGCTATTATAGCACACGAAAATATGGTAATCGGGCGGAATTCTAGTTTTTTGGCCGAAAAACGCAAAATATGAGGAACGATCATGGCGGGGCGGTGACTATGGTTTCTTAGGTCATATTTGATGGCCCGAAAAATTTTTAGGCGATCGGGGTCCGGGGGTCCCAGGACCACTTTGAAGGCGTGGGCTATAGCACACAAAAATATGGAAATCGGGCGGAATTCTAATTTGTTGGCCGAAAAATGCAAAAAGTGAGGAACGATCATGGCGGAGCGGTGATTATGGTTCCTTAGGTCGTATTTAATGGCCTGAAAATTTTTTAGACGTTCCGAGTCTGGGGGCCCGGCCCACTCGGAAGGTGTGGGTCATAGCACACGAAAATATAGGAATTGGGCGGAATTCTAGTTTTTTCGCTGAAAAACGCAAAGAACTAGGAACGTTCATGGCAGGGCGGTGACCATGGTTCCTTAAGTCATATTTGATGGTCCGGAAATATTTTAGGCAATCGGGGTCCGGGGGTCCCTACCCACTGGGAAGGCGTGGGCTATTATAGCACACGAAAATATGGTAATCGGGCGGAATTCTAGTTTTTTTGCCGAAAAACGCAAAATATGAGGAACGATCACGGCGGGGTGGTGACTATGGTTTCTTAGGTCATATTTGATGGCCCGGAAAATTTTTAGGCGATCGGGGTCCGGGGGTCCCGGGACCACTTTGAAGGTGTGGGCTATAGCATACGTAAATATGGGAATCGGGCGGAATTCTAGTTTTTTCGCTGAAAAACGCAAACAACTAGGAACGTTCATGGTTGGGCGGTGACTATGGTTCCTTAGCTCGTATTTGATGGACCGAAAAAATTTTAGGCGATCGAGGTCCAGGGGGCCCTACCCATTGGGAAGGCGTGGGCTATTATAGCACACAAAAATATGGTAATCAGGCGAAATTCTAGTTTTTTTGCCGAAAAATGCAAAACTTCAGGAACAAACGATCATGGCGGGGAGGTGACTACTGTTCCTTAGGTCTTATTTGATGGCCCGAAAAAAATTTAGGTGATCCGAGTCCCGGGGGCCCGGCCCACTCGGAAGGCCTGGGCTATCAGGCAGAATTCTAGTTTTTTGGCCGAAAATCACAAAATATGAGGAACGATCAGGGCAGGGAGGTTACTATGGTTTCCAAGGTCATATTTGATTGCTCGGAAAATTTTTTAGGCGATCGGAGTCCGGGGGTCCCCAGACCACTTTGAAGGCGTGGGCTATAGCACGCAAAAATATGGGAATCGGGCGGAATTCTAATTCTTTGGCCGAAAAATGCAAATAGTGAGGAACGATCATGGCGGAGCGGTGATTATGGTTCCTTAGGTCGTATTTAATGGCCCGGAAAATTTTAGACATTCCGAGTCCGGTGGGCCCGCCCCACTCGGAAGGTGTAGCGCACAAAAATATGGGAATCGCGCGAAATTCTAGTTTTTTTGCTGAAAAATGCAAACAACGAGTAACGTTCATGGCGGGGCGGTGACTATGGTTCTTTAGGTCGTATTTTATGGTCCAGTAAAATTTTAGGCTATCGGGGTCCGATGGGCCATACCCATTGAGAAGGCGTGGGCTATTATAGCACACGAAAATATGGTAAAAGGGCGGAATTCTAGTTTTTTGGCCGAAAAACGTAAAATATGAGGAACGATCACGGCGGGGTGGTGACTATGGTTTCTTAGGTCATATTTGATGGCCCAAAAATTTTTTAGGCGATCCGGGTCCAGGGGTCCCAGGACCACTTTGGAGGCGTGGGCTATAGCACACAAAAATATGGGAATCGGGCGCAATTCTAATTTTTTGGCCGAAAAATGCAAAACGTGAGGAACGATCATGGAGGAGCGGTGATTATGGTTCCTTAGCTCGTATTTAATGGCCCAGAAAAATTTTAGACATTCCATGTCCGGGGGGCCGGCCCACTCGGAAGGTGTGGGCTATAGCACACGAAAATATGGAAATCGGGCGGAATTCTAGTTTTTTTGCTGAAAAACGCAAACAACTAGGAACGTTCATGGCGTGGCGGTGACCATGGTTCCTTAAGTCATATTTGATGGTCCAGAAAAATTTTAGGCGATCGGGGTCCAGGGGTCCCTACACACTAGGAAGGCGTGGGCTATTATAGCATACGAAAATATGGGAATCGGGCGGAATTCTAGTTTTTTTGCCGAAAAATGCAAAACATGAGGAACGATCATGGCGGGGAGGTGACTATGGTTCCTTAGGTCTTATTTGATGGCCCGAAAAAAATTTAGGTGATCCGAGTCCAGGGGGCCCCGCCCACTCGTAAGGCATGGGCTTAGCACACGAAAATATGGGAATCAGGCGAAATTCTAGTGTTTTGGCCGAAAAATGCAAAATATGAGGAACGATAAGTGCGGGGCGGTGACTATGGTTTCTTAGGTCATATTTGATGGCCCGGAAAAATTTTAGGCGATCGCGGTCCGGCGGTCCCGAGACCACTTGGAAGGCGTGGGCTGCACACGAAAATATGGGAATCGGGCGGAATTCTAATTCTTTGGCCGAAAAACGCAAAAGTTGAGGAACAATCATGGCGGAGCGGTAATTATGGTTCTTTAGGTCGTATTTAATGGCCCGAAAAATTTTAGAAGTTCCGAGTCCGGGGGGCCCGGCCCACTCGGAAGGTGTGGTCTATAGCACACGAAAATATGGGAATTAGCCGAAATTCTAGTTTTTTCGCTGAAAAACACAAATAACTAGGAACGTTCAAGGCGGGGCGGTGACTATGGTTCCTTAGGTCGTATTTGATGGTCATGAAAAATTTTAGGCGATCGGGGTCCGGAGGGCTCTACCCATTGGGAAGGCGTGGGCTATTATAGCACACGAAAATATGGTAATCGGGCGGAATTCTTGTTTTTTGGCCAAAAAGTGCAAAATATGAGGAACGATCACGGCGGGGCGGTGACTATGGTTTCTTAGATCATATTTGATGGCCCGCAAAAATTTTAGGCAATCGGGGTCTGGGGGTCCCAGGACCACTTTGAAGGCGTGGGCTATAGCACATAAAAATATGGGAATCGGGCAAAATTCTAATTTGTTGGCCGAAAAATGCAAAAAGTGACGAACGATCATGGCGGAGCGGTGATTATGGTTCCTTAGGTCGTATTTAATTGCTCGAAAAAATTTTAGACGTTCCGTGTCTGGGGTGCCGGCCCACTCGGAAGGTGTGGGCTATAGCACATGAAAATATGGAAATCGGGCGGAATTCTAGTTTTTTCGCTGAAAAACGCAAACAACTAGGAACGTTCATGGCGGGGCGGTGACCATGGTTCCTTATGTCATATTTGATGGTCCGGAAAATTTTTAGGCGATCGGGGTCCAGGGGTCCCTACAACTAGGAAGGCGTGGGCTATTATAGCACACGAAAATATGGGAATCGGGCGGAATTCTAGTCTTTTTGCCGAAAAATGCAAAACATGAGGAACGATCATGGCGGGGAGGTGACTATGGTTCCTTAGGTCTTATTTGATGGCTCAAAAAAAATTTAGGTGATCCGAGTCCGGGGGGCTCGGCCCACTCGTAAGGCATGGGCTTAGCACACGAAAATATGGGAATCAGGCGAAATTCTATTGTTATGGCCGAAAAATGCAAATTATGAGGAACGATAAGTGCGGGGCGGTGACTATGGTTTCTTAGGTCATATTAGATGGCGTGGAAAAATTTTAGGCGATCGGGGTCTGGGGGTCCCGAGACCACTTGGAAGGCGTGGGCTGCACACGAAAATATGGGAATCGGGCGGAATTCTAATTCTTTGGCCGAAAAATGCAAAAGTTGAGGAACGATCATGGCAGAGCCGTGATTATGGTTCCTTAGGTCATATTTAATGGCCCGAAAAAATTTTAGACGTTCCGAGTCCGGGGGCCCGACCCACTCGGAAGGTGTGGGCTATAGCACACAAAAATATGGGAATTGGGCGGAATTCTAGTTTTTTTCGCTGAAAAACACAAACAACTAGGAACGTTCAAGGCGGGGCGGTGACTATGGTTCCTTAGGTCGTATTTGATGGTCCGGAAAAATTTTAGGCGATCGGGGTCCGGAGGGCCCTACCCATTGGGAAGGCGTGGGCTATTATAGCACACGAAAATATGGTAATCGGGCGTAATTCTAGTTTTTTGGCCGAAAAACGTAAAATATGAGGAACGATCACAGCGGGGCAGTGACTATGGTTTCTTAGGTCACATTTGATGGCCCGAAAAAATTTTAGGCGATCGGGGTCTGTGGGTCCCAGGACCACTTTGAAGGCATGGGCGATAGCACACAAAAATATGGGATTCGGGCGGAATTCTAATTTGTTGGCCGAAAAATGCAAAAAGTGAGGAACGATCATGGCGGAGCGGTGATTATGGTTCCTTAGATCGTATTTAAGGGCCCGAAAAAATTTTAGACGTTCCGAGTCCTGGGGGCCCGGCCCACTCAGAAGGTGTGGGCTATAGCACACGAAAATATAGGAATTGGGCGGAATTCTATTTTTTTCGCTGAAAAACGCAAAGAACTAGGAACGTTCATGGCGGGGCGGTGACCATGGTTCCTTAAGTCATATTTGATGGTCCGGAAAAATTTTAGGCGATCGTGGTCCGGGGGTCCCTACCCCCTGGGAAGGCGTGGGCTATTATAGCACACGAAAATATGATAATCGGGCGGAATTCTAGTTTTTTGGCCAAAAAACGCAAAATATGAGGAACGATCACGGTGGGGCGGTGACTATGATTTCTTAGGTTATATTTGATGGCCCTGAAAATTTTTAGGCGATCGGGGTCCAGGGGTCCCAGGACCACTTTGAAGGCATGGGCTATAGCACTCAAAAATATGGGAATCGGGCGGAATTCTAATTTTTTGGCCGAAAAATGCAAAAAGTGAGGAACGATCATGGCGGAGTGGTGATTATGGTTCCTTAGCTCGTATTTAATGGCCCGAAAAAATTTTAGACGTTCCGAGTCCGGGGGCCGGCCCACTCGGAAGGTGTGGGCTATAGCACACGAAAATATGGGAATCGGGCAGAATTCTAGTTTTTTTGCTGAAAAACGCAAACAACTAGGAACGTTCATGACGGGGCGGTGACCATGGTTCCTTAAGTCATATTTGATGGTCCGAAAAAATTTTAGGCGATTGGGGTCCAGGGGTCCCTACCCACTGGGAAGGCGTGGGCTATTATAGCACACGATAATATGGGAATCGGGCGGAATTCTAGTCTTTTTGCCGAAAAATGCAAAACATGAGGAACGATCATTGCGGGGCGGTGACTATGGTTTCTTAGGTCATATTCGATGGCCCGGAAAATTTTTAGGCGATCGGGGTCCGGGGGTCCCGGGACCAATTTGAAGGCGTGGGCTATAGCACACGAAAATATGGGAATCAGGCGGAATTCTAGTTTTTTCGCTGAAAAACGCAAACAACTAGGAACGTTCATGGCTGGGTGGTGACTATGGTTCCTTAGCTCATATTTGATGGTCCGGAAAAATTTTAGGCGATCGAGGTCCAGGGGGCCCTACCCATTGGGAAGGCGTGGGCTATTATAGCACACGAAAATATGGTAATCGGGCGGAATTCTAGTTTTTTGGCCGAAAAACGCAAAATATTAGGAACGATGAGGGCGGGCGGTTACTATGGTTTCTTAGGTACTATTTGATGGCCCGGAAAAATTTTAGGCGATCGGGGTCCGGGGGTCCCGGGACCACTTTGAAGGCGTGAGCTATAGCACAGGATAATATGGAAATCGGGCGGAATTCTAGTCTTTTTGCCGAAAAATGCAAAACATGAGGAACGATCATGGTTGTGAGGTGATTATGGTTCCATAGGTTTTTTTTGATGGCCCGAAAAAAATTTAGGTGATCCAATCCGGGGGCCCCGGCACACTCGGAAGGCGTGGGCTATAGCATACGAAAATATGGGAATCGCGCGGAATTCTAGTTGTTTGGCCGAAAAACGCAAAATATGAGGAACGATCATGGCGGGGAGGTGACTATGGTTCCTTAGGTCGTATTTGATGGTCCGAAAAATTTTTAGGCGATCGGGGTCCCGGGGTCCCTACCCATTGGGAAGGCGTGGGCTATTATAGCACATGAAAATATGGGAATCAGGCGGAATTCTAGTTGTTTGGCTGAAAAATGGAAAATATGAGGAACGATCTGGGCGGGATGGTGACTATGGTTTCTTAGGTCATATTTGATGGCCCGGAAAAATTTTAGGCGATCGGGGTTCGGGGACCACTTTTAAGTCGTGGGCTATGCACACAAAAATATGGGAATCGGGCGGAATTCTAATTTTTTGGCCGAAAAATGCAAAAAGTGAGGAACGATCATGGCGGAGCTGTGATTATGGTTCCTTACGTCGTATTTAATGGCCCGAAAAAATTTTAGATGTTCCGTGTCCGGGGGGTCCGGTCCACTCGGAAGGTGTAGGCTATAGCACACGAAAATATGAGAATCGGGCGAAATTCTAGTTTTTTCGCTGAAAAACGCAAACAACTAGGAACGTCCATGGCTGGGCGGTGACTATGGTTCCTTAGCTCGTATTTGATGGTCCGAAAAAATTTTAGGCGATCGAGGTCCAGGGGGCCCTACCCATTGGGAAGGCGTGGGCTATTATAGCACACGAAAATATGGTAATCGGGCGGAATTCTAGTTTTTTGGCCGAAAAATGCAAAATATTAGGAACGATCAGGTCGAGGCGGTGACTATGGTTTCTTAGGTCCTATTTGATGGTCCGGAAAAATTTTATGCGATCGGGGTCTAGGGGTCCCAGGGCCACTTTGAAGGCGTGGGCTATAGCACACGAAAATATGGGAATCGGGCGGAATTCTATTTTTTTGGATGAAAACGCAAAAAGTGAGGAACGATCATGGCGGAGCAGTGATTATGGTTCCTTAGGTCGTATTTAATGGCCCAAAAATTTTTTAGGCGATCGGGGTCCGGGGGTGCGTGGGCTATTATAGCACACGGAAATTTGGGAATCGGGCGGAATTCTAGTCTTTTTGTCGAAAAATGAAAAACATGAGGAACGATCATGGCTGGGAGGTGATTATGGTTCCTTAGGTCTTATTTGATGGCCCGAAAAATATTTAGGTGATCCAATCCGGGGGGCCCGGCCCACTCGGAAGGCGTGGGCTATAGCACACGAAAATATGGGAATCGCGCGGAATTCTAGTTGTTTGGCCGAAAAACGCAAAATATGAGGATCGATCATGGCGGGGAGGTGACTATGGTTCCTTAGGTCGTATTTGATGGTCCGAAAAAATTTTAGGCGATCGGGGTCCCGGGGTCCCTCCCCATTGGGAAGGCGTGGGCTATTATAGCACACGAAAATATGGTAATCAGGCGGAATTCTAGTTTTTTTGCCAAAAAATGCAAAACTTATGGAACAAACGATCATGGCAGGGAGGTGACTATGGTTCCTTAGGTCTTATTTGATGGCCCAAAAAAAATTTAGGTGATCCGAGTCCGGGGGGCCCGGCCCACTCGGAAGGCGTGGGCTATAGCACACGAAAATATGGGAATCAGGCAGAATTCTAGTTTTTTGGCCGAAAAATACAAAATATGAGGAACGATCAGGGCGGGGAGGTTACTATGGTTTCCAAGGTCATATTTGATTGCTCGGAAAAATTTTAGGCGATCGGAGTCCGGGGGTCCCGAGACCACTTTGAAGGCGTGGGCTATAGCACGCGAAAATATGGGAATCGGGCGAAATTCTAATTCTTTGGCCGAAAAATGCAAATAGTGAGGAACGATCATGGCGGAGCGGTGATTATGGTTCCTTAGGTCGTATTTAATGGCCTGGAAAAATTTTAAACATTCCGAGTCCGGTGGGCCCGGTCCACTCGGAAGGTGTAGCACACAAAAATATGGGAATCAGGCGGAATTCTAGTTTTTTCGCTGAAAAATAAAAACAACTAGTAACGTTCATGGCGGGACGGTGACTATAGTTCTTTAGGTCGTATTTGATGGTCCGGTAAAATTTTAGGCGATCGGGGTCCGGGGGGCCATACCCATTGAGAAGGCGTGGGCTATTATAGAACACAAAAATATGGTAATCGGGCAGAATTCTAGTTTTTTGGCTGAAAAATGCAAAATATGAGGAACGATCAGGGCGGGGCGGTGACTATGGTTTCTTAGGTCATAGTTGATGGCCCGAAAAAATTTTAGGCGATCGGGGTCCGGGGGTCCCGGGACCACTTTGAAGGCGTGAGCTATAGCACAGGATAATATGGAAATCGGGCGGAATTCTAGTCTTTTTGCCGAAAAATGCAAAACATGAGGAACGATCATGGCGGAGCGGTGATTATGGTTCCTTAGGTCGTATTTAATGGCACAGAAATATTATAGACGTTCCGATTCCGGGGGGCCCGGCCCACTCGGAAGGTGTGGGCTATAGCACGCGAAAATATGGGAATTGGGCGGAATTCTAGTTTTTTCGCTGAAAAACGCAAACAACTAGGAACGTTCATGGCGGGGCAGTGACTATGGTTCCTTAGGTCCTATTTAATGGTCCGGAAAAAATTTAGGCGATAGGGGATTGGGGGTCCCTACCCATTGGGAAGGCGTGGGCTATTATAGCACACGAAAATATGGGAATCGAGCGGAATTCTAGTTTTTTCACTGAAAAACACAAACAACTAGGAACGTTCATGGCGGGGTGGTGACTATGATTCCTTAGGTCGTATTTGATGGTCTGGAAAAATTTTAGGCGATCGGGGTCCGGGGGTCCCTACCCATTGGGAAGGCGTGGGCTATTATAGCACACGAAAATATGGGAATCGGGCGGAATTCTAGTTTTTTGCCGAAAAATGCAAAAAATGAGGAATGATCATGGCTCGGAGGTGACTATGGTTCCTTAGGTCTTATTTGATGGCCAGAAACAAATTTAGGTGATCCGAGTCCGGGGGGCCCGGCCCACTCGGAATGCGTGGGCAATAGCACACAAAAATATGTGAATCGGGCGGAATTCTAGTTTTTTGGCCGAAAAATGCAAAATATGAGGAACGATCAGGGCGGGGCGGTTACTATGGTTTCCTAGGTCATATTTGATTGCCCGGAAATTTTTAGGCGATCGAGGTTCGGGGGTCCCGAGACCACTTTGAAGGCGTGGGCTATAGCACACGAAAATATGGAAATCGGGCGGAATTCTAATTCTTTGGCCGAAAAACGCAAAAAGTGAGGAACGATCATGGCGGAGCGGTCATAATCGTTCCACATTTTTTGCATTTTTTGCCCAAACAACTAGAATTCCGCGCGATTCCCATATTTTCGTGTGCTTATAGCCCACGCCTTTCGAGTGGTCCCGGGACCCCCGGACCCCGATCGCCTAAAAATTTTCCGGACCATCAAATACGACCTAAGGAACCATAGTCACCGCCCAGCAATGATCGTTCCTCATTTTTGCGTTTTTCGGCCCAAAACATAGAATTCCGCACGATTTTCATATTTTTGTGTGCTATTGCCCACGCCTTCCGAGTGGACCGGGACCCCCGAACTCGGATCACCTAAAAAATTTTCGGGCCATCAAATAATACCTAAGGAACCATAATCACCTCCCCGCCATGATCGTTCCTCATTTTTTGCATTTTTCGTCCAAAAAACTAGAATTTCGCCCGTTTCTCATATTTTCGTGTGCTATACCCACACCTGACAAGTGGTCCCAAGGAACCCTAGACACCGATCGCCTAAAATTTTTCCAGGCCATAAAATACTACCTAAGGAACCATAGTCACTGCCCCGCCATGATCGTTCCTCACTTTTTGCGTTTTTCGGCTAAAAAACAAGACTTCCGCTAGATTACCATATTTTTGTGTGCTATTGCCCACGCCTTCCGAGTGGCCGGGCCCACCGGACCCGGATTGCCTAAAATGTTTTCGGGCAATCAAATAGGACCTAAGGAACCATAGTCACCGCCTCGCCATGATCGTTCCTCATTTTTTGCATTTTCGGCCAAAAAACTAGAATTCTGCCTGATTCCCATATTTTTGTGTGCTATAGCCCACGCCTTCCAAGTGGTCCCGGGGACCCCCGGACCCCGATCGCCTAAAATAATTTTGGGCCATCCAATACGACCTAAGGAACTATAGTAACCGCCCCTCCATGATCGTTCCACATTTTTTGCGTTTTTCGCCCAAACAACTAGAATTGCGTGCGATTCCCATATTTTCATGCTATAGCCCACGCCTTTCGAGTGGTCCCGGGACCCCCGGACCCCGATTGCCTAAAATATTTCCGGATCATCAGATACGACCTAAGGAATCATAGTCACCGCTCAGCCATGATCGTTCCTCATTATTTGCGTTTTTCGGCAAAAAACCTAAAATTCCACCCGATTTCTATATTTTCGTGTGCTATAGCCCACGCCTTCCGAGTGGGCCGGGCCCCCCGGACTCGGATCACCTAAAAATTTTTCGGGCCATCAAATAAGACCTAAGGAACCATAGTCACCTTCCCGCCATGATCGTTCCTCATTGTTTGCATTTTTAGTCCAAAAAACTAGAATTCCGCCCGATTCCCATATTTTTGTGTGCTATACCCAGCCTTCCAAGTGGTCCCAGGAACCCCGGACCCCGATTGCCTAAAATTTTTTCGGGCCATAAAATAATACCTAAGGAACCATAGTCACCGCCCCGACATGATCGATCCTCATTTTTTGCATTTTTCGGCTAAAAAACTAGAACTCCGCCCGATTACCATATTTTTAAGTGTTATTGCCCACGACTTCCTAGTCGGTAGGGCCCCCCGGAACCGGATCATCTAAAATTTTTCCGGGCCATCAAATACAACCTAGAGAACCATAGTCACCGCCCTGCCATGTCTGTTCCTCATTTTTTGAGTTTTACGGCCAAAAACTAGAATTTCGTCCGATTCCCATATTTTCGTGTGCTATAGCCCTCGCCTTCAAACTGGTCCCGGGACCCCTGGACCCCGATCGCCTAAAAGTTTTCCAGGCCATCAAATATGACTTAACAAACCATAGTCACCGCCCTGCCATAATCGTTCCTCATTTTTTGCATTTTTCGGCCAAAAAACTAGAATTTCGTGCGATTCCCATATTTTTCGTGTGCAATAGCCCACGCCTTCCGATTGGTCCCAGGCCCCAGGACCCCGATCGCCTAAAATTTTTCCAGGCCATCAAATACGACCTAAGGAACCATAGTCACCGCCCTGCCATGATCGTTCCTAATGTTTTGCATTTTTCGGCCAAAAACCTAGAATTCCGCCCGATTCCCATATTTTTGTATGCTATAGACCATGCCTTCCGAGTGGGCCGGGCACCCCGGCTCAGATCACCTAAAATATTTTTGGGCCATCAAATAATACCTAAGGAACCATAGTCACCTCCCCGCCACGATCGTTCCTCATATTTTGAATTTTTCGGCCAAAAAACTAGAATTCTGCCCGATTCCCATATTTTCGTGTGCTATAGCCCACGCCTTCCAAGTGGTCCCGGGACCCCCGGACCCCGATCGCCTAAAATATTTTTGGGCCATCAAATACGACCCAAGGAACCATAGTCACTGCCCCGCCAGGATCGTTCCTCATTTTTTGCGTTTTTCGGCCAGAAAACTAGAATTCCGCGCGATTCCCATATTTTCTTGTGCTATAGCCCACGCCTTCCGAGTGGTCCCGGGACCCCTGGACCCCGATCGCCTAAAATTTTTCCGGGCCATAAAATACTACCTAAGGAACCATAGTTACCGTCCGGCCATGATCGTTCCTCATTTTTTGCATTTTTCGGCTAAAAAACTAGAACTCCGCCCGATTACCATATTTTTGAGTGCTATTGCCCACGCCTTCCTAGTCAGTAGGGCACACGGAACCGGATCGTCTAAAATTTTTTCGGGCCATCAAATACAACCTAGAGAACGATAGTCACCGCCTTGCCATGTCTGCCCTACCAACGCCTTCAAAGTGGTCCCGGGACCCCTGGACCCCGATCGCCTAAAATTTTTCCGGGCCATAAAATACTACCTAAGGAACCATAGTCACCGCCCCGCCATGATCGTTTCTCATTTTTTGCAGTTTTCGGCCAAAAAACTAGAATTCCGTGCGATTCCCATATTTTCGTGTGCAATAGCCCACGCCTTCCGATTGGTCCCAGGCCCCCAGGACCCCGATCGCCTAAAATTTTTTCGGGCCGTCAAATACGACCTAAGGAGCCATAGTCACCGCCCTGCCATGATCGTTCCTAATATTTTGCATTTTTCGGCCAAAAACCTAGAATTCCACCCGATTCCCATATTTTTGTGTGCTATAGCCCACGCCTTCCGAGTGGGCCGGGGCCCCCGGACTCAGATCACCTAAATGTTTTTCGGGCCATCAAATAATACCTAAGGAACCATAGTCACCTCCCCACCATGATCGTTCCTCATATTTTTTTTTTTTCGGCGAAAAAACTAGAATTCTGCCCGATTCCCATATTTTCGTGTGCTATAGCCCATGCCTTTCGGGTAGTCCCAGGCCCCCCGGACCCCGATCGCCTAAAATTTTTCCGGGCCATAAAATACTTCCTAAGGAACCATAGTCACCGCCCCGCCATGATCGTTCCTCATTTTTTTGCATTTTTCGGCTAAAAAACTAGAACTCCGCTCGATTACCATATTTTTGAGTGCTATTGCCCACACCATCCGAGTGGGCTGGGCCCCCCGTACTTGGATCGCCTAAAAAATTTTAAGCAATCAAATAGGACCTAAGGAACTATAGTCACCGCTTCGCCATGATCGTTCCTCATTTTTTGAATTTTTCGGCAAAAAAACTAGAATTCCGCCTGATTCCTATTTTTTTGTGTGCTATAGCCCACGCCTTCTAAGTGGTTCCGGGACCCCCATACCCCGATCGCCTAAAATTTTTCCGGGCCATCAAATATGACCTAAGGAACCATAGTAATCACCCCGCCATGATCGTTCCACATTGTTTGCATTTTTCGGTCAAACAACTAGAATTTCGCGCGATTCTCATATTTTCGTGTGCTATAGCCCACGCCTTTCGAGTGGTCCTAGGACCCCCGGACCCCGATCGCCTAAAAATTTTCCGGACCATCAAATACTACCTAAGGAACCATAGTCACCGCCCAGCCATGAACATTCCTCATTTTTTGTATTTTTCGGCCAAAAAACTAGAATTTCTCGCGATTCCCATATTTTCGTGTGCTATAGCCCACGCCTTCCGAGTGGTCCCGGGACTTTCGGACCCCGATCGCCTAAAATTTTCCCGGACCATCAAATATGAACTATGGAACCATAGTCACCGCCCAGCCATGACCTTTCCTCATTTTTGGCATTTTACGGCCAAAAAACTAGAATTCCGCCCGATTCCCATATTTTCGTGTGCTATAGCCCACGCCTTCCAAGTGGACCCGGGACTCCATGATCCCGATCGCCTAAAATTTGTCCGGCCCATCAAATACGACCTAAGGAATTAGAGTCACCGCCCTGCCATGATCGTTCCTCATTTTTTGCATTTTACTTCAAAAAAATTAGAATTCCGCGCGATTCCCATATTTTCCTGTGGTATAGCCCACGCCTTCCAAGTGGGCCGGGCCGCCGGACTCGGACCGTCTAAAAAATTTTCGGGCCATCAAATATGACTTAAAGAACCATAGTCACTACCCTGACATGACCGTTCCTCATGTTTTTGTGTTTTACGGCAAAAAAATTTAGAATTCCGCCTGATTCCCATATTTTCGTGTGCTATAGCCCACGCCTTCCAAGTGGTCCCAGGACCCCAAACCCCGATCGCCTAAAATTTTTCCGGGCCATCAAATACGACCTAAGGAACCATATTCACCGCCCTGTCATGATTGTTCCTCATTTTTTGCATTTTTCGGCCAAAAAACTACAATTCCGCGCGATTCCCATATTTTTGTGTGCTATAGCCCACGCCTTCCAAGTGGTCCCAGGACCCCAAACCCCTATCGCCTAAAATTTTTCCAGGCCATCAAATACGACCTAAGGAACCATATTCACCGCCCCGCCATGATCGGTCCTCATTTTTTGCATTTTACGGCCAAAAAACTAGAATGCCGCCCGATTCCCATATTTTCGTGGGCTATATAGGTCACACCTCCCGAGTTGGTCGGGCCTCCCGGACTCGGATCGCCTAAAAATTTTTCGGGCCATCAAATACGACCTAAGGAACCATAGTCACCACCCCGCCATGATCGTTCCTCATTTTTTGCATTTTTCAACCAAAAAACTAGAATTTCGCCCGATTCCCATATTTTCGTGTGTTATAGCCCATGCCATCCAAGTGGTCCCGGGAACCCCGGACCCCGATCGCCTAAAATTTTTCCGGGCCATCAAATATGACCCAAGGAACCATAGTCGCCACCCTTCCATGACCTTTCCTCATTTATTGCATTTTTAAGGTCAAAAAGCTACTATTCCACCCGATTCCCATATTTTCGTGTGCTATAGCCCACGCCTTCCGAGTGGGCCGGGCCCTCCAGGCTCGGATCGCCTAAAATTTTTCTAGGCCATCAAATACGACCTAAGGAACCATAGTCACTGCCCTGCCATAATCGTTCCTCATTTTTTGCGTTTTTCAGCTAAAAAACTCGAATTCCGCGTGATTCCAATATTTTCGTGTGTTATAGCCCACGCCTTTCAAGTGGTCCCGGGATCCCTGGACCCCGATCGCCTAAAAATTTTTTGGGCCATTAAATACGACCCAAGGAACCATAGTAACCGCCCCCGCCATGATCGTTCCTCATTTTTTGCGTTTTTCGGCCAAAAAACTAGAATTCCGCGTGATTCCCATATTTTCGTGTGCTATAGCCCACGCCTTCCGAGTGGGCCGGGCCCCCCGGACTCAGATGGCCTAAAATTTTTCTGGGCCATTAAATATGACCTAAGGAACCATAGTCACCGCCCCGCCATGATCATTCTTCACTTATTGCGATTTCCGGCCAAAAAACTAGAATTCCGCCCGATTCCCATATTTTTGTATGCTATAGCCTACGCCTTTCAAGTGGTCCCGGGAACCCCGGACCCCGATCGCCTAAAATTTTTCCGGGTCATCAAATACGATCTAAGGCACCATAGTCAAAACCCCGCTATGATCATTCCTCATTTTTTGCGTTTTTCGGCCAAAAAACTAGAATTCTGCGCGATTCCCATATTTTCATGTGCTATAGCCCACTTCTTCCAAGTGGGCCGGGCCCCCCGAACTCGGACAGCCTAAAATTTTTTCGGGCCATCAAATACGACCTAAAGAACCATAGTCACCGCCCTGACATGACCGTTCCTCGTGTTTTTGCGTTTTAGGGGGAAAAAACTAGAATTCTGCCCGATTCCCATATTTTTGTGTGCTATAGCCCATGCCTTCCAAGTGGTCCCGGGACCCCCAGACCCCGATCGCCTAAAATTTTTCCGGTCCATCAAATAAGACCTAAGGAAGCATAGTCACCGCCCCACCATGATTGGTCCTCATTTTTTGCATTTTACGGCCAAAAAACTAGAATTCCGCTGGATTCCCATATTTTTGATGCTATAGCCCACGCCTTCAAAGTGGTCCCGGGACACCCGGACCCCGATCGCCTAAAATTTTTTCGGGCCATCAAATACGACCCATGGAACCATAGTCGCCGCCCTTCCATGATCTTTCCTCATTTTTTGCATTTGTACAGCCAAAAAGCTAGAATTACACCCGATTCCCATATTTTCATGTGCTATAGCCCACGCCTTCCGAGTGGGCTGGGCCCTCCGGGCTCGGATCGCCTACAATATTTCTAGGCCATCAAATACGACCTAAGGAACTATAGTCACTGCCCCGCCTTGATCGTTCCTCCTTTTTTGCATTTTTCGTCTAAAAAAACTAGAATTTCGCGTGATTCCCATATTTTCGTGTGTTATAGCCCACGCCTTCCAAGTGGTCCCGGGACCCCCGGACCCCGATCGCCTAAAAATTTTTCGGGCCATTAAATACGACCCAAGGAACCACAGTAACCGCCCCCGCCATGATCGTTCCTCATTTTTTGCGTTTTTTCGGCCAAAAAAACTAGAATTTCGCGTGATTCCCATATTTTCGTGTGCTATAGCACACGCCTTCCAAGTGGTCCCGGGACCCCCAGACTCCGATCGCGTAAAATTTTTCCGGGCCATCAAATACGACCTAAGGAAGCATAGTCACCGCCCCGCCATGATCGGTCCTCAGTTTTTGCATTTTACTGCCAAAAAACTAGAATTTCGCCGGATTCCCATATTTTTGTGTGCTATAGCCCACACCTTCCGAGTGGTCCGAGCCCCCCGGACTCGGATCGCCTAAAATTTTTTCGCGCCATCAAATAGGACCTAAGGAACCATAGTCATCGTCTCGCCATGATCCTTCCTCATGTTTTGCATTTTTCGGCCAAAAAACTAGAATTCCACCCGATTCCCATATTTTTGTGTGCTATAGCCCACGCCTTCAAAGTGGTCCCGAGACCCCCGGACCCCGATCGCCTAATATTTTTCCATGCCATCAAATACGACCTAAGGAACCATAGTGACCGCCCCGCCATGATCGTTCCTCATTTTTTGCATTTTTCGGCCAAACAACTCGAATTCCGCGCGATTCCCATATTTTCGTGTGCTATAGCCCACGCCTTCTGAGTGGTCCCGGGACCCCCGTGGCCGGATCGCCTAAAATTTTTCCGGTCCATCAAATACAACCTAAAGAAGCATAGTCACCGCCCCACCATGATTGTTCCTCATTTTTTGCATTTTACGGCCAAAAAACTAGAATTCCGCTGGATTCCCATATTTTTGATGCTATAGCCCACGCCTTCAGAGTGGTCCCGGGACCCCCGAACCCCGATCGCCTAAAATTTTTTCGGGCCATCAAATACGACCCAAGGAACCATAGTCGCCGCCCTTCCATGATCTTTCCTCATTTTTTGCATTTGTACGGCCAAAAAGCTAGAATTACACCCGATTCCCATATTTTCGTATGCTATAGCCCACGCTTTTCGAGTGGGCTGGGCCCTCCGGGCTCGGATCGCCTACAATATTTCTAGGCCATCAAATACGACCTAAGGAACTATAGTCACTGCCCCGCCTTGATCGTTCCTCATTTTTTGCATTTTTCGTGAAAAAAAACTAGAATTCCGCGTGATTCCCATATTTTCGTGTGTTATAGCCCACGCCTTCCAAGTGGTCCCGGGCCCTCTGGACCCCGATCGCCAAAAAATTTTTCGGGCCATTAAATACGGCCCAAGGAACCACAGTAACCGCCCCCGCCATGATCGTTCCTCATTTTTTGCGTTTTTTCGGCCAAAAAACTAGAATTCCGCGTGATTCCCATATTTTCGTGTGCTATAGCACACGCCTTCCAAGTGGTCCCGGGACCCCCAGACCCCGATCGCATAAAATTTTTCCGGGCCATCAAATACGACCTAAGGAAGCATAGTCACCGCCCCGCCATGATCGGTCCTAAGTTTTTGCATTTTACTGCCAAAAAAATAGAATTTCGCCGGATTCCCATATTTTTATGTGCTATAGCCCACACCTTCCGAGTGGTCCGAGCCCCCCGGACTCGGATCGCCTAAAATTTTTTTGGGCCATCAAATAGGACCTAAGGAACCATAGTCATCGTCTCGCCATGATCCTTCCTCATGTTTTGCATTTTTCGGCCAAAAAAATAGAATTCCACCTGATTCCAATATTTTTGTGTGCTATAGCCCACGCCTTCAAAGTGGTCCCGAGACCCCCGGACCCCGATCGCCTAATATTTTTCCAGGCCATCAAATACGACCTAAGGAACCATAGTGACCGCCCCGCCATGATCGTTCCTCATTTTTTGCATTTTTCGGCCAAACAACTCGAATTCCGCGCGATTCCCATATTTTCGTGTGCTATAGCCCACGCCTTCTGAGTGGTCCCGGGACCCCCGGAGCCGGAGCGCCTAAAATTTTTCCGGGCCATCAAATACGACCTAAGGAACCATAGTCACCGCCCCACCATGACCTTTCCTCATTTTTTGCATTTTACGGCCAAAAAACTAGAATTCCACCTGATTCCCATATTTTTGTGTGTTATAGCCTACACCTTCACAGTGGATCCGGGACTCCCGGACCCCGATCACCTAATCATTTTCCTTCCCATCAAGTACGACCTAAGGAACCAGAGTCACCACCTCCCCATGATCGTTCCTCATTTTTTGAATTTTACTACAAAAAAACTAGAATTCCGCCTCATTCCCATATTTTCGTGTGCTATAGCCCACGCCTTCCAAGTGGGCTGGGCCCCCGCCATGATCGTTCCTCATTTTTTGAGTTTTTTCGGCCAAAAAACTAGAATTTCGCATGATTCCCATATATTCGTGTGCTATAGCCCACGCCTTCCAAGTGGGTCGGGCCCCCCGGACTCGGATCGCTTAAAATTTTTCTGGGCCATTAAATACGACCTAAGGAACCATAGTCACCGCCCCGCCATGATCATTCTTCACTTATTGCGATTTTCGGCCAAAAAACTAGAATTTCGCCCGATTCCCATATTTTTGTAAGCTATAGCCCAAGCCTTTCAAGTGGTCCCGCGAACCCCGGACCCCGATCGCCTAAAATTTTTCCGGGTCATCAAATACGATCTAAGGCACCATAGTCAAAACCCTGCCATGATCATTCCTCATTTTTTGCGTTTTACTATAAAAAAACTAGAACTCTGCGCGATTCCCATATTTTCGTGTGCTATAGCCCACGCCTTCCAAGTGGGCCAGGCCGCTTGGACTCGGACCGTCTAAATTTTTTCGGGCCATCAAATACGACTTAAAGAACCATTGACACCACCCTGACATGACCGTTCCTCGTGTTTTTGCGTTTTACGGTAAAAAAACTAGAATTCCGCCCGATTCCCATATTTTTGTGTGCTATAGCTCACGCCTTCCAAGTGGTCCCGGGACCCCAGACCCTGATCGCCTAAAATTTTTCCGGGCCATCAAATACGACCTAAGGAACCATATTCACCGCCCCCCCATGATCGGTCCTTATTTTTTGCATTTTACGGCCAAAAAACGAGAATTCCGCCTGATTCCCATATTTTCGTGGGCTTTATAGCCCACACCTTCCGAGTTGGTCGGGCCTCCCGGACTCGGATCGCCTAAAATTTTTCCGGGCCATCAAATACGACCTAAGGAACCATAGTCAC
This sequence comes from Nicotiana tabacum, assembly GCF_000715075.1. Taxonomy (NCBI): domain Eukaryota; kingdom Viridiplantae; phylum Streptophyta; class Magnoliopsida; order Solanales; family Solanaceae; genus Nicotiana; species Nicotiana tabacum. The sequence goes on along the minus strand of NC_134096.1, from coordinate 85,631,831 downwards.
CGCCCCGCCATGATCGTTCCTCATTTTTTGCATTTTCAGCCAAAAAACTAGAATTCCGCCCGATTCCCATATTTTCGTGTGTTATAGCCCACGCCTTCCAAGTGGTCCCGGGAACCCCGGACCCCGATCGCCTAAAATTTTTCTGGGCCATCAAATACGACCCAAGGAACCATAGTCACCGCCCTTCCATGATCTTTCCTCATTTTTTGCATTTGTACGGCCAAAAAATACGACCCACGTAACTATAGTAACCGCCCCGCCATGATCGTTCCTCATATTTTGCATTTTTCGGCCAAAAAACTAGAATTTCACCCGATTCCCATATTTTCGTGTGCTAGCCCACGCCTTCCGAGTGGGCCGGGGCCCCCGGACTCGGATCACCTAAAATTTTTTCGGGCCATCAAATACGACCTAAGGAACCATAGTAATCACCCCGCCATGATCGTTCCACATTTTTTGCATTTTTCGGTCAAACAACTAGAATTTCGCGTGATTCCCATATTTTCGTGTGCTATAGCCCACGCCTTTCGAGTGGTCCTGGGACCCCCGGACCCCGATCGCCTAAAATTTTTCCGGACCATCAAACACTACCTAAGGAACCATAGTAACCGCCCAGCCATGAACGTTAATCATATTTTGCGTTTTTCGGCCAAAAAACTAGAATTTCGCCCGATTCCCATATTTTTGTATGCTATAGCCCACGCCTTTCAAGTGGTCCCGGGAACCCCGGACCCCGATCGCCTAAAATTTTTTCGGGTCATCAAATACGATCTAAGGCACCATAGTCAAAACCCCGCCATGATCATTCCTCATTTTTTGCGTTTTACTATAAAAAAACTAGAACTCTGCGCGATTCCCATATTTTCGTGTGCTATAGCCCACGCCTTCCAAGTGGGCCAGGCCGCCTGGACTCGGACCGTCTAAAATTTTTTTGGGCCATCAAATACGACTTATAGAACCATTGTCACCACCCTGACATGACCGTTCCTCGTGTTTTTGCGTTTTACGGTAAAAAAACTAGAATTCCGCCCGATTCCCATATTTTTGTGTGCTATAGCTCACGCCTTCCAAGTGGTCCCGGGACCCCAGACCCCGATCGCCTAAAATTTTTCCGGGCCATCAAATACGACCTAAGGAACCATATTCACCACCCCCCCTCCCCATGATCGGTCCTCATTTTTTGCATTTTACGGCCAAAAAATGAGAATTCCGCCCGATTCCCATATTTTCGTGGGCTTTATAGCCCACACCTTCCGAGTTGGTCGGGCCTCCCGGACTCGGATCGCCTAAAATTTTTTTGGGCCATCAAATATGACCTAAGGAACCATAGTCACCGCCCCGCCATGATCGTTCCTCATTTTTTGCATTTTCAGCCAAAAAACTAGAATTCCGCCCGATTCCCATATTTTCGTGTGTTATAGCCCACGCCTTCCAAGTGGTCCCGGGAACCCCGGACCCTGATCGCCTAAAATTTTTCTGGGCCATCAAATACGACCCAAGGAACCATAGTCACCGCCCTTCCATGATCTTTCCTCATTTTTTGCATTTGTACGGCCAAAAAATACGACCCACGTAACTATAGTAACCGCCTCGCCATGATCGTTCCTCATATTTTGCGTTTTTCGGCCAAAAAACTAGAATTTCACCCGATTCCCATATTTTCGTGTGCTAGCCCACGCCTTCCGAGTGGGCCGGGGCCCACGGACTCGGATCACCTAAAAGTTTTTCGGGCAATCAAATACGACCTAAGGAACCATAGTAATCACCCCGCCATGATCATTCCACATTTTTTGCATTTTTCGGTCAAACAACTAGAATTTCGCGCGATTCCCATATTTTCGTGTGCTATAGCCCACGCCTTTCGAGTGGTCCTGGGACCCCCGGACCCCGATCGCCTAAAATTTTTCCGGACCATCAAATACTACCTAAGGAACCATAGTAACCGCCCAGCCATGAACGTTCCTCATATTTTGCGTTTTTCGGCCAAAAAACTAGAATTCCGCCCGATTTCCATATTTTCGTGTGCTATAGCCCACGCCTTCCGAGTGGTCCCGGGACCCCCGGACCCCGATCGCCTAAAATTTTTCCGGGCCATCAAATACGACCTAAGGAACCATAGTAATCACCCCGCCATGATCGTTCCACATTTTTTGCATTTTTCGGTCAAACAACTAGAATTTTGCGCGATTCCCATATTTTCGTGTGCTATAGCCCACGCCTTTCGAGTGGTCCTGGGACCCCCGGACCCCGACCGCCTAAAATTTTTTCGGGCCATTAAATATGACCCAAGGAACCATAGTAACCCCCCCCCCCGCCATGATCGTTCCTCATTTTTTGCGTTTTTCGGCCAAAAAACTAGAATTTCGCGAGATTCCCATATATTCGTGTGCTATAGCCCACGCCTTCCGAGTGGGTCGGGCCCCCCGGACTCGGATCGCTTAAAATTTTCCTGGGCCATTAAATACGACCTAAGGAACCATAGTCACCGCCCTGCCATGATCATTCTTCACTTATTGCGATTTCCGGCCAAAAAACTAGAATTTCGCCCGATTCCCATATTTTTGTATGCTATAGCCCACGACTTTCAAGTGGTCCCGGGAACCCCGGACCCCGATCGCCTAAAATTTTTCTGGGTCATCAAATACGATATAAGGCACCATAGTCAAAACCCCGCCATGATCATTCCTCATTTTTTGCGTTTTACTACAAAAAAACTAGAATTCTGCGCGATTCCCATATTTTCGTGTGCTATAGCCCATGCCTTCCAAGTGGGCCGGGCCGCTTGGACTCGGACCGTCTAAAATTATTTCGGGCCATCAAATACGACTTAAAGAACCATTGTCACCACCCTGACATGACCGTTCCTCGTATTTTTGCGTTTTACGGTAAAAAAACTAGAATTCCGCCCGATTTCCATATTTTTGTGTGCTATAGCCCACGCCTTCCAAGTGGTCCCGGGACCCCAGACCCCGATCGCCTAAAACTTTTCCGGGCCATCAAATACGACCTAAGGAACCATATTCACCGCCCCCCATGATCGGTCCTCATTTTTTGCATTTTACGGCCAAAAAACTAGAATTCCGCCCGATTCCCATATTTTCGTGGGCTTTATAGCCCACTCCTTCCGAGTTGGTCGGGCCTCCCGGACTCGGATCGCCTAAAATTTTTCCGGGCCATCAAATATGACCTAAGGAACCATAGTCACCGCCCCCCATGATCGTTCCTCATTTTTTGCATTTTCAGCCAAAAAACTAGAATTCCGCCCGATTCCCATATTTTCGTGTGTTATAGCCCACGCCTTCCAAGTTGTCCCGGGAACCCCGGACCCCGATCGCCTAAAAATTTTCTGGGCTGTCAAATACGACCCAAGGAACCATAGTCACCGCCCTTCCATGATCTTTCCTCATTTTTTGCATTTGTACTGCCAAAAAGCTAGAATTCCACCGGATTCCCATATTTTCGTGTGATATAGCCCACGCCTTCCGAATGGGCCGGGCCCTCCAGGCTCGGATCGCCTAAAAGTTTTCTGCTATAGCCCACGCCTTCTGAGTGGGCCGGGCCCTCCAGGCTCGGATCGCCTAAAATTTTTCTAGGCCATCAAATACGACCTAAGGAACCATAGCCCACGCCTTTCAAGTGGTCCCGGGAACCCCGGACCCCGATCGCCTAAAATTTTTCCGGTTCATCAAATACAATCTAAGGTACCATAGTCAAAACCCCGCCATGATCATTCTTCATTTTTTGCATTTTTCGGCCAAAAAATTAGAATTTCGCGCGATTCTCATATTTTCGTGTGCACGCCTTCCAAGTGGGCCGGGCCCCCCCGCACTCGAACAACCTAAAATTTTTGTGGGCCGTCAAATATGACCTAAAGAACCATAGTCACCGCCCTGACATGACCGTTCCTCGTGTTTTTGCGTTTTCGGCAAAAAAACTAGAATTCCGCGTGATTCCCATATTTTTGTGTGCTATAGCCCACGCCTTCCAAATGGTCCCAGGACCCCCAGACCCCGATCGCCTAAAATTTTTTCGGGCCATCAAATACGAACTAAGGAAGCATAGTCACCGCCCCGCCTTGATCGGTCCTCATTTTTTGCATTTTACAGCCAAAAATCTAGAATTTCGCCCGATTCCAATATTTTCGTGTGCTATAGCCCTCGCCTTCCAAGTGGTCCCGGGACCCCCGGACCCCGATCGCCTAAAAATTTTTTGGGCCATCAAATACGAACCAAGTAACCATAGTCGCCACCCTTCCATGATCTTTCCTCATTTTTTGCATTTGTACGGCCAAAAAGCTAGAATTCCACTCGATTCCCATCTTTTCGTGTACTATAGCCACGCCTTCCGAGTGGGCTGGGCCCTCCGGGCTCGGATCGCCTAAAATATTTCTAGGCCATCAAATACGACCTAAGGAACCATAGTCACTGCCCCGCCATGATCGTTCCTCATTTTTTACGTTTTTCGACTAAAAACTAGAATTTCGCGTGATTCTCATATTTTCGTGTGTTATAGCCCACCCTTTCAAGTGGTCCCGGGACCCCAGGACATCGATTGCCTAAAATTTTTTTGGGCCATTTAATACGACCCAAGGAACCATAGTAACCACCCCCGCCATGATCGTTCCTCATTTTTTGCTTTTTTTGGCCAAAAAACTAGAATTCCGCGTGATTCTCATATTTTCCTGTGCTATTGCCCACGCCTACCGGGTGGGCCGGGCCCCTCGAACTCGGATCGCCTAAAATTTTTTCGGGCCATTAAATATGACCTAAGGAACCATAGTCATCGCCCCGCCATGATCATTCTTCACTTATTGCGATTTCTGGCCAAAAACTAGAATTCTGCCCGATTCCCATATTTTCATATGCTATAGCCCACGCCTTTCAAGTGGTCCCAGGAACCCCGGACCCTGATCGCCTAAAATTTTTTCGGGTCATCAAATACGATCTAAGGCACCATAGTCAAAACCCCGCCATGATCATTCCTCATTTTTTGCGTTTTTCGTCCAAAAAACTAGAATTTCGCGCGATTCCCATATTTTCATGTGCTATAGCCCACGCCTTCCGAGTGGTCCCAGGCCCCCGGACCACGATCGCCTAAAAATTTTCCGGGCAATCAAATACGACCTAAGGAACTAAAGTCACCGCCCCGCCATGATCGTTCCTCATTTTTTGCATTTTTCGACCAAAAACCTAGAATTCCGCTCGATTCCCATATTTTCGTGTGGTATACCCATGCCTTCCGAGTGGACCAGGCCCCCCGAACTCGGATCACCTAAAATTTTTTCGGGCTATCAAATAAGACCTAAAGAACCGTAGTCACTTTCCCGCCATGATCGTTCCTCATTTTTTGAATTTTTCGGCCAAAAAACTAGAATTCCACCCGATTCCCATATTTTCGTGTGCTATACCCAGGCATTCCAAGTCGTCTCGGGAACCCCGGACCCCGATCGGCTAAAATTTTTTCTGGGCCATCGAATACGACCTAAGGAACCATAGTCACTGTCCCGCCATGATTGTTCCTCATTTTTTGCATTTTTTGGCCAAAGAACTAGAATTCCACCCGATTACCATACCTTTGTGTGCTATTGCCTACGCCTTCCGAGTGGGCCGGGCCCCCGGACTCGGATCGCCTAAAATTTTTTCGGGCCATCAAATAGGACCTAAGGAACCATAGTCATCACCTCGCCATGATCATTCCTCATATTTTGCATTTTTCGGCCAAAAAACTAGAATTTCACCCGATTCCCATATTTTTGTGTGCTATAGCCCACGCCTTCAAAGTGGTCCCGAGACCCCAGACCCCGATCGCCTAAAATTTTTCCGGGCCATCAAATACGACCTAAGGAACCATAGTGACCGCCCCGCCATGATCGTTCCTCATTTTTTGCATTTTTTGGCCAAACAACTCGAATTCTGCGCGATTCCCATATTTTCATGTGCTATAGCCCACACCTTCCGAGTGGTCCCGGGACCCCCGGAGCCGGATCGCCTAAAATTTTTTTTGGCCATCAAATACGACCTAAGGAACCATATTCACCGCCCCACCATGTCCTTTCCTCAGTTTTTGCTTTTTACGGCCAAAAAACTAGAATTCCACCCGATTCCCATATTTTCGTGTGTTATAGCCCACACCTTCCAAATGGATCCGGGACTCCCGGACCCCGATCGCCTAAAATTTTGCCTGCCCATCAAATACGACCTAAGGAACCAGAGTCACCGTCCCCCCATGATCGTTCCTCATTTTTTGAATTTTACTACAAAAAAACTAGAATTCCGCCTGATTCCCATATTTTCGTGTGCTTATAGCCCACGTCTTCCAAGTGGGCTGGGCCCCCCGGACTCAGATCGCATAAAATTTTTCCGGGCCATCAAATACGACCTAAAGAACCATAGTCACCGCCCTGACATGACCGTTCCTCATTTTTTTGCGTTTTATGGCAAAAACATAGAATTCCGCCTGATTCCCATATTTTTGTGTGCTATAGCCCGCGCCTTCCAAGTGGTCCCAGGACCCCCAAACCCCGATCGCCTAAAATTTTTTTGGGCCATCAAATACGACCTAAGGAACCATAGTCACTTCCCTGCCATGATCGGTCCTCATTTTTCGCATTTTACGGCCAATACTCTAGAATTCCGCCCGATTCTCATATTTTTGTGTGCTATTGCCCACGCCTTCCGAGTGGGCCGGGCCTCCCGGACTCGGATCGCCTAAAATTTTTCCAGTCTATCAAATACGACCTAAGGAACCATAGTCACCACCCCGTCATGACCTTTCCTCATTTATTGTATTTTACGGCCAAAAAAATAGAATTCCGCCCGATTCCCATATTTTCGTGTGTTATAGCCCACGCTTTCCAAGTGGACCCGGGACTCCCGGACCCTGATCTCCTAAAATTTGTCCGGCCCATCAAATACGACCTAAAGAATTAGAGTCACCACCCCGCCATGATCGTTCCTCATTTTTTGCAATTTACTACAAAAAACTAGAATTTCGCCTGATTCCCATATTTTCCTGTGCCCACACCTTCCAAGTGGGCCGGGCCCCCGGACTCGGATTGCATAAAAATTTTTCGGGCAATCAAATATGACCTAAAGAACCATAGTCACCGCCCTAACATGACCGTTCCTCTTGTTTTGCGTTTTACGTCAAAAAACCTAGAATTCCGCCCGATTCCCATATTTTTGTGTGCTATAGCCCACGCCTTCCAAGTGGTCCCGGGACCCCCAGACCCCGATTGCCTAAAATTTTTACAGGCCATAAAATACGACCTAAGGAACCATAGTCACCGCCCCGCCATGATCGGTCCACATTTTTTGCATGTTACAGCCAAAAAACAAGAATTTCACCCGATTCCCATTTTTGCGTGTGTTGTAATAGCCCACGCTTTCCAAGTGGTCCCGGGACCCCCGGACCCCGATCGCCTAAAATTTTTCCGGGCCATCAAATACGACCCAAGGAACCATAGTAACCGCCTCGCCATGATCGTTCCTCATATTTTACATTTTTCGGCCAAAAAACTAGAATTTTGCGTGATTCCCATATTTTTATGTGCTAGCCCACGCCTTCCGAGTGGGCCTGGCCCCACGGACTCGGATAGCCTAAAAACATTTTGGGCCATTAAATACGACCTAAGAACCGTAGACACTGCCCCGCCATGTTCGCTCCTCACTTAATGAGATTTCCGGCCAAAAAACTAGAATTCCGCCCGTTTCCCATATTTTTGTGTGGTAGCCCATGCCTTTCAAGTGGTCCCGGGAACCCCGGACCCCGATCGCCTAAATTTTTTCCTGGCCATCAAATACTATCTAAAGAAACATAGTCATCTCCCCGCCATGATCGTTCCTCATTTTTTGCATTTTTCGTCCAAAAAACTAGAATTTCGCGCGATTCTCATATTTTCGTGTGCTATAGCCCACGCCTTCCGAGTGGTCCCAGGCCCCCCGGACCCCTATCGCCTAAAATTTTTCCAGGCCATCAAATACAACCTAAGCATCCATAGTCACCGCCCCGCCATGATCGTTCCTCATTTTTTGCTTTTTTCGGCCAAAAACCTAGAATTCCGCCCGATTCCCATATATTCGTGTGCTATAGCCCACGCCTTCCGAGTGAGCCGGGGCCCCCAGACTCGGATCACCTAAAAATATTTCGGGCCATCAAATAAGACCTAAGGAACTATAGTCACCTTCCCGTCATGATCGTTTTTCATTTTTTTGCATTTTTCGGCCAAAAACTAGAATTCCGCCCGATTCCCATATTTTCGTGTGCTATGCCCACGCCTTCCAAGTGGTCCCGGGAACCCCGGACCCCTATCGCCTAAAATATTTTTGGCCAATCACATACGACCTAAGGAACCATAGTCACTGCCCTGCCATGATCGTTCCTCATTTTTTGCGTTTTCAACCAAAAAACTAGAAGTCCGCCCGATTCCCATATTTTCATGTGCTATAGCCCATGCCTTCCGAGTGGGCCGGGCACCCCGGACTCGGATCACCTCAATTTTTTTCGGGCCATTAAATAAGACCTAAGGAACCATAGTTACTTCCCCACCATGATCGTTCCTCATTGTTTGCATTTTTCGGCCAAAAAATTAGAATTCCGCCCGATTACCATATTTTCGTGTGCTATAATAGCCCATGCCTTCCCAATGGATAGGGACCCTCGGACCCCTTATCGCCTAAAATTTTTCCGGACCATCAAATACTACCTAAGGAACCATAATCACCGCCACGCCATGATCGTTCCTCATTTTTTGCGTTTTTCGACAAAACAACTAGAATTCTGCGCGATTCCCATATTTTCGTGTGCTATAGCCCACGCCTTCCGAGTGGGTCGGGCTCCCCGGACTCGGATCACCTAAATTTTTTCGGGCCATCAAATAAGACCTAAGGAACCATAGAAACTTCCCCGCCATGATCGTTCCTCATTGTTTGCATTTTTCGGCCAAAAAACTAGAATTCTGCCCCGATTACCATATTTTCGTGTGCTATAATACCCCACGCCTTCCCAATGGGTAGGGACCCCCAGACCCCGATCGCCTAAAAATTTTTCGGACCATCAAATACTACCTAAGGAACCATAGTCACCACCACGCCATGATCGTTCCTCATATTTTGCATTTTTCAGCCGAACAACGAGAATTCCGCGCGATTCCCATATTTTCGTGTGCTATAGCCCACGCCTTCCGAGTGGGCCGGGCCCCACGAACTCGGATCACCTAAATTTTTTTCGGGCCATCAAAAAAGACATAAGGAACCATAGTCATCTCCCCGCCATGATCGTTCCTCATGGTTTGCATTTTTCGGCCAAAAAACTAGAATTCTGCCCGATTACCATATTTTCGTGTGCTATAATAGCCTACGCCATCCCAATGGGTAGGGCCCCCCGGAGCCGAATCGCCTAAAAATTTTCCGGGCCATCAAATACGACCTAAGGAACCATAGTCACCACCCTGCCATGATCGTTCCTCATTTTTTGTGTTTTTCGGCCAAAAACCTAGAATTCTGCACGATTCCCATATTTTCATGTGCTATAGCCCACGCCTTCCGAGTAGGCCGGGCCCCCCGGACTCGGATCACCTAAATTTTTTTTGGGCCATAAAATAAGACCTAAGGAACCATAGTCACTTCCCCTCCATGATCGTTCCTCATTTTTTGCATTTTTCGTGCCAAAAAACTAGAATTCCGCCCGATTACCATATTTTCGTGTGCTATAATACCCCACGCTTTCCCAATGGGTAGGGACCCCCAGACCCCGATCGCCTAAAATTTTTTCGGACCATCAAATACTGCCTAAGGAAACATAGTCACCGCCACGCCATGATCGTTCCTCATATTTTGCATTTTTCGGCCAAACAACTAGAATTTCGCGCGATTCCCATATTTTCGTATGCTATAGCCCACGCCTTCTGAGTGGGCCGGGCCCCACGAACTCGGATCACCTAAATTTTTTTCAGGCCATCAAATAATACATAAGGAACCATAGTCACCTCCCCGCCATGATCGTTCTTCATTTTTTGCATTTTCGGCCAAACAACTAGAATTACGCGCGATTGCCATATTTTTGTGTGCTATATCCCACGCATTCCGAGAGGGCCGGGCCCCCCGTACTCGGATCACCTAAATATTTTTCGGACCATCAAATACTACCTAAGGAACCATAGTCACCACCACGCCATGATCGTTCCTCATATTTTGCATTTTTCAGCCGAACAACTAGAATTCCGCGCGATTCCCATATTTTCGTGTGCTATGGCCCACGCCTTCCGAGTGGGCCGGGCCCCACGAACTCGGATCACCTAAATTTTTTTCGGGCCATCAAAAAAGACATAAGGAACAATAGTCATCTCCCCGCCATGATCGTTCCTCATGGTTTGCATTTTTCGGCCAAAAAACTAGAATTCTGCCCGATTACCATATTTTCGTGTGCTATAATAGCCTACGCCATCCCAATGGGTAGGGCCCCCGGAGCCGAATCGCCTAAAAATTTTCCGGGCCATCAAATACGACCTAAGGAACCATAGTCACCACCCCGCCATGATCGTTCCTCATTTTTTGTGTTTTTCGGCCAAAAACCTAGAATTCTGCACGATTCCCATATTTTCGTGTGCTATAGCCCACGCCTTCCGAGTGGGCCGGGCCCCCCGGACTCGAATCACCTAAATTTTTTTTGGGCCATAAAATAAGACCTAAGGAACCATAGTCACTTCCCCTCCATGATCGTTCCTCATTTTTTGTATTTTTCGGCCAAAAAACTAGAATTCCGCCCGATTACCATATTTTCATGTGCTATAATACCCCACGCTTTCCCCATGGGTAGGGACCCCCAGACCCCGATCGCCTAAAATTTTTCCGGACCATCAAATACTACCTAAGGAAACATAGTCACCGCCACGCCATGATCGTTCCTCATATTTTGCATTTTTCGGCCAAACAACTAGAATTCCGCGCGATTCCCATATTTTCGTGTGCTATAGCCCACGCCTTCCGAGTGGGCCGGGCCACACGAACTCGGATCACCTAAATTTTTTTCGGGCCATCAAATAATACATAAGGAACCATAGTCACCTCCTGGCCATGATCGTTCTTCATTTTTTGCATTTTCGGCCAAACAACTAGAATTCCGCGCGATTGCCATATTTTTGTGTGCTATATCCCACGCATTCCGAGAGGGCCGGGCCCCCGTACTCGAATCACCTAAATATTTTTTGGGCCATCAAATAAGACCTAAGGAACCATAATCATCTCCCCGCCAAGATCGTTCCTCATGTTTTGCATTTTTCGGCCAAAAAACTAGAATTCTGCCCGATTACCATATTTTCGTGTACTATAATAGCCTACGCCTTCCCAATGGGTAGGGCCCCCCGTCGCCGAATCGCCTAAAAATTTTCCGGGCCATCAAATACGACCTAATGAACCATAGTCACTGCCCTGCCATGATCGTTCCTCATTTTTTGTATTTTTCGGCCAAAAACCTAGAATTCTGCACGATTCCCATATTTTCGTGTGCTATAGCCCACGCCTTCCGAGTGGGCCAGGCCCCCGGACTCGGATCATCTAAATTTTATTCGGGCCATCAAATAAGACCTAAGGAACCATAGTCACTTCCCCTCCATGATCGTTCCTCATTTTTTGTATTTTTCGGCCAAAAACTAGAATTCCGCCCGATTACCATATTTTCTTGTGCTATAATACCCCACGCCTTCCCAATTGGTAGGGACCCCCGGACCCCTTATCGCCTAAAATTTTTTCGGACCATCAAATACTACCGAAGGAACCATAGTCCCCGCCACGCCATGATCGTTCCTCATATTTTGCGTTTTTCGGCAAAACAACTAGAATTCCGCGCAATTTCCATATTTTCGTGTGCTATAGCCCACGCCTTCCGAGTGGGCCGGGCCCCCCGGACTCGGATCACCTAAATTTTTTTCGGTCCATCAAATAAGACCTAAGGAACCATAGTCACCTCCCCGCCATAATCGTTCCTCATGTTTTGCATTTTTCGGCCGAACAACTAGAATTCCGCGCGATTCCCATATTTTCGTGTTCTATAGCCCATGCCTTCCGAATGGACCGGGCCCCCCAGAATCGGATCATCTAAAAAATTTTCGGGCCATCAAATAAGACCTAAGGAACTATAGTCACCTCCCAGCCATGATCGTTCCTCATTATTTGCATTTTTCGGCAAAAAGACTAGAAATCCGCCCGATTCCCATATTTTCGTGTGCTATAATAGCCCACGCCTTCCCAGTGGGTAGGGACCCCCGGACACCGATCGCCTAAAAATTTTCCGGACCATCAAATACGACCTAAGGAACCATAGTCAACACCCCTCCATCAACGTTCCTCATTTATTGCTTTTTTCGGCTCAAAAATTAGAATTCCGCCCGTTTCCCATATTTTCATATGCTATAGCCCACGCCTTCAAAGTGGTCCTGGGACCCCCGGACCCCGATCTCCTAAAATTTGTCCGGGCCATCAAATATGACCTAAGAAACCATAGTCACCGCCCCGCCCTGATCGTTCCTCATATTTTGCGTTTTTCGGCCTAAAATCTAGAATTCTGCCTGATTCCCATATTTTCGTGTGCTATAGCCCACGCCTTCCGAGTGGGCCGGGCACCCCGGACTCGGATCACCTAAATTTTTTTCAGGCTATCCGATAAGACCTAAGGAACCATAGTCACCTCCCCGCCATGATCGTTCCTCATTTTTTGCATTTTTTGGCCAAAAAATTAGAATTCCGCCCGATTCTCATATTTTTGTGTGCTATAATAGCCTACGCCTTCCAAATGGGTAGGGCCCCCCGGAGCAGGATCGCCTAAAATTTTTTCGGGCCATCAAATACGACCTAAGGAACCATAGTCACCGCCCCGCCATGATTGTTCCTCATTTTTTGCGTTATTCGGCCAAAAACCTAGAATTCTGCACGATTCCCATATTTTCATGTGCTATAGCCCACGCCTTCCGAGTGGGTCCGGCCCCCCGGATTTGGATCACCTAAATTTTTTTTGGGCCATCAAATAAGACCTAAGGAACCATAGTCACTTCCCCTCCATGATTGTTTCTCATTTTTTGCATTTTTCGGCCAAAAAACTAGAATTCTGCCCGATTACCATATTTTCGTGTGCTATAATACCCCACGCCTTCCCAATGGGTAGGGACCCCCAAACCCCGATCGACTAAAATTTTTTCGGACCATCAAATACTACCTAAGGAACCATAGTCACTGCCACGCCATGATCGTTCCTCATATTTTGCATTTTTCGGCCAAATAACTAGAATTCTGCACGATTCCCATATTTTCGTGTGCTATAACCCATGCCTTCCGTGTGGGCCGGGCCCCTCCGGAACTCGGATCACCTAAATTTTTTCGGGCCATCAAATAAGACCTAAGGAACCATAGTCACCCCCTGCCATGATCGTTCCTCATTTTTTGCATTTTTTGGCCGAACAACTAGAATTCCGCACGATTCCCATATTTTCATGTGCTATAGCCCACGCCTTCCGAATGGACCGGGCCCCCCGGAATCGGATCATCTAAATTTTTTTCGGGCCATCAAATAAGACCTAAGGAACCATAGTCACCTCCCAGCCATGATCGTTCCTCATTTTTTGCATTTTTTCGCAAAAAACTAGAATTCCGCCTGATTCCCATATTTTCGTGTGCTATAATAGCCCACGCCTTCACAATGGGTAGGGACCCCCGAACCCCGATCGCCTAAAATTTTTCTGGATCATCAAATATGACCTAAGGAACCACATTCACCGCCCCACCATGAACGTTCCTTGTTGTTCGTGTTTTTCAGCGAAAAAACTAGAATTCCGCCTGATTCCCATATTTTCGTGTGCCACCTTCCGAGTGGGCCGGGCCCCCCGGAATCAGAACATCTAAAATTTTTCCGGGACATTAAATACGACCTAAGGAACCATAATCATCGCTCCGCCATGATCGTTCCTCACTTTTTGCATTTTTCGGTCAAAGAAATTAGAATTCCGCCCGATTAACATATTTTCGTGTGCTATAGCTCACGCATTCAAAGTGGTCCCGGGACCCCCGGATCCCGATCGCCTAAAATTTTTTCGGGCCATCAGATATGACCTAAGGAACCATAGTCGCTGCCCCGCCATGATTGTTCCTCATTTTTTGCGTTATTAGGCCAAAAACCTAGAATTCTGCACGATTCCCATATTTTTGTGTGCTATAGCCCACGCCTTCCAAGCGGACCGGGCCCCCCGGAATCGGATCACCTAAATTTTTTTCGGGCCATCAAATAAGACCTAAGGAACCATAGTCACCTCCCAGCCATGATCGTTCCTCATTTTTTGCATTTTTCCGCAAAAAACTAGAATTCCGCCCGATTCCCATATTTTCGTGTGCTATAATAGCCCACGCCTTCACAATGGGTAGGGACCCCCGAACCCCGATCGCCTAAAATTTTTCCGGATCATCAAATATGACCTAAGAAACCACATTCACCGCCCCACCATGAACGTTCCTAGTTGTTCGTGTTTTTCAGCGAAAAAACTAGAATTCCGCCTGATTCCCATATTTTCGTGTGCCACCTTCCGAGTGGGCCGGGCCCCCCGGAATCAGAACATCTAAAATTTTTCCGGGACATTAAATACGACCTAAGGAACCATAATCATCGCTCCGCCATGATCGTTCCTCACTTTTTGCATTTTTCGGCCAAAAAATTAGAATTCCGCCCGATTCACATATTTTCGTGTGCTATAGCTCACGCATTCAAAGTGGTCCCGGGACCCCCGGATCCCGATCGCCTAAAATTTTTTCGGGCCATCAAATACGACCTAAGGAACCATAGTCACCGCCCCGCCATGATTGTTCCTCATTTTTTGCGTTATTCGGCCAAAAACCTAGAATTCTGCACGATTCCCATATTTTCGTGTGCTATAGCCCACGCCTTCCGAGTGGGCCGGGCCCCCCGAACTCGGAACACCTAAATTTTTTTGGGCCATCAAATAAGACCTAAGGAACCATAGTAACTTCCCCTCCATGATCGTTTCTCATTTTTTGCATTTTTCGGCCAAAAAACTAAAATTCCGCCCGATTACCATATTTTCGTGTGCTATATAATACCCCATGCCTTCCCAATGGGTAGGGACCCCCGGACCCCGATCGCCTAAAATTTTTCCGGACCATAAAATACTACCTAAGGAACCATAGTCACTGCCACGCCATGATAGTTCCTCTTATTTTGCATTTTTCGGCCAAACAACTAGAATTCTGCGCGATTCCCATATTTTCGTGTGCTATAGCCATGCCTTCAGAGTGGGCCGGGCCCCTCCGGAATCATAAATTTTTTTCGGGCCATCAAATAAGACCTAAGGAACCATAGTCACCCCCCGCCATGATCGTTCCTCATTTTTTGCATTTTTTGGCCGAACAACTAGAATTCCGCACGATTCCCATATTTTCGTGTGCTATAGCCCACGCCTTCCGAGTGGACCGAGCCCCCCGGAATCGGATCACCTAAATTTTTTTTGGGCCATCAAATAAGACCTAAGGAACCATAGTCACCTCCCAGCCATGATCGTTCCTCATTTTTTGCATTTTTCCGCAAAAAACTAGAATTCCGCCCGATTCCCATATTTTCGTGTGCTATAATAGCCCATGCCTTCACAATGGGTAGGGACCCCCGAACCCCGATTGCCTAAAATTTTTCCAGATCATCAAATATGACCTAAGGAACCACATTCACCGCCCCACCATAAACGTTCCAAGTTGTTCGTGTTTTTCAGCAAAAAAACTACAATTCCGCCTGATTCCCATATTTTCGTGTGCCACCTTCCGAGTGGGCCAGGCCCCCCAGAATTGGAACATCTAAAATTTTTCTGGGCCATTAAATACGACCTAAGGAACCATAATCACCGCTCCGCCATGATCGTTCCTCACTTTTTGCGTTTTTCGGCCAAAAAATTAGAATTCCGCCCGATTCACATATTTTCATATGCTATAGCTCACGCATTCAAAGTGGTCCCGGGACCCCCGGATCCCGATCGCCTAAAATTTTTCCGGGCCATCAAATATGACCTAAAAAACCATAGTCACCGCCCCGCCCTGATCGTTCCTCATATTTTGCGTTTTTCAGCCAAAAAACTAGAATTCCGCCCGATTACCATATCGTGTTCTATAATAGCCCACGCCTTCTCAATGGGTATGGCCCCCCGGACCCCGATCGCCTAAAACATTTCCGGACAATCAAATACGACCTAAAGAACCATAGTCACCGCCCCGCCATGAACGTTAATAGTTGTTTGCGTTTTTCAGCGAAAAAACTAGAATTCCGCCCGATTCTCATATTTTCGTGTGCTACACCTTCCGAGTGGGTCTGGCCCCCTGGACTCGGAATGTCTAAAATTTTTTCGGGCCATTAAATACGACCTAAGGAACCATAATCACCACTCCGCCATGATCGTTCCTCACTTTTTGCATTTTTCGGCCAAAGAATTAGAATTTCACCCGATTCCCATCAAATATGACCTAATAAACCATCTTCACCACCCCGTTCCTCATATTTTGCATTTTTCGGCCAAAAAACTAGAATTTCGCCTGATTCCCATATTTTCATGTGCTATAGCCCACGCATTCCGAGTGGGCCGGCCCCCCCGTACTCGGATCACCAAAATTTTTTTCGGGCCATCAAATAAGACCTAAGGAACCATAGTCACCTCCCCGCCATGATCGTTCCTCATTTTTTGCATTTTTCGGCCAAACAACTAGAATTTCCCCCGATTACCATATTTTCGTGTGCTATAATAGCCCACGCCTTCCCAATGGGTAGGGACTCCAGGACCCCGATTGCCTAAAATTTGTCCGGGCCATCAAATACGACCTAAGGAACCATAGTAACCGCCCCGCCATAAACGTTCATAGTTGTTTGCGTTTTTCAGCGAAAAAACTAGAATTCCGCCCGATTCCCATATTTTCATATGCTATAGCCCACACCTTCCGAGTGGGCTGGGCCCCCCGAACTCGGAACGTCTAAAAGTTTTCCGGGCCATGTAATACGACCTAAGGAACCATAATCACCGCTCCGCCATGATCGTTCCTCACTTTTTGCATTTTCGGCCAAAAAATTAGAATTCTGCCCGATTCCCAGATTTTCATGTGCTATATAGCCCACGCCTTCAAAGTAGTCCCTGGACCCCCGGACCCCGATCGCCTAAAATTTTTCCGGGCCATCAAATATGACCTAAGAAACCATAGCCACCGCCTCGCCCTAATCGTTCCTCATATTTTGCGTTATTCGGCCAAAAAACTAGAATTCCGCCCGATTACCATATTTTCGTGTGCTATAATAGTCCACACCTTCCCAATGGGTAGGGCCCCCGGACCCCGATTGCCTAAAATTTTTCCGGACCAACAAATACGACCTAAGGAACCATAGTCACCGCCCCGCCATGAATGTTCCTAGTTGTTTGCGTTTTTCAGCGAAACAAATAGAATTCCGCCCGATTCCCATATTTTCGTGCGCTATAGCCCACACCTTCCGAGTGGGCCGGGCCCACCGGACTCGGAACGTCTAAAATTTTTTCGGGCCATTAAATACAACCTAAGGAACTATAATCACCGCTCTGCTATGATAGTTCCTCACTTTTTGCGTTTTTCAGCCAAAGAATTAGAATTCTTCCCGATTCCCATATTTTCGTGTTCTATAGCCCATGCCTTCAAAGTGGTCCCGGGACCCCCGGACCCCGATTGCCTAAAAATTTTTCGGGACATCAAATACGACCTAAGGAACCATAGTAACCGCCCGCCATGATTGTTACTCATATTATGCATTTTTCGGCCAAAGAACTAGAATTCCGCGCGATTCCCATATTTTCGTGTGCTATAGCCCACGCCTTCCAAGTGGGCCGGGCCCCCTGGACTCGGTTCACCTAAATTTTTTTTGGGCCATCAAATAAGACATAAGGAACCATAGTCACCTCCCTGCCATGATCATTCCTTATATTTTGCATTTTTCGGCCAAAAAAACCAGAATCCCCCAGATTACTATATTTTCGTGTGTTATAATAGCGCTCGCCTTCCCAATGGGTAAGGACCCCCGGACCCCGATCGCTTAAAATTTTTTCGGACCATCAAATACGATCTAAGGAACCATAGTCACTGCCACTCTATGATCGTTCCTTATGTTTTGCGTTTTTCAGCCAAACAACTAGAATTCCGCGCGATTCCTATATTTTCGTGTGCTATAGCCCACGCCTTCCGAGTGTGCCGGGCCCCTCGGACTCGGATCGGCTAATTTTTTTTCGGGCCATCAAATAAGACCTAAGGAACCATAGTCACCTCCCAGCCATGATCATTCCTCATTTTTTGCATTTTTCGGCAAAAAAACTTGAATTCCGCCCGATTCCCATATTTTCGTGTGCTATAATAGCCCACGCCTTCCCAATGGGTAGGGACCCCCAGACCCCGATCGCCTAAAATTTTTTCGGACCATAAAATACGACCTAAGGAACCATAACCACCGCCCTGCCATGAAAGTTACTAGTTGTTTGTGTTTTTCAGCGAAAAAACTAGAATTCCGCTAGATTCCCATATTTTCGTGTGCTATATCCCACACCTTCCGAGTGGGCCGGGCCCCCCGGAATCGGAACGTCTAAAATTTTTCCGTGCCATTAAATACGACCTAAGGAACCATAATCACCGCTCCACCATGATCCTTTCTCACTTTTTGCATTTTAGGCCAAAAGATTAGAATTCCGCCCGATTCCCATATTTTCATGTTCTATAGCTCACGCCTTCAAAGTGGTCCCGGGACCCCCGGATCCCGATCGCTTAAAATTTTTCCGGGCCATCAAATACGACCTAAGGAACCATAGTTACCGCCTCGCCATGAACGTTCATAGTTATTTGCTTTTTTCAGCGAAAAACTAGATTTCCGCCCGATTCCCATATTTTCATATGCTATAGCCCACACCTTCCGAGTGGGCTGGGCCCCCCGGACTCGGAACATTTAAAAGTTTTCTGGGCCATTAAATACGACCTAAGGAACCATAATCACCGCTCCGCCATGATCGTTCCTCACTTTTTGCATTTTCGGCCAAAAAATTAGAATTCTGCCCGATTCCCAGATTTTCATGTGCTATATAGCCCACGCCTTCAAAGTGGTCCCTGGACCCCCGGACCCCGATCGCCTAAAATTTTTCCGGGCCATCAAATATGACCTAAGAAACCATAGTCACCGCCTCGCCCTGATCGTTCCTCATATTTTGCGTTATTCGGCCAAAAAACTAGAATTTCGCCCGATTACCATATTTTCGTGTGCTATAATAGTCCACACCTTCCCAATGGGTAGGGCCCCCGGACCCCGATTGCCTAAAATTTTCCCGGACCAACAAATACGACCTAAGGAACCATAGTCACCGCCCCGCCATGAATGTTCCTAGTTGTATGCGTTTTTCAGCGAAACAACTAGAATTCCGCCCGATTCCCATATTTTCGTGCGCTATAGCCCACACCTTCCGAGTGGGTCGGGCCCACCGGACTCGGAACGTCTAAAATTTTTCCGGGCCATTAAATACAACCTAAGGAACTATAATCACCGCTCTGCTATGATAGTTCCTCACTTTTTGCGTTTTTCAACCAAAGAATTAGAATTCTGCCCGATTCCCATATTTTTGTGTTCTATAGCCCATGCCTTCAAAGTGGTGCCGGGACCCCCGGACCCCGATTACCTAAAATTTTTCCGGGCCATCAAATACGACCTAAGGAACCATAGTAACCGCCCGCTATGATCGTTACTCATATTATGCGTTTTTCGGCCAAAGAACTAGAATTTCGCGCGATTCCCATATTTTCGTGTGCTATAGCCCACGCCTTCCGAGTGGGCCGGGCCCCCCGGACTCGGTTCACCTAAAATTTTTTTGGGCCATCAAATAAGACCTAAGGAACCATAGTCACCTCCCCGCCATGATCATTCTTTATGTTTTGCATTTTTCGGCCAAAAAAACCAGAATCCCCTAGATTACTATATTTTCGTGTGTTATAATAGCGCTCGCCTTCCCAATGGGTAAGGACCCCCGGACCCCGATCGCTTAAAATTTTTTCGGACCATCAAATACGATCTAAGGAACCATAGTCACTGCCACTCTATGATCGTTCCTCATGTTTTGCGTTTTTCAGCCAAACAACTAGAATTCCGCGCGATTCCTATATTTTCGTGTGCTATAGCCCACGCCTTCCGAGTGGGCCGGGCCCCTAGGACTCGGATCGGCTAATTTTTTTTTCGGGCCATCAAATAAGACCTAAGGAACCATAGTCACCTCCCAGCCATGATCATTGCTCATTTTTTGCATTTTTCGGCAAAAAAACTTGAATTCCGCCCGATTCCCATATTTTCGTGTGCTATAATAGCCCATGCCTTCCCAATGGGTAGGGACCCCCGGACCCCGATTGCCTAAAATTTTTTCGGACCATAAAATACGACCTAAGGAACCATAGTCACCGCCCCGCCATGAAAGTTACTAGTTGTTTGTGTTTTTCAGCGAAAAAACTAGAATTCCGCTAGATTCCCATATTTTCGTGTGCTATATCCCACACCTTCCGAGTGGGCCGGGCCCCCCGGAATCGGAACGTCTAAAATTTTTCCGTGCCATTAAATACGACCTAAGGAACCATAACACCGCTCCGCCATGATCCTTTCTCACTTTTTGCATTTTTAGGCCAAAAGATTAGAATTTCGCCCGATTCCCATATTTTCGTGTTCTATAGCTCACGCCTTCAAAGTGGTCCCTAGTCCCCCGGATCCCGATCGCCTAAAAATTTTCCGGGCCATCAAATACGACCTAAGGAACCATAGTCACTGCCCCGCCATGAACGTTCATAGTTATTTGCGTTTTTCAGCGAAAAAACTAGATTTTCGCCCGATTCCCATATTTTCATATGCTATAGCCCACACCTTCCGAGTGGGCTGGGCCCCCCGGACTCGGAACGTCTAAAAGTTTTCCGGGCCATTAAATACGACCTAAGGAACCATAATCACCGCTCCGCTATGATCGTTCCTCACTTTTTGCATTTTCGGCCAAAAAATTAGAATTCTGCCCGATTCCCAGATTTTCATGTGCTATATAGCCCACGCCTTCAAAGTGGTCCCTGGACCCCCGGACCCCGATCGCCTAAAATTTTTCCGGGCCATCAAATATGACCTAAGAAACCATAGTCACCGCCTCGCCCTGATCGTTCCTCATATTTTGCGTTATTCGGCCAAAAAACTAGAATTTCGCCCGATTACCATATTTTCGTGCGCTATAATAGTCCACACCTTCCCAATGGGTAGGGCCCCCGGACCCCGATTGCCTAAAATTTTCCCGGACCAACAAATACGACCTAAGGAACCATAGTCACCGCCCCGCCATGAATGTTCCTAGTTGTATGCATTTTTCATCGAAACAACTAGAATTCCGCCCGATTCCCATATTTTCGTGCGCTATAGCCCACACCTTCCGAGTGGGCCGGGCCCACCGGACTCGGAACGTCTAAAATTTTTTCGGGCCATTAAATACAACCTAAGGAACTATAATCACCGCTCTGCTATGATAGTTCCTCACTTTTTGCGTTTTTCAGCCAAAGAATTAGAATTCTGCCCGATTCCCATATTTTTGTGTTCTATAGCCCATGCCTTCAAAGTGGTCCCGGGACCCCCGGACCCCGATTGCCTAAAATTTTTCCGGGCCATCAAATACGACCTAAGGAACCATAGTAACCGCCCGCCATGATCGTTACTCATATTATGCATTTTTCGGCCAAAGAACTAGAATTCCGCGCGATTCCCATATTTTCGTGTGCTATAGCCCACGCCTTCCAAGTGGGCCGGGCCCCCTGGACTCGGTTCACCTAAAATTTTTTTGGGCCATCAAATAAGACCTAAGGAACCATAGTCACCTCCCTGCCATGATCATTCCTTATATTTTGCATTTTTCGGCCAAAAAAACCAGAATCCCCCAGATTACTATATTTTCGTGTGTTATAATAGCGCTCGCCTTCCCAATGGGTAAGGACCCCCGGACCCCGATCGCTTAAAATTTTTTCGGATCATCAAATACGATCTAAGGAACCATAGTCACTGCCACTCCATGATCGTTCCTTATGTTTTGCGTTTTTCAGCCAAACAACTAGAATTCCGCGCGATTCCTATATTTTCGTGTGCTATAGCACACGCCTTCCGAGTGGGCCGGGCCCCTAGGACTCGGATCGGCTAATTTTTTTTCGGGCCATCAAATAAGACCTAAGGAACCATAGTCACCTCCCAGCCATGATCATTCCTCATTTTTTGCATTTTTCGGCAAAAAAACTTGAATTCCGCCCGATTCCCATATTTTCGTGTGCTATAATAGCCCACGCCTTCCCAATGGGTAGGGACCCCAGGACCCCGATCGCCTAAAATTTTTCCGGACCATAAAATACGACCTAAGGAACCATAGTCACCGCTCCGCCATGAAAGTTACTAGTTGTTTGTGTTTTTCAGTGAAAAAACTAGAATTCCGCTAGATTCCCATATTTTCGTGTGCTATATCCCACACCTTCCGAGTGGGCCGGGCCCCCCGGAATCAGAACGTCTAAAATTTTTCTGTGCCATTAAATACGACCTAAGGAACCAAAATCACCGCTCCTCCATGATCCTTTCTCACTTTTTGCATTTTTAGGCCAAAAGATTAGAATTCCGCCCGATTCCCATATTTTCGTGTTCTATAGCTCACGCCTTCAAAGTGGTCCCGGGACCCCCGGATCCTGATCGCCTAAAATTTTTTCGGGCCATCAAATACTCGTTCCTCATATTTTGCGTTTTTCGGCCAAAAAATAAGAATTCCGCCTGATTCCCATATTTTCATGTGCTATAGCCCATGCATAAATTCTGCCGAACTCGGATCACCAAAATTTTTTTCGGGCCATCAAATACGACCTAAGAAACCATAGCTACCTCCCCGCCATGATCGTTCCTCATGTTATGCATTTTTCTGCCAAAAAACTAGAATTCCTCCCGATTACCATATTTTCGTGTCTATAATAGCCCACGCCTTCCCAATGGGTAGGGACCCCAGGACCCCAATCGCCTAAAATTTGTCCGGGCCATGAAATACGACCTAAGGAACCATAGTCACCGCCCCGCCAAGAACATTCCTAGTTGTTTGCATTTTTTAGTGAAAAAACTAGAATTCCGCCCGATTCCCATATTTTCGTCTGCTATAGCCCACACCTTCAGAGTGGGCTGGCCCCCCCGGAATCGGAATGTCTAAAAATTTTCCGGGCCATTAAATATGACCTAAGGAACCATAATCACCGCTCCGCCATGATCGTTCCTCATATTTTGTGTTTTTCAGCCAAAAAACTAGAATTCCGCCCAATTACCATATTTTCGTGTGCTATAATAGCCCACGCCTTCCCAATGGGTAGGGACCCCCGGACCCCGATCGCCTAAAATTTGTTCGGGCCATCAAATATGACCTAAGGAACCATAGTCACCGCACCTCCATGATCGTTCCTCATTTATTGCGTTTTTCGGCCAAAAGATTAGAATTTCGCCTGATTCCTATATTTTCGTGTCCTATAGCCCACGCCTTCCGATTGGGCCGGGCTCCCCGGACTCGGAACAGCTAAAAAAATTTCGAGGCATCAAATATGACCTAAGAAACCATAGTCACCGCCCCGCCTTGATTGTTCCTCATATTTTGCATTTTTCGGCCAAAAAACTAGAATTCCGCCCGATTACCATATTTTCGTGTGCTATAATAGCCCACACCTTCCCAATGGGTAGGGCCCCCCGGACCCCGATCGCCTATAATTTTTCCGGACCATCAAATACGACCTAAGGAACCATAGACACCGCCCCGCCATGAACGTTCCTAGTTTTTTGCATTTTTCAATGAAATAACTAGAATTTGACCCGTTTCCCATATTTTCGTGTGCTATAGCCCACACCTTCCGAGTGGGCCGGGTCCCCCGGACGCGGAACGTCTAAAATTTTTCCGTGCCATTAAATACGACCTAAGAAACCATAATCACTGCTCCACCATTATTGTTCCTCACTTTTTGCGTTTTTCGGCCAAAAAATTAGAATTCCGCCCGATTCCCATATTTTCGTGTGCTATAGCCCACGCCTTCAAAGTGGTCCCCGGACCCCAATCGCCTAAAAAATTTTCGGGCCATCAAATATGACCTAAGAAACCATAGTCACCGCCCCGCCCTGATCGTTCCTCATATTTTGCGTTTTTCGGCAAAAAAACTAGAATTCCGCCTGATTCCCATATTTTCGTGTGCTATAGCCCACGCCTTCCGAGTGGGCCGGACCCCCTGACTCGGATCAGCTAAAAAATTTTCGAGTCATCAGTTATGACCTAAAAAACCATAGTCACCGCCCGCCTTGATTGTTCCTCATATTTTGCATTTTTCGGCCAAAAAACTAGAATTCCGCCCGATTACCATATTTTCGTGTAATAGCCCACGCCTTCCCAATGGGTAGGGCCCCCCGGACCCCGATCACCTAAAATTTTTCCGGACCATCAAATACAACCTAAGGAACCATCGTCACCGCCACGCCATGAACGTTCCTAGTTTTTTGTGTTTTTCAGCGAAATAACTACAATTTTGCCTGTTTCCCATATTTTCGTGTGCTATAGCCCACACCTTCCGAATGGGCCGGCCCCCCCGGACTTGGAACGTCTAAAAAATTTTCGGGCCATTAAATACGACCTAAGGAACCATAATCACCGCTCCGCCATGATCGTTCCTCACTTTTTGCATTTTTCGGCCAAAGAATTAGAATTCCGCCCGATTCCCATATTTTCGTGTGCTATAGCCCACGCCTTCAAAGTGGTCTCGGGACCCCCGGACCCCGATCGCCTAAAAATTTTCGGGCAATCAAATATGACCTAAGAAACCATAGTAACCGCCCCGCCCTGATCGTTCCTCATATTTTGCATTTTTCGGCCAAAAAACTAGAATTCCGCCCGATTCACATATTTTCGTGTGCTATTGCCCACGCATTCCGAGTGGGCCGGGCCCCCCGGACTCGGATCACCTAAATTTTTTTCTGGCCATCAAATAAGACCTAAGGAACCATAGTCACCTCCGAGCCATGATCATTCCTCATTATTTGCATTTTTCGGCAAAAAAACTAGAATTCCGCCCGATTCCCATATTTTCGTGTGCTATAATAGCCCACGCCTTCCCAATGGGTAGGGACCCCCGGACCCCGATCGCCTAAAATTTTTCCGGACCATCAAATACGACCTAAGGAATCATAGTCACCGCCCCGCCATGAACGTTCCTAGTTGTTTGTGTTTTTCGGCCAAAAAACTAGAATTCCGCCCGATTACCATATTTTCGTGTGCTATAATAGCCCACGCCATCCCAATGGGTAGGGCCCCCTAGACCTCGATCGCCTAAAATTTTTCCGGACCATCAAATACTAGCTAAGGAACCATAGTCACCACCCAGCCATGAACGTTCCTCGTTGTTTGCATTTTTCAGCGAAAAAACTAGAATTCCGCCCGATTCTCATATTTTCGTGTGCTATAGCCTACACCTTCCGAGTGGGCCGGACCCCCCGGACACGGAACATCTAAAATTATTTCGGGCCATTAAATACGACGTAAGGAACCATAATCACAGCTCCGCCATGATCGTTCCTCACTTTTTGCATTTTTCGGCCAAAAAATTAGAATTCCGCCCGATTACCATATTTTCGTGTGCTATAATAGCCCACGCCTTCCCAATGGGTAGGGCCCCCCGGACCCCGATCGCCTAAAATTTTTTCAGACCATCAAATACGACCTAAAGAACCATAGTCATCGCCCCGCCATGAACGTTACTAGTTGTTTGCGTTTTTCAGCGAAAAAACTAGAATTCCGCCCGATTCCCATATTTTCGTCTGCTACACCTTCCGAGTGGGCCGGGCCCCCGGACTCGGAACGTCTAAAATTTTTTTGGGCCATTAAATACGACCTAAGGAACGATAATCACCACTCCGCCATGATCGTTCCTCACTATTTGCATTTTTCGGCCAAAGAATTAGAATTCCGCCTGATTCCCATATTTTCGTGTGCTATAGCCCACGCCTTCAAAGTGGTCTCGGGACCCCCGGACTCCGATCGCCTTAAATTTTTCAGGGATATCAAATATGACCTAAGAAACCATAGTCACCGCCCCGCCCTGATCGTTCCTCATATTTTGCGTTTTTCGGCCAAAAAATAAGAATTCCGCCTGATTCCCATATTTTCATGTGCTATAGCCCATGCATAAATTCTGCCGAACTCGGATCACCTAAATTTTTTTCGGGCCATCAAATAAGACCTAAGGAACCATAGCTACCTCCCCGCCATGATCGTTCCTCATGTTATGCATTTTTCGGCCAAAAAACTAGAATT
The DNA here is from genome assembly GCF_000715075.1 of Nicotiana tabacum. NCBI lineage: Eukaryota > Viridiplantae > Streptophyta > Magnoliopsida > Solanales > Solanaceae > Nicotiana > Nicotiana tabacum. The sequence continues at coordinate 85,605,445 of NC_134096.1, read as the reverse complement.
CCTCCCGATTACCATATTTTCGTGTCTATAATAGCCCACGCCTTCCCAATGGGTAGGGACCCCAGGACCCCGATCGCCTAAAATTTGTCCGGGCCATCAAATACGACCTAAGGAACCATAGTCACCGCCCCGCCATGAACATTCCTAGTTGTTTGCGTTTTTTAGTGAAAAAACTAGAATTCCGCCCGATTCCCATATTTTCGTCTGCTATAGCCCACACCTTCAGAGTGGGCCGGCCCCCCGGACTCGGAATGTCTAAAAATTTTCTGGGCCATTAAATTTGACCTAAGGAACCATAATCACCGCTCCGCCATGATCGTTCCTCATATTTTGTGTTTTTCGGCCAAAAAACTAGAATTCCGCCCAATTACCATATTTTCGTGTGCTATAATAGCCCACGCCTTCCCAATGGGTAGGGACCCCCGGACCCCGATCGCCTAAAATTTGTTCGGGCCATCAAATATGACCTAAGGAACCATAGTCACCGCCCCTCCATGATCGTTCCTCATTTATTGCGTTTTTCGGCCAAAAGATTAGAATTTCGCCTGATTCCTATATTTTCGTGTCCTGTAGCCCACGCCTTCCGATTGGGCCGGGCTCCCCGGACACGAATCAGCTAAAAAAATTTCGAGGCATCATATATGACCTAAGAAACCATAGTCACCGCCCCGCCTTGATTGTTCCTCATATTTTGCATTATTCGGCCAAAAAACTACAATTCCGCCCGATTACCATATTTTCGTGTGCTATAATAGCCCACACCTTCCCAATGGGTAGGGCCCCCCGGACCCCGATCGCCTATAATTTTTCCGGACCATCAAATACGACCTAAGGAACCATAGACACCGCCCCGCCATGAACGTTCCTAGTTTTTTGCGTTTTTCAACGAAATAACTAGAATTTTACCCGTTTCCCATATTTTCGTGTGCTATAGCCCACACCTTCCGAGTAGGCCGGGTCCCCCGGACGCGGAACGTCTAAAATTTTTCCGTGCCATTAAATACGACCTAAGAAACCATAGCTACCTCCCCGCCATGATCGTTCCTCATGTTATGCATTTTTCTGCCAAAAAACTAGAATTCCTCCCGATTACCATATTTTCGTGTCTATAATAGCCCACGCCTTCCCAATGGGTAGGGACCCCAGGACCCCAATCGCCTAAAATTTGTCCGGGCCATGAAATACGACCTAAGGAACCATAGTCACCGCCCCGCCAAGAACATTCCTAGTTGTTTGCATTTTTTAGTGAAAAAACTAGAATTCCGCCCGATTCCCATATTTTCGTCTGCTATAGCCCACACCTTCAGAGTGGGCTGGCCCCCCCGGAATCGGAATGTCTAAAAATTTTCCGGGCCATTAAATATGACCTAAGGAACCATAATCACCGCTCCGCCATGATCGTTCCTCATATTTTGTGTTTTTCAGCCAAAAAACTAGAATTCCGCCCAATTACCATATTTTCGTGTGCTATAATAGCCCACGCCTTCCCAATGGGTAGGGACCCCCGGACCCCGATCGCCTAAAATTTGTTCGGGCCATCAAATATGACCTAAGGAACCATAGTCACCGCACCTCCATGATCGTTCCTCATTTATTGCGTTTTTCGGCCAAAAGATTAGAATTTCGCCTGATTCCTATATTTTCGTGTCCTATAGCCCACGCCTTCCGATTGGGCCGGGCTCCCCGGACTCGGAACAGCTAAAAAAATTTCGAGGCATCAAATATGACCTAAGAAACCATAGTCACCGCCCCGCCTTGATTGTTCCTCATATTTTGCATTTTTCGGCCAAAAAACTAGAATTCCGCCCGATTACCATATTTTCGTGTGCTATAATAGCCCACACCTTCCCAATGGGTAGGGCCCCCCGGACCCCGATCGCCTATAATTTTTCCGGACCATCAAATACGACCTAAGGAACCATAGACACCGCCCCGCCATGAACGTTCCTAGTTTTTTGCATTTTTCAATGAAATAACTAGAATTTGACCCGTTTCCCATATTTTCGTGTGCTATAGCCCACACCTTCCGAGTGGGCCGGGTCCCCCGGACGCGGAACGTCTAAAATTTTTCCGTGCCATTAAATACGACCTAAGAAACCATAATCACTGCTCCACCATTATTGTTCCTCACTTTTTGCGTTTTTCGGCCAAAAAATTAGAATTCCGCCCGATTCCCATATTTTCGTGTGCTATAGCCCACGCCTTCAAAGTGGTCCCCGGACCCCAATCGCCTAAAAAATTTTCGGGCCATCAAATATGACCTAAGAAACCATAGTCACCGCCCCGCCCTGATCGTTCCTCATATTTTGCGTTTTTCGGCAAAAAAACTAGAATTCCGCCTGATTCCCATATTTTCGTGTGCTATAGCCCACGCCTTCCGAGTGGGCCGGACCCCCTGACTCGGATCAGCTAAAAAATTTTCGAGTCATCAGTTATGACCTAAAAAACCATAGTCACCGCCCGCCTTGATTGTTCCTCATATTTTGCATTTTTCGGCCAAAAAACTAGAATTCCGCCCGATTACCATATTTTCGTGTAATAGCCCACGCCTTCCCAATGGGTAGGGCCCCCCGGACCCCGATCACCTAAAATTTTTCCGGACCATCAAATACAACCTAAGGAACCATCGTCACCGCCACGCCATGAACGTTCCTAGTTTTTTGTGTTTTTCAGCGAAATAACTACAATTTTGCCTGTTTCCCATATTTTCGTGTGCTATAGCCCACACCTTCCGAATGGGCCGGCCCCCCCGGACTTGGAACGTCTAAAAAATTTTCGGGCCATTAAATACGACCTAAGGAACCATAATCACCGCTCCGCCATGATCGTTCCTCACTTTTTGCATTTTTCGGCCAAAGAATTAGAATTCCGCCCGATTCCCATATTTTCGTGTGCTATAGCCCACGCCTTCAAAGTGGTCTCGGGACCCCCGGACCCCGATCGCCTAAAAATTTTCGGGCAATCAAATATGACCTAAGAAACCATAGTAACCGCCCCGCCCTGATCGTTCCTCATATTTTGCATTTTTCGGCCAAAAAACTAGAATTCCGCCCGATTCACATATTTTCGTGTGCTATTGCCCACGCATTCCGAGTGGGCCGGGCCCCCCGGACTCGGATCACCTAAATTTTTTTCTGGCCATCAAATAAGACCTAAGGAACCATAGTCACCTCCGAGCCATGATCATTCCTCATTATTTGCATTTTTCGGCAAAAAAACTAGAATTCCGCCCGATTCCCATATTTTCGTGTGCTATAATAGCCCACGCCTTCCCAATGGGTAGGGACCCCCGGACCCCGATCGCCTAAAATTTTTCCGGACCATCAAATACGACCTAAGGAATCATAGTCACCGCCCCGCCATGAACGTTCCTAGTTGTTTGTGTTTTTCGGCCAAAAAACTAGAATTCCGCCCGATTACCATATTTTCGTGTGCTATAATAGCCCACGCCATCCCAATGGGTAGGGCCCCCTAGACCTCGATCGCCTAAAATTTTTCCGGACCATCAAATACTAGCTAAGGAACCATAGTCACCACCCAGCCATGAACGTTCCTCGTTGTTTGCATTTTTCAGCGAAAAAACTAGAATTCCGCCCGATTCTCATATTTTCGTGTGCTATAGCCTACACCTTCCGAGTGGGCCGGACCCCCCGGACACGGAACATCTAAAATTATTTCGGGCCATTAAATACGACGTAAGGAACCATAATCACAGCTCCGCCATGATCGTTCCTCACTTTTTGCATTTTTCGGCCAAAAAATTAGAATTCCGCCCGATTACCATATTTTCGTGTGCTATAATAGCCCACGCCTTCCCAATGGGTAGGGCCCCCCGGACCCCGATCGCCTAAAATTTTTTCAGACCATCAAATACGACCTAAAGAACCATAGTCATCGCCCCGCCATGAACGTTACTAGTTGTTTGCGTTTTTCAGCGAAAAAACTAGAATTCCGCCCGATTCCCATATTTTCGTCTGCTACACCTTCCGAGTGGGCCGGGCCCCCGGACTCGGAACGTCTAAAATTTTTTTGGGCCATTAAATACGACCTAAGGAACGATAATCACCACTCCGCCATGATCGTTCCTCACTATTTGCATTTTTCGGCCAAAGAATTAGAATTCCGCCTGATTCCCATATTTTCGTGTGCTATAGCCCACGCCTTCAAAGTGGTCTCGGGACCCCCGGACTCCGATCGCCTTAAATTTTTCAGGGATATCAAATATGACCTAAGAAACCATAGTCACCGCCCCGCCCTGATCGTTCCTCATATTTTGCGTTTTTCGGCCAAAAAATAAGAATTCCGCCTGATTCCCATATTTTCATGTGCTATAGCCCATGCATAAATTCTGCCGAACTCGGATCACCTAAATTTTTTTCGGGCCATCAAATAAGACCTAAGGAACCATAGCTACCTCCCCGCCATGATCGTTCCTCATGTTATGCATTTTTCGGCCAAAAAACTAGAATTCCTCCCGATTACCATATTTTCGTGTCTATAATAGCCCACGCCTTCCCAATGGGTAGGGACCCCAGGACCCCGATCGCCTAAAATTTGTCCGGGCCATCAAATACGACCTAAGGAACCATAGTCACCGCCCCGCCATGAACATTCCTAGTTGTTTGCGTTTTTTAGTGAAAAAACTAGAATTCCGCCCGATTCCCATATTTTCGTCTGCTATAGCCCACACCTTCAGAGTGGGCCGGCCCCCCGGACTCGGAATGTCTAAAAATTTTCTGGGCCATTAAATTTGACCTAAGGAACCATAATCACCGCTCCGCCATGATCGTTCCTCATATTTTGTGTTTTTCGGCCAAAAAACTAGAATTCCGCCCAATTACCATATTTTCGTGTGCTATAATAGCCCACGCCTTCCCAATGGGTAGGGACCCCCGGACCCCGATCGCCTAAAATTTGTTCGGGCCATCAAATATGACCTAAGGAACCATAGTCACCGCCCCTCCATGATCGTTCCTCATTTATTGCGTTTTTCGGCCAAAAGATTAGAATTTCGCCTGATTCCTATATTTTCGTGTCCTGTAGCCCACGCCTTCCGATTGGGCCGGGCTCCCCGGACACGAATCAGCTAAAAAAATTTCGAGGCATCATATATGACCTAAGAAACCATAGTCACCGCCCCGCCTTGATTGTTCCTCATATTTTGCATTATTCGGCCAAAAAACTACAATTCCGCCCGATTACCATATTTTCGTGTGCTATAATAGCCCACACCTTCCCAATGGGTAGGGCCCCCCGGACCCCGATCGCCTATAATTTTTCCGGACCATCAAATACGACCTAAGGAACCATAGACACCGCCCCGCCATGAACGTTCCTAGTTTTTTGCGTTTTTCAACGAAATAACTAGAATTTTACCCGTTTCCCATATTTTCGTGTGCTATAGCCCACACCTTCCGAGTAGGCCGGGTCCCCCGGACGCGGAACGTCTAAAATTTTTCCGTGCCATTAAATACGACCTAAGAAACCATAATCACTGCTCCACCATGATTGTTCCTCACTTTTTGCGTTTTTCGGCCAAAAAATTAGAATTCCGCCCGATTCCCATATTTTCGTGTGCTATAGCCCACGCCTTCAAAGTGGTCCCCGGACCCCAATCGCCTAAAAAATTTTCGGGCCATCAAATATGACCTAAGAAACCATAGTCACCGCCCCGCCCTGATCGTTCCTCATATTTTGCGTTTTTCGGCAAAAAAACTAGAATTCCGCCTGATTCCCATATTTTCGTGTGCTATAGCCCACGCCTTCCGAGTGGGCCGGACCCCCTGACTCGGATCAGCTAAAAAATTTTCGAGTCATCAGTTATGACCTAAAAAACCATAGTCACCGCCCCGCCTTGATTGTTCCTCATATTTTTCATTTTTCGGCCAAAAAACTAGAATTCCGCCCGATTACCATATTTTTGTGTAATAGCCCACGCCTTCCCAATGGGTAGGGCCCCCCGGACCCCGATCACCTAAAATTTTTCCGGACCATCAAATACGATCTAAGGAACCATCGTCACCGCCCCGCCATGAACGTTCCTAGTTTTTTGTGTTTTTCAGCGAAATAACTACAATTTTGCCTGTTTCCCATATTTTCGTGTGCTATAGCCCACACCTTCCGAGTGGGCCGGGTCCCCCGGACGCGGAACGTCTAAAATTTTTCCGTGCCATTAAATACGACCTAAGAAACCATAATCACTGCTCCACCATTATTGTTCCTCACTTTTTGCGTTTTTCGGCCAAAAAATTAGAATTCCGCCCGATTCCCATATTTTCGTGTGCTATAGCCCACGCCTTCAAAGTGGTCCCCGGACCCCAATCGCCTAAAAAATTTTCGGGCCATCAAATATGACCTAAGAAACCATAGTCACCGCCCCGCCCTGATCGTTCCTCATATTTTGCGTTTTTCGGCAAAAAAAATAGAATTCCGCCTGATTCCCATATTTTCGTGTGCTATAGCCCACGCCTTCCGAGTGGGCCGGACCCCCTGACTCGGATCAGCAAAAAAATTTTCGAGTCATCAGTTATGACCTAAAAAACCATAGTCACCGCCCCGCCTTGATTGTTCCTCATATTTTTCATTTTTCGGCCAAAAAACTAGAATTCCGCCCGATTACCATATTTTTGTGTAATAGCCCACGCCTTCCCAATGGGTAGGGCCCCCCGGACCCCGATCACCTAAAATTTTTCCGGACCATCAAATACGACCTAAGGAACCATCGTCACCGCCCCGCCATGAACGTTCCTAGTTTTTTGTGTTTTTCAGCGAAATAACTACAATTTTGCCTGTTTCCCATATTTTCATGTGCTATAGCCCACACCTTCCGAATGGGCCGGCCCCCCCGGACTTGGAACGTCTAAAAGTTTTTCGGGCCATTAAATACGACCTAAGAAACCATAATCACCGCTCCGCCATGATCGTTCCTCACTTTTTGCGTTTTTCGGCCAAAGAATTAGAATTCCGCCCGATTTCCATATTTTCGTGTGCTATAGCCCACGCCTTCAAAGTGGTCTCGGGACCCCCGAACCTCGATCGCCTAAAAATTTCCGGGCAATCAAATATGACCTAGGAAACCATAGTAACCGCCCCGCCCTGATCGTTCCTCATATTTTGCATTTTTCGGCCAAAAAACTAGAATTCCGCCCGATTCACATATTTTCGTGTGCTATTGCCAACGCATTCCGAGTGGGCCGGGCCCCCCGGCCTCAGATCACCTAAATTTTTTTCTGGCCATCAAATAAGACCTAAGGAACCATAGTCACCTCCGAGCCATGATCATTCCTCATTTTTTGCATTTTTCGGCAAAAAAACTAGAATTCCGCCCGATTCCCATATTTTCGTGTGCTATATTAGCCCACGCCTTCCAAATTGGTAGGGACCCCCGGACCCCGATCGCCTAAAATTTTTCCGGACCATCAAATACGACCTAAGGAATCATAGTCACCGCCCCGCCATGAACGTTCCTAGTTGTTTGTGTTTTTCGGCCAAAAAACTAGAATTCCGCCCGATTACCATATTTTCGTGTGCTATAATAGCCCACGCCTTCCCAATGGGTAGGGCCCCCCGGACCCCGATCGCCTAAAATTTTTTCAGACCATCAAATACGACCTAAAGAACCATAGTCACCGCCCCGCCATGAACGTTACTAGTTGTTTGCGTTTTTCAGCGAAAAAACTAGAATTCCGCCCGATTCCCATATTTTCGTGTGCTACACCTTCCGAGTGGGCCGGGCCCCCCGGACTCGGAACGTCTAAAATTTTTTTGGGCCATTAAATACGACCTAAGGAACGATAATCACCACTCCGCCATGATCGTTCCTCACTATTTGCATTTTTCGGCCAAAGAATTAGAATTCCGCCCGATTCCCATATTTTCGTGTGCTATAGCCCACGCCTTCAAAGTGGTCTCGGGACCCCCGGACTCCGATCGCCTTAAATTTTTCAGGGATATCAAATATGACCTAAGAAACCATAGTCACCGCCCCGCCCTGATCGTTCCTCATATTTTGCGTTTTTCGGCCAAAAAATAAGAATTCCGCCTGATTCCCATATTTTCATGTGCTATAGCCCATGCATAAATTTTGCCGAACTCGGATCACCTAAATTTTTTTCGGGCCATCAAATAAGACCTAAGGAACCATAGCTACCTCCCCGCCATGATTGTTCCTCATGTTATGCATTTTTCGGCCAAAAAACTAGAATTCCTCCCGATTACCATATTTTCGTGTCTATAATAGCCCACGCCTTCCCAATGGGTAGGGACCCTAGGACCCCGATCGCCTAAAATTTGTCCGGGCCATCAAATACGACCTAAGGAACCATAGTCACCGCCCCGCCATGAACATTCCTAGTTGTTTGCGTTTTTTAGTGAAAAAACTAGAATTCCGCCCGATTCCCATATTTTCGTCTGCTATAGCCCACACCTTCAGAGTGGGCCGGCCCCCCGGACTCGGAATGTCTAAAAATTTTCTGGGCCATTAAATTTGACCTAAGGAACCATAATCACCGCTCCGCCATGATCGTTCCTCATATTTTGTGTTTTTCGGCCAAAAAACTAGAATTCCGCCCAATTACCATATTTTCGTGTGCTATAATAGCCCACGCCTTCCCAATGGGTAGGGACCCCCGGACCCCGATCGCCTAAAATTTGTTCGGGCCATCAAATATGACCTAAGGAACCATAGTCACCGCCCCTCCATGATCGTTCCTCATTTATTGCGTTTTTCGGCCAAAAGATTAGAATTTCGCATGATTCCTATATTTTCGTGTCCTATAGCCCACGCCTTCCGATTGGGCCGGGCTCCCCGGACTCGGATCAGCTAAAAATATTTTGAGGCATCATATATGACCTAAGAAACCATAGTCACCGCCCCGCCTTGATTGTTTCTCATATTTTGCATTTTTCGGCCAAAAAACTAGAATTCCGCCCGATTACCATATTTTCGTGTGCTATAATAGCCCACACCTTCCCAATGGGTAGGGCCCCCCGGACCCCGATCGCCTATAATTTTTCCGGACCATCAAATACGACCTAAGGAACCATAGACACCGCCCCGCCATGCACGTTCCTAGTTTTTTGCGTTTTTCAACGAAATAACTAGAATTTTACCCGTTTCCCATATTTTCGTGTGCTATAGCCCACACCTTCCGAGTAGGCCGGGTCCCCCGGACGCAGAACGTCTAAAATTTTTTCGTGCCATTAAATACGACCTAAGAAACCATAATCACGGCTCCACCATGATTGTTCCTCACTTTTTGCGTTTTTCGGCCAAAAAATTAGAATTCCGCCCGATTCCCATATTTTCGTGTGCTATAGCCCACGCCTTCAAAGTGGTCCCCGGACCCCAATCGCCTAAAAAATTTTCGGGCCATCAAATATGACCTAAGAAACCATAGTCACCGCCCTGCTCTGATCGTTCCTCATATTTTGCGTTTTTCGGCAAAAAAACTAGAATTCCGCCTGATTCCCATATTTTCGTGTGCTATAGCCCACGCCTTCCAAGTGGGCCGGGCCCCTGACTCGGATCAGCTAAAAAATTTTCGAGTCATCAATTATGACCTAAAAAACCATAGTCACCGCCCCGCCTTGATTGTTCCTCATATTTTGCATTTTTCGGCCAAAAAACTAGAATTCCGCCCGATTACCATATTTTCGTGTAATAGCCCACGCCTTCCCAATGGGTAGGGCCCCCCGGACCCCGATCACCTAAAATTTTTCCGGACCATCAAATACGACCTAAGGAACCATCGTCACCGCCACGCCATGAACGTTCCTAGTTTTTTGTGTTTTTCAGCGAAATAACTACAATTTTGCCTGTTTCCCATATTTTCGTGTGCTATAGCCCACACCTTCCGAATGGGCCGGCCCCCCCGGACTTGGAACGTCTAAAAAATTTTCGGGCCATTAAATACGACCTAAGGAACCATAATCACCGCTCCGCCATGATCGTTCCTCACTTTTTGCGTTTTTCGGCCAAAGAATTAGAATTCCGCCCGATTTCCATATAGGCGTGGGCTAGCACACAAAAATATGGGAATTAGGCGGAATTTTAGTTTTTTTGCCGAAAAATGCAAAAAATGAGGAACGATCATGGCGAGGTGGTGACTATGGTTCCTTAGGTCCTATTTGATTGCCCGAAAAAATTTTAGGCGATCCGAGTCCGGGGGTCCTGGCCCACTCGGAAGGCATGGGCAATAGCACTCAAAAATATTGTAATCGGGCGGAATTCTAGTTTTTTTAGCCGAAAAATGTAAAAAATGAGGAACAATCATGGCGTGGAAGTGACTATGGTTCCTTAGGTAGTATATGATGGCCGGGAAAATGTTTAGGCGATCGGGGTCCGGGGTTCCCTGGGACCACTTGGCAGGCATGGGTATAGCACACGAAAATATGGGAATCGGGCGGAATTCTAGTTTTTTGGGCGAAAAATGCAAAAAATGAGGAACGATCATGGCGGGGAGGTGACTATGGTTCCTTAGGTATTATTTGATGGCCCGAAAATGTTTTAGGTGATACGAGTCCCGGAGGCCCGGCCCACTCGGAAGGCATGGGCTATAGCACACGAAAATATGGGAATCGTGCGGAGTTCTAGGTTATTGGCCGAAAAATGCAAAAAATGAGGAACAATCATGGCAGGGCTGTGACTATGGTTCCTTAGGTCATATTTGATGGCCCATAAAAATTTTAGGCAATCGGGGTCCGGGATTCCTGTGACCACTTGGAAGGCGTGGATATAACACACGAAAATATGGGAATCGGGTGGAATTCTAGTTTTTTGGACGAAAAATTTAAAAAATGAGAAACGATCATGACGGGAAGGTGACTATGGTTCCTTAGGTCTTATTTGATGGCCAGGAAAATTTTTAGGTGATCCTAGTCCGGGGGGCCCGGCCCACTCGAAAGGCGTGGGCTATAGCACACGAAAATATGGAAATCGGGCAGAATTCTAGGTTTTTGGCCTAAAAACGCAAAACACGAGGAACGATCATGGCTGGATGGTGACTATGGTTCCTTAGGTCGTATTTGATGGTCCGGAAAAATGTTAGGAGATCGGGGTCCGGGGGTCCCGGGACCACTCGAAAGGCGTGGGCTATAGCACACAAAAATATGGGAATCGCACGGAATTCTAGTGGTTTGGGCGAAAAACGCAAAAAATGTGGAACGATCATGGCGGGGCGGTTACTATGGTTCCTTAGGTCGTATTTGATGGCACGGAAAAATTTTAGGAGATCGGGCTCCGGGGGTCCCGGGACCACTTGGAAGGTGTAAGCTATAGCACACAAAAATTTGGGAATCAGGCGGAATTCTAGTTTTTTGGCTAAAAAATGCAAAAAATGAGGAACGATCATGGCGAGGCGGTGACTATGGTTCCTTAGGTCCTATTTGATTGCCCGAGAAAATTTTAGGCGATCCGAGTCCGGGGCGCCCGGCCCACTAGGAAGGCGTGGGCAATAGCACACAAAAATATTGTAATCGGGCGAAATTCTAGTTTTTTGGCTGAAAAATGCAAAAAATGAGGAACGATCATGGCTGGATGGTGAATTTGGTTCCATAGGTCGTATTTGATGGCCCAGAAAAATTTTAGGCGGTCGGGGTCCGTGGTTCCCGGGACAACTTGGAAGCCGTGGATAAAGCACACGAAAGTATGAAAATCGGGCGGAATTCTAGTTTTTTGGCGAAAAAATGCAAAAAATGAGGAACGATCATGGAGGGAAGGTGACTATGGTTCCTTAGGTCTTATTTGATGGTCCGGAAAACATTTAAGCGATCGGTGTCCGTGGGTCCCAGGACCACTCGAAAGGCGTGGGCTATAGCACATGAAAATATGAGAATCGCGCGAAATTCTAGAGTTTTGGCCGAAAAATGCAAACAATGTGGAACGATCATGGCGGGGCGGTTACTATGGTTAATTAGGTCATATTTGATGGCCCGGAAAATTTTAGGCGATCGGGGTCTGGGGGTCCCGGGACTACTTGGAAGGCGTGGGCTATAGCACACAAAAATATGGGAATCAGGCGGAATTCTAGTTTTTTGGCCGAAAAATACAAAAAATGAGGAACGATAATGGCGAGGCGGTGACTATGGTTATTAGGTCCTATTTGATTGCCCGAAAAAATTTTAGGCGATCCGAGACCGGGGGGCCCGGCCCACTCAGAAGGCGTGGGCAATAGCACACAAAAATATGGTAATCGGGAGGAATTCTAGTTTTTTAGCAGAAAAACGCAAAACATGAGGAACGATCATGGAGGGGTAGTGACTATGGTTCCTTAGGTAGTATTTTATGGCCTGGAAAAATTTTAGGCGATCGGGGTCCGGGGTTCCCGGGACCACTTGGCAGGCGTGGGTATAGCACACGGAAATATGGCAATCGGGCAAAATTCTAGTTTTTTGGCCGAAAAATGCAAAAACTGATGAACAGTCATGGCAGGGAGGTGACTATGGTTCCTTAGGTATTATTTGACAGCCCTAAAAAATTTTAGGTGATCCGAGTACGGGGGTCCGGCCCACTCGGAAGGCGTGGCCTATATGGTAATCGGGTGGAATTCTAGGTTTTTGGCCGAAAAACGCAAAAAATTAGGAACGATCATGGCAGGGCGGTGACTATGGTTCCTTAGGTCGTATTTAATAGCCCGGAAGAATTTTAGACGTTCCGAGCCCTGGGCCCCGGCCCACTCGGAAGGTCTGGGCTATAGCACACGAAAATATGGGAATCGTCGAAATTCTAGTTTTTTCGCTAAAAAACGCAAACAACTAGGAACGTTCATGGCGGGGCGGTGACTATGGTTCCTTAGTTCGTATTTGATGGTCCGGGAAAATTTTAGGCGATCGGGGTCCGGGGGTCACGGGACCACTAGGAAGGCGTGGGCTATAGCCCACGAAAATATGGGAATCGCGCGGAATTCTAGGTTTTTGGCCGAAAAATGCAAAAAACTAGGATCGTTCATGGCTGGGCGGTGACTATGGTTCCTTAGGTCGCATTTGATGGTCCGAAAATTTTTTTAGGCGATCGGGGTCCGGAGGTCCAGGGACCAATCGAAAGGCGTGGGCTATAGCACACGAAAATATAGGAATCGCGGGGAATTTTAGTTGTTAGGCCAAAAACGCAATAAATGTGGAACGATCATGGTGGGGCGGTTACTATGGTTCCTTAGGTCGTATTTGATGGCCCGGAAAAATTTTAGGCGATCGGGGTCCGGGGGTCCCGGGACCACTTGGAAGGCGTGGGCTATAGCACACAAAAATATGGGAATCAGGCGGAATTCTAATTTTTTGGCCGAAAAATGGAACAAAAATGAGGAACGATCATGGAGAGGCGGTGACCATGGTTCCTTAGGTCCTATTTGATTGCCCGAAAAAATTTTAGGCGATCCGAGTCCGGGGGGCCCGGCCCACTCGGAAGGCGTGGGCAATAGCACACAAAAATATGGTAATCGGGCGGAATTCTAGTTATTTAGCCGAAAAACGCAAAAAATGAGGAACGATCATGGCGGGGCAGTGACTATGGTTCCTTAGGTAGTATTTTATGGCCTAGAAAATAATTAGGCGGTCGGGGTCCGGGGTTTCTAGGACCACTTGGCAGGCGTGGGTACAGCACACGAAAATATGGTAATCGGGCGGAATTCAAGTTTTTTGGCCGAAAAATGCAAAAAATGATTAACGATCATGGCGGGAAGGTGACTATGGTTCCTTTGATCTTATTTGATGGCCCGAAAATTTTTTAGGTGATCCGAGTTCGGGGGCCCAGCCCACTCGGAAGGCGTGGATAGCACACGAAAATATGGGAATCGGGCGGAGTTCTAGGTTTTTGGCCGAAAAACGCAAAAAATGTGGAACGATCATGGCGGGGCGTTGACTATGGTTCCTTAGGTCATATTTGATGGCCCGGAAAATTTTTATGCGATCAGGGTTCGGGGCGCCTGGGACCACTCGGAAGGCGTGGGCGCACACAAAAATATGGGAATCGCGCGGAATTCTTGTTTTTTGGCCGAAAAACGCAATAAAAGAGGAACGATCATGGCGGGGCAGTGACTATGGTTCCTTAGTTCGTATTTGATGGCCCGAAAAATTTTTAGGCGATCAGGGTCCGGGGGTCCCGGCACCACTTGGAAGGCGTGGGCTATAGCACACAAAAATATGGGAATCACGCGGAATTCTAGTTTTTTGGCCGAAAAATGCAAAACAATGAGGAACGATCATGACGAGGCGGTGACTATGGTTTCTTAGGTCCTATTTGATTGCCCGAAAAAATTTTAGGCGATCCGCGTCAGGGGGCCCGGCCCACTCGGAAGGCGTGGAAAATAGCACACAAAAATATGATAATCGGGCGAAATTCTAGTTTTTTAGCCGAAAAACGCAAAAAACGAGGAACGATCATGGCGGGGCAGTGACTATGGTTCCTTAGGTAGTATTTTATGGCCCAGAAAAATATTAGGCGATCGGGGTCCAGGGTTTCCGGGACCACTTGGCAGGCGTGGGTATAGCACACGAAAATATGGTAATCGGGCGGAATTCAAATTTTTTGGCCGAAAAATGCAAAAAATGAGGAACGATCATGGCGGGAAAGTGACTATGGTTTCTTAGGTCCTAATAGATTGGCCGAAAAATTTTTAAGCAATCCGAGTCCGGGGGGCCCGGGCCACTCGGAAGGCGTAGGCTATAGCACACGAAAATAGGGAAATCGGGCGGAATTCTAGGTTTTTGGCTGAAAAACGCAAAACATGATGAACGATCATGGCGGGGCGGTGACTATGGTTCCTTAGGTCGTATTTGATGGCCCGAAAAAATTTTAGGCGATCGGGGTCCGGGGGGCCTCAGACCACTCGGAAGGCGTGGGCGCACACAAAAATATCGGAATCGCGCGGAATTCTAGTTTTTTGGCCGAAAATTCAAAAAATGAGGAACAATCATGGCGGGGAGGTGACTATGGTTCCTTAGGTCTTATTTTATGGCTCGAAAATATTTTAGGTGATCCGAGTTCGGGGGCCCGGCCCACTCGGAATTCTAGTGTTTTGGCCCGGAATCGGGCGGAATTCTAGATTATTTGCCAAAAAATGCAAAAAATGAGGAACGATCATGGCGGGGAGGTTACTATGGTTTCTTAGGTCGTATTTGATGGCCTAGAAAAATTTTAGGCGATCGGGTCAGGGGTTCCCGGGACCACTTGGAAGGCGTGCATAAAGGACACGAAAATATGGGAATCGGGCGGAATTCTAGTTTTTTGGCCGAAAAATGAAAAAAATGTGGAACGATCATGGCTAGGCGGTGACTATGGTTTCTTAGGTCCTATTTGATTGGCCGAAAAAATTTCAGGCAATCCGCGTCCGGGGGGCCCGGGCCACTCGGAAGGCGTAGGCTATAGCACACGAAAATAGGGAAATCGGGCGGAATTCTATGTTTTTGGCCAAAAAACGCAAAACATGATGAGCGATCATGGCGGGGCGGTGACTATGGTTCTTAGGTCGTATTTGATGGCCCGGAAAAATTTTAGGCGATCGGGGTCCGGGGTTCCCGGGACCACTTGGAAGGCGTGGATATAGCACACGAAAATATGGGAATCGGGCGGAATTCTAGTGTTTTGGCCGAAAAAGGCAAAAAAATGAGGAACGATCATGGCGGGGAGGTGACTATGGTTCCTTAGGTCTGATTTGATGGCCCGAAAAATTTTTAGGTGCTCCGACTCTGGGGGGCCTGGCCCACTCGGAAGGCGTGGGCTATAGCACATGAATATATGGGAATCGGGCGGAATTCTAGGTTTTTGGCCGAAAAACCCAAAGTGAGGAACGATCATGGCGGGGCGGTGACTATTGTTCCTTAGGTCGTATTGATGGCCCGGAAAAATTTTAGGCGATCGGGGTACGGGAGGCTCGGCCCACTCGAAAGGCGTGGGCTATAGCACACGAAAATATAGGAATCGGGCGGAATTCATGGTTTTTGGCCGAAAAACGCAAAAAATTAGGAACGATCATGGCAGGGCGGTGAGTATGGTTCCTTAGGTCTTATTTGATGGCCCGGAAAAATTTTATGTGATCCGAGTCCGGGGGGGCCGGCCCACTCGGAAGGCGTGGGCTATAGCACACGAAAATACGGAAATCGGGCGGAATTCTACGTTTTTGGCCGAAAAATGCAAAGAATGAGGAACGATAATGGCGGGGCGGTGACTATGGTTCCTTAGGTTGTATTTGATGGCCCGAAAAAATTTTAGGCGATCGGGGTCCGGGGTTCCCGGGACCACTTGGAAGGCGTGCATATAGGACACGAAAATATGGGAATCGGGCGGAATTCTAGATTTTTGGCCAAAAAATGCAAAAAATGAGGAACGATCATGGCGGGGAGGTTACTATGGTTCCTTAGGTCGTATTTGATGGCCCAGAAAAATTTTAGGCGATCGGGTCAGGGGTTCCCGGGACCACTTGGAAGGCGTGCATAAAGGACATGAAAATATGGGAATCGGGCGGAATTCTAGTTTTTTGGCCGAAAAATGAAATAAATGTGGAACAATCATGGCTAGGCGGTGACTATGGTTTCTTAGGTCCTATTTGATTGGCCGAAAAAATTTCCGGCAATCCGAGTCCGGGGGGCCCGGGCCACTCGGAAGGCGTAGGCTATAACACACGAAAATAGGGAAATCGGGCGGAATTCTAGGTTTTTGGCCGAAAAATGCAAAACATGATGAACGATCATGGCGGGGCGGTGACTATGGTTCTTAGGTCGTATTTGATGACCCGGAAAAATTTTAGGCGATCGGGGTCCGGGGTTCCCTGGACCACTAGGAAGGCGTGGATATAGCACACGAAAATATGGGAATCGGGCGGAATTCTAGTGTTTTGGCCGAAAAATGCAAGAAAAGAGGAACGATCATGGCGGGGAGGTGACTATGGTTCCTTAGGTCTGATTTGATGGCCCGAAAAATTTTTAGGTGCTCCGAGTCTGGGGGGCCTGGCCCACTCGGAAGGCGTGGGCTATAGCACACGAAAATATGGAAATCGGGCGGAATTCTTGGTTTTTGGCCGAAAAACCCAAAGTGAGGAACGATCAAGGCGGGGCGGTGACTATTGTTCCTTAGGTCGTATTGATGGCCCGGAAAAATGTTAGGCGATCGAGGTACGGGAGGCTCGGCCCACTCGAAAGGCGTGGGCTATAGCACACGAAAATATAGGAATCGGGCGGAATTCTTGGTTTTTGGCCGAAAAATGCAAAAAACTAGGAACGATCATGGCAGGGCGGTGAGTATGGTTCCTTATGTCGTATTTGATGGCCCGAAAAAATTTTAGGCGATCGGGGTCCGGGGGGCCTGGGACCACTCTGAAGGCGTGGGTTATAGCACACGAAAATATGGGAATCGCGCGAAATTCTAGTTTTTTGGCCAAAAAATGCAAAATATGAGGAACTATCATGGCGGGGCAGTGACTATGGTTATTTAGGTTGTATTTGATGGATATAGCACACAAAAATATGGGAATCGGGCGGAATTCTTGTTTTTTGACCGAAAAATGAAAAAAATGAGGAACGATCATCGCGGGGAGGTGACTATGGTTCCTTAGGTCTTATTTGATGGCCCGAAACAATATTAGGTGTTCCGAGTCTGGGGGGCCCGGCCCACTCGAAAGGCGTGGGCTATAGCACCCGAAAATATGGGAATCAGGCGGAGATCTAGGTTTTTGGCCGAAAAACGCAAAAAATGAGGAACGATCATGGCGGGCCGGTGACTATTGTTCCTTAGGTCGTATTTGATTGCCCGGAAAAATTTTTGGCAATCGGGGTCCGGGGGTCCTGGGACCACTCGGAAGGCGTGGGCTAAAGCACACGAAAATATGGGAATCGGGCAGAATTCTTGGTTTTTGGCCGAAAAACGCAAACAATTAGGAACGATCATGGCATGGTGGTGACTATGGTTCCTTAGGTCGTATTTGATGGCTCCATAACTTTTTAGGCGATCGGGGTCCGGGGGGCCTAAGACCACTCGGAAGGCGTGGACTATAGCACACGAAAATATGGGAATCGAGCGGAATTCTTGGTTTTTGGCCGAAAAACGCAAATAATTAGGAAGGATCATGGCAGGGCGGTGACTATGGTTCCTTAGGTCGTATTTGATTGCCCGAAAATTTTTTAGGCAATCGGGGTCCGGGGGGCCTGCGACCACATGGAAGGCGTGGGCGATAGCACACGAAAATATGGCAGTCGCGCGAAATTCTAGTTTTTTGGCCAAAAAATGCAAAAGTGAGGAAAGATCATGGTGGGGGGTGACTATTGTTCCTTAGGTCGTATTTGTTGGCCCGGAAAAATTTTAGGCGATCGGGGTCCCGGAGGCCCGGCCCACTCGAAAGGCGTGGGCTATAGCACACGAAAATATGGGAATCGGGCGGAATTCTTGGTATTTGGCCGAAAAACGCAAATAATTAGGAATGATCATGGCAGGGCGGTGACTATGGTTCCTTAGGTCGTATTTGATGACCCGAAAAAAATTTAGGCAATCGAGGTCCAGGGGGCCTGGGACCACTCGGAAGGCGTGGGCTATAGCACACGAAAATATGGGAATCACACGGAATTCTAGTTTTTTGGCCTAAAAATGCAAAAAATGAGGAACGATAATGGCGGGGCAGTGAATATGGTTCTTTAGGTCGTATTTGATGGCCCGGAAAACTTTAAGGCGATCGAGGTCCGGGGTTCACGGTACCACTTGGAAAGCGTGGATATAGCACTCGAAAATATGGGAATCGGGCGGAATTCTAGTTTTTTGGCCGAAAAATTAAAAATATGAGGAACGATCATGGCGGGGAGGTGACTACGGTTCCTTAGGTCTTATTTGATGTCCCGAAAAAAATTTAGGTGATCCGAGTCCGAGGGGCCCGGCCCACTCGGAAGGCATGGGCTATAGCACACGAAAATATGGGAATCGGGCGGAATTGTAGTTTTTTGGCCGAAAAACGCAAAATATAAGGAACGATAAGGGCGGGGAGGTGACTATGGTTCCTTAGGTTGTATTTGATGGCCCGAAAATTTTTTTAGGCAATCGGGGTTCGGGGGTCCTGGGACCACTCGGAAGGTGTGGGCTATAGCACACGAAAATATGGGAATCGCACGGAATTCTATTTTTTGGCCGAAAAATGCAAAAAAAGAGGAACGATCATGGCAGGGCAGTGACTATGATTCCTTAGGTCTTATTTGATGGCCCGGAAAATTTTTAGGTGATCCGAGTCCGGGGGCCCGGCCCACTCGGAAGGCGAGGGCATAGCACACGAAAATATGGAAAACGGGCGGAATTCTAGGTTTTTTGCCGAAAAACGCAAAAAATGAGGAACAATCATGGCTGGGCAGTGACTATGGTTCCTTAGGTCGTATTTAATGGTTCATAAAAATTTTAGGCGATCGGGGTTCGGGAGTCCCGGGACCACTCGAAAGGCGTGAGCTATACCACACGAAAATATGGGAATCGCGCGGAATTCTAGTTGTTTGGGCGAAAAATGCAAAAAATGTGGAATGATCAGGGCGGGGCGGTTACTATGGTTCCTTAGGTCGTATTTGATAGCCTGGAAAAATTTTAGGCGATCGGGGTCCGGGGGTCCCGGGACCACTTGGAAGGCGTGGGTATAGCACACGAAAATATGGGAATCGGGCGGAATTCTAGTTTTTGGGACGAAAAATGCAAAAAATAATTAACGATCATGGCGGGAAGGTGACTATAGTTCCTTAGGCCCTATTTGATTGCCCGAGAAAATTTCAGGCGATCCGAGTCCGGGGGGCCCGGCCCACTCAGAAGGCATGGGCAATAGCACACAAAAATATGGTAATCGGTCGGAATTCTAGTTTTTTAGCCGAAAAATGCAAAAAATGAGGAACGATCATGGCGGAGAAGTGACTATGGTTCCTTAGGTTGTATTGTATGGCCCGGAAAATTTTTAGGCGATCGGGGTCCGGGGTTCCCTGGGACCACTTGGCAGGCGTGGGTATAACACACGAAAATATGGGAATCCCGCGGAATTCTAGTTTTTTTGCCGAAAAATGCAAAAAATGAGGAACGATCATGGCAGGAAGGCGACTATGGTTCCTTAGGTTGTATTGTATGGCCCGAAAAATTTTTAGGCAATCGGGGTCCGGGGTTCCCTGGGACCACTTGGCAGGCGTGGGTATAACACACGAAAATATGGGAATCTGGCGGAATTTTAGTTTTTTGGCCGAAAAATGAAAAAAATGAGGAACGATTATGGGGGGAAGGTGACTATGGTTCCTTAGGTCTTATTTGATGGCCAGGAAAATTTTTAGGTGATCCGAGTCCGGGGGCCCCGGCCCACTCGGAAGGCGTGGGTTATAGCACACGAAAATATGGAAATCGGGCGAAATTCTAAGTTTTTGGCCGAAAAACGCAAACAATGAGGAACAATTATGGCGGGGCAGTGACTATGGTTCCTTAGGTCGTATTTGATGGCCCGGTAAAATTTTAGGCGATCAGGGTCCGGGGTTCCCGGGACCACTTGGAAGGCGTGGATATAACACACGAAAATATGGGAATCGGGCGGAATTCTAGTGTTTTGGCCGAAAAATGCAAAAAATGAGGAACGCTCATGGCGGGGAGGTGACTATGGTTCCTTAGGTCTTATTTGATGGCCCGGAAAAAATTTAGGTGATCCGAGTCCGGGGGGCCCGGCCCACGAAAATATGGGAATCGGGCGGAGTTCTAGGTTTTTGGCCGAAAAACACAAGAAATGAGGAACGATCATGGCGGGGCGGTGACTATGGTTCAGTAGGTCATATTTGATGGACCGGAAAAATTTTAGGCGATCGGGGTCCGGTAGGCCTGGGACCACTCGGAATGCGTGGGCTATAGCACATGAAAAAATTGGAATCGAGCGGAATTCTAGTTTTTTGGCCGAAAAACGCAAAAAATGAGGAATGATCATGGCGGGGGAGCGACTATGGTTCCTTAGGTCATATTTGATGGCCCAGAAAAATATTAGGTGATCGGGGTCCGGGGTTCCCGGGACCACTTGGGGCGTGGGTATAGCACACGAAAATATGGGAATCGGGCGAAATTCTAGTTTTTTGGACAAAAAATGCAAAAGATGAGGAACGACCATGGAGAGAAGGTGACTATGGTTCCTTAGGTCTAATTTAATGGCCCGGAAAAATTTTAGGTGATCCGAGTCCGGGGGGCCTGACCCACTCGGAAGGCGTGGGCTATAGCACACGAAAATATGGGAATCGGGCGGAGTTCTAAGTTTTTGGCTGAAAAATGCAAAAAACGAGGAACGATCATGGTGGGGTTGTGACTATGGTTCCTTAGGTCGTATTTGATGGCCCGGAAAAATATTAGGCGATTGGGGTCCGGGGGGCCTGGGACCACTCGGAAGGCGTGGACTATAGCACACAAAAATATGGGAATCGCGCGGAATTCTAATTTTTTGGCCGAAAAATGCAAAACATGAGGAACAATCATGGCGGGGCAGTGACTATGGTTCTTTAGGTTGTATTTGATGGCCCGGAAAATTTTTAGGCGATCGGGGTCCGGGTTTCCCCGGACCACTTGGAAGGCGTGGCTCTAGCACACGAAAATATGAGAATCGGGCGGAATTCTAGTTTTTTGGCAGAAAAGTGCAAAAAATGAGGAACGACCATGGAGAGAAGGTGACTATGGTTCCTTAGGTCTAATTTAATGGCCCGGAAAAATTTTAGGTGATCCGAGTCCGGGGGGCCTGACCCACTCGGAAGGCGTGGGCTATAGCACATGAAAATATGGAAATCGGGAGAAATTCTATGTTTTTGGCCGAAAAATGCAAACAATGATGAACTATCATGGTGGGGCGGTGACTATGGTTCCTTAGGTCGTATTTGATGGCCCGAAAAAATTTTAGGCGATCGGGATCCGGGGTTCCCGGGACCACTTGGAAGGCGTGGATATAGCATACGAAAATATGGGAATCAGGCAGAATTCTAGTTTTTTGGCCGAAAAATGCAAAACGTGAGGAACGATCATGGCGGGGCAGTGACTATGGTTCCTTAGGTCGTATTTGATGGCACGAAAAATTTTAGGCTATCGAGGTCCGGTAGTCCCGGAACCACTTGGAAGGCGTGGGTATAGAACACGAAAATATGAAAATTGGGCGGAATTCTAGGTTTTTGGCCAAAAAATGCAAAAAATGAGGAACGATCATGGCGGGGCAGTGACTAGGGTTCCTTAGGTCGTATTTGATGGCCCGGAAAAATTTTAGGCGATCGGGGTCCGGGGCTCCCGGGACCACTTGGAAGGCGTGGGCTATAGCACACGAAAATATGGGAATCGGGCGGAATTCTTGTTTTTTGGCCGAAAAACGCAAAAAATGAGGAACGATCATGGCGGGGCAGTGACTATGGTTCCTTAGGTCGTATTTGATGGCCCAAAAAAATTTTAGGCGATCGGGGTCCGGGGTTCCCGGGACCACTTGGAAGGCGTGGGTATATAACACGAAAATATGGAAATCGGGCGGAATTCTAGGTTTTTGGCCGAAAAACGCAAAAAATGAGGAACGATCATGGCGGAGGTAACTATGGTTCCTTAGGTCGTATTTGATGGCTCGGAAAAATTTTAGACGATTGGGGTCCGGGGTTTCCGGGACCACTTGGAAGGCATGGGTATAGCACACGAAAAAATGGGAATCAGGCGGAATTCTAGTTTTTTGGACGAAAAATGCAGAAAATGGGGAACGATCATGGCGGGAAGGTGACTATGGTTCCTTAGGTATGATTTGATTGCCCGAAAAAATTTTAGGTGCTCCGAGTCTAGGGGGCCTGGCCCACTCGGAAGGCGTGGGCTGTAGCATACTAAAATCTGGGAATCGGGCGGAATTCTAGGTTTTTGGATGAAAAACCCAAAAGTGAGGAACGATCATGGCAGGGCGGCGACTATTGTTCCTTAGGTCGTATTTGATGGCCCGGAAAAATTTTAGGCAATCGGGGTCTGGGAGGCCCGGCCCACTCGGAAGGCATGGGCAATAGCACACGAAAATAATCGGGCGGAATTCTAGTTTTTTGGCCGTAAAATGCAAAAAATGAGGACCGATCATGGCGGGGCGGTGACTATGGTTCCTTAGGTCGTATTTGATGGCCCAGAAAAATTTTAGGCGATCGGGGTCCGAGGTGCCCAGCCCACTCGGAAGGCGTGGGCTATAGCACACGAAAATATGGGAATCGCGCGGAATTCTAGTTTTTGGGCCGAAAAATGCAAAAAATGAGGAACGATCATGGCGGGGCAGTGACTAGGGTTCCTTAGGTCGTATTTGATGGCCCAGAAAAATTTTAGGCGATCGGGGCCGAGGCTCCCGGGATCACTCGGAAGGCGTGGGGTATAGCACACGAAAATATGGGAATCACGTGAAATTCTAGTTTTTTGGCCGAAAAATGCAAAACATGAGGAAGAATCATGGCGGGGAAGTGACTATGGTTCTTTAGGTCGTATTTGATGGCGCTAAAAAATTTTAGGCAATCGGGGTCCGGGGTTCCCGGGACCACTTGGAAGGCGTGGATATAGCACACGAAAATATGGGAATCAGGCGGAATTCTAGTTCTTTGGGCAAAAAATGCAAAAAATGAGTAACGATCATGGCGGGAAGGTGACTATGGTTCTGTAGGTCGTATTTGATGGGCCGGAAAAATTTTAGGCGATCAGGGTCCGGGAGTCCCGGGTCCACTTGGAAGTCGTGGGCTATAGCACATGAAAATATGGTAATCGGGCGGAATTCTAGTTTTTTGGCCGAAAAATGCAAAACCTGAGGAACGATCATGGCGGGGAGGTGACTATGGATCCTTAGGTCTTATTTGATGGCCCGGAAAATTTTTAGGCGATCGGGGTCCGGGGCTCCCAGGATCACTTGGAATGCGTGGGTATAACACACGAAGATATGGGAATCGGGCGGAATTTTAGTTTTTTGGCTGAAAAATACAAAATCTGAGGAACGATCATGGCGGGGAGGTGACTATGATTCCTTAGGTCTTATTTGATGGCCAAAAAAATTTTAGGTGATCCGAGTCCGGGGGCCCAGCCCACTCGGAAGTCGTGGGCTATAGCACACAAAAATATGAGAATCGGGCGGAATTCTAGTTTTTTGGCTGAAAAACACAAAATATGAGGAACGATCATGGCGGGGCAGTGACTATGGTTCCTTAGGTCATATTTGATGGCCCGGAAAATTTTTAGGCGATCGGGGTCCGGGGGTCCCGGGACCACTTTGAAGGCGTAGGCTATACCACACGAAAATATGGAAATCGGGCGGAATTCTAATTTTTTTGCCGAAAAACGCAAAAAGTTAGGAATGATCATGGCGGAGCGGTGACTATGCTTCCTTAGGTCGTATTTGATGGCACTATTTGATGGCACGAACAAATTTTAAACTTTCCGAGTTCGGGGGGCCCAGCCCACTCGGAAGGTGTGGGCTATAGCACACGAAAATATGGGAAACGAGCGGAATTCTAGTTTTTACACTGAAAAACGCAAACAACTAGGAACGTTCATGGCGGGGAGGTGACTATGGTTCCATAGGTCGTATTTGATGGTCCGGAAAAAATTTAGGCGATCGGGTTCCGGGGGTCCTGGGACCACTAGGAAGGCGTGTGCTAGCACACGAAAATATGGGAATCGCGTGGAATTCTAGTATTTTGGCCAAAAAATGCAAAAAACTAGGAACGTTCATGGCGGGGCGGTGACTATGGTTCCTTAAGTCATATTTGATGGTCCGAAAAAATTTTAGGCGATCGAGGTCTGGCGGTCCCGGGACCACTCGGAAGGCGTGGGCTATAGCACACGAAAATATGGGAATCGCACGGAATTCTAGTTGTTTGGCCAAAAAACCCAAAAAATGAGGAACGATCATGGCGGGGCAGTTACTATGGTTCCTTAGGTCATGTTTGATGGCACGGAAAAATTTTAGGCGATCGGGGTCCGGGGGTCCCAGGACCAATTGGAAGGCGTGGGCTAAAGCTCACAAAAATATGGGAATCGGGCGGAATTCTAGTTTTTTGGCCGAAAAATGCAAAACGTGAGGAACGATCATGGCGAGGCAGTGACTATGGTTCCTTAGGTCTTATTTGATGGCCCAAAAAAATTTTAGGCGATCCGAGTTCCGGGGGACCGGCCCACTCGGAAGGCGTGGGCAATAGCACACAAAAATATGGTAATCGGGCGGAATTCTTGTTTTTTGGCCGAAAAAAGCAAAAAAGGAGGAATGATCATGGCGGGGCAGTGACTATGGTTCCTTAGGTCGCATTTGATGGCCCGAAAAAATTTTAGGCGATCGGGGTCCGGGGTTCCCGGGACCACTTGGAAGGTGTGGGTATAGCACACGAAAATATGGGAATCGGGCGGAAATCTAGTTTTTTGGCCGAAAAATGCAAAAAATGAGGAACGATCATGGCGAGGAGGTGACTATGGTTCCTTAGGTCTTCTAAGATGGCCCAAAAAAAATTTAGGTGATTCGATTCAGGGGGCCCGGCCCACTCGGAAGGCGTGGGCTATAGCACATGAAAATATGGGAATCATGCGGAATTCTAGTTTTTTGGCCGAAAAATGCCAAAAATGAGGAACGATCATGGCGGGGCGGTGAATATGGTTCCTTAGGTCGTATTTGATGACCCTAAAAATTTTTAGGCGATCAGGGTCCGGGGGTACCGGGACCACTTGGAAGGCGTGGGCTATAGCACACGAAAATATGGGAATCGCGCGGAATTCTAGTTTTTTGGCCGAAAGGCGAAATTCTAGGTTTTTGGCCGAAAAATGCAAAAATTGAGGAACGATCATAGCGGGGCGATGACTATGGTTCCATAGGTCGAATGTAATGGCCCGGAAAAATTTTAGGCGAATCGAATCCGGGGGGCCCGGTCTACTCGGTAGGCGTGGGCTATATCACACTAAAATATGGGAATCAGGAGTAATTCTAGTTTTTGGGTCGAAAAGCGCAAAATATGAGGAACGATCATGGAGGGGCAGTGACTATGGTTCCTTAGGTCGTATTTGATGGCCCGAAAATTTTTTACACGATCCGGGGGTCCCGGGACCAATTGGAAGGCGTAGGCTATAGCACACGAAAATATGGGAATCAGGCAAAATTCTAGTTTTTTGGCCGTAAAATGCAAAAAATGAGGAAAGGTCATGGCGGGGCGGTGACTATGGTTCCTTAGGTCGTATTTGATGGCCCGGAAAAATTTTAGGTGATCCGGCTCCGTGGGGCCCTACCTATTGGGAAGGCGTGGGCTATAGCATACGAAAATATGGGAATCGCGCGGAATTCTAATGTTTTGGCCAAAAAATGCAAAAAATGAGGAATGATCATGGAGGGGCGGTGACTATGGTTCCTTAGGTCATATTTGATTGCCCGGAAAAACTTTAGGAAATCGGGGTCCAGGGGTTCCGGGACCACTTGGAAGGCGTGGGCTATTACACACGAAAATCTGGGAATCGGGCGGAGTTTTAGGTTTTTGGCCGTAAACTGCGAAAAATGAGGAAAGATCATGGTGGGGCGGTGAATATTGATCCTTAGATCGTATTTGATTGCCCAGAAAAATTTTAGACTATCCGGGTCGGGGGGCCCCAGGCCCACTAGGAAGGCGTGTGCTATAGCACACGAAAATATGGGAATCAGGCGGAATTGTAGTTTTTCAGACATAAAATGCAATAAAATGAGGAAAGGTCATGGAGGGGTGGTGACTATTGTTCCTTAGGTCATATTTGATGGCACAAAAAATTTTAGGCGATTCGGGTCCGGGGGCCTGGGCCCACACGGAAGGCGTGGGCTATAGCACACAAACATATGGGAATGGGGCGGAATTCTAGGTTTTTGGCTATAAAACGTAGAAAAACTAGGAACGATCATGGCGGGGAGGTGACTATGGTTCCTTAGGTAGTATTTGATGGCCCGAAAATGTTTTAGGCGATCCAGGTCCGGGGGGCCCGGGCCCACTCGCAAGGCGTGGGCTATAGCGCACAAAACTATGGGAATGGAGTGGAATTCTAATTTTTTGGCCATAAAATGAAAAAAACGAGGAAGAGTCATGGCAGGGCGGTTACTATGATTCCTTAGGTCGTATTTGATGTCCCGAAAATTTTTTAGACTATCCGGGTCGGGGAAGCCCGGGCCCACTCGTAAGGCGTAGGCTAGCACACAAAAAAATGGGAATCAGACGGAATTCTAGTGTTTTGGCCCCCGGACCCGCCATGACCTAAGGAACCATAGTCATCGCCCCGCCATGACCGTTCCTCATTTATTTGCGTTTTACGACCAAAAAACTAGAATTCAGCCCGATTACCATATTTTCATGTGCCGCCTTCCCAGTGGGCCGGGCCTCTACGGACCCGGATCGCCTTAAAATTTTCCGGGCTATCAAATACGACCTAAGGAACCATAATAACCACCCCGCCATGACAGTTCCTTGTTTATTTGCGTTTTACGGCCAAGAAACTAGAATTCCGCCAGATTCCCATATTTTCATGTGCTATAGCCCACGCCTTCCGAGTGGGCCCTGGCCGCCCGGACCCGGATAGCCTAAAAAATTTTCGGGCCATCAAATATGACCTAAGGAACCATAGTCACCACCCTGCCATGACCGTTCCTCGCTTTTTTTGTGTTTTACGGCCAAAAAACTAGAATTTCGCTCGATTCCCATATTTTTGTGTGCTATAACCCACGCCTTCCGAGTGGGCCCGGGCCATCCTGAACAAGATCTCCTAAAATTTTTCCGGGGCCATCAAATACGACCTAAGGAACAATAATCACCGCCCGCCATGACCGTTCCTCAGTTTTTTGAGTTTTACGGCCAAAAAACTAGTATTTCGCCTGATTCCTATATTTTCATGAGATATAGACCACGCCTTCCGAGTGGGCACGGTCCCCCGGACCCCGATCGCCTAAAATTATTCCGAGCCATAAAATACGACCTAAGGAACCGTAGTTACCACCCCGCCATGATCGTTCCTCACTTTTTGGATTTTACGGCCAAAAAACTAGAATTCCGCCCGATTCCCATATTTTCGTGAGCTATATAGCCCACGCCTTTCGAGTGGTCAGGCCCCCCAGACTCAGATCGCCTAAAAACTTTTCAGGCCATCAAATACGATCTAAAAAACCATAGTCATCGCCTCGCCCTCACCGTTCCTCGCTTTTTTGCATTTTACGGCCAAAAAACTAGAATTCCGCCCGATTCCCATATTTTCGTGTGTTATAGCCCACGCTTTCCGAGTGGGCCCGGGCCGCCCCGGTTCCGGATAGCCTAAGATATTTTCGGGACAACAAATACGACCTAAGGAACCATACTTACCGCCTCTCCATGACCACACCTCATTGTTTTGCGTTTTACGGCCAAGAATCTATAATTCCGCGTGATTCCCATATTTTAGTGTGCTATAGTCCACGCCTTCCGAGCGGGCTCGTTCCCCCTGGAACCGTATAGCCTAATATTCTTCCGAGCCATCAAATACGACCTAAGGAACCTTAGTCACCACCCCGTCATGACCGTTCCACTGTGTTTTGCATTTTACGGCCAAAAAACTAATATTTCGCCCGATTCCTATATTTTCGTGTGCTATGGGCCACGCCTTCCGAGTGGGCACGGGCCCCCAGACCCCGGTCGCCTAAAATTTTTCTAGGCCATGAAATACAACCTAAGGAAACATAGTTACCGCCCCACCATGATCGTTCCACATTTTTTGCATTTTACGGCCAAAAAACTAGAATTCCGCCCGATTCCATATTTTTATGTGCTATAGCTCACGCCTTCCGAGTGGGCCAAGGCCCCCCGGACCCCGATCGCCTATAATTTTTTTGGGCCATCAAATACAACCTAAGGAATCATAGTCACCGCCTCGCCATAACCGTTGCTCGTTTTTCTGCATTTTACGGCCAAGAAACTATAATTCCGCGTGATTCCCATATTTTCGTGGGCTATAGCCCACACCTTCCGAGTGGGCCCGGGCCCCCCGGACCTCGAACACCTAAAATGTTTCTGTGCGATCAAATATGACCTAAGGAACCATAGTCACCGCCCCGCCATGACCGTTCCTCGTTTTTTGCGTTTTACGGCCAAAAAACTATAATTCAACCCCATTACCATATTTTCGTGTACCGCCTTCCGAGTGGGCCTGGCCCCTCCGGACCCGGATCGCCTTAAATTTTTCCGGGTCATCAAATACGACCTAAGAAACCATAGTCATCGCCCCGCCATGACTGTTCCCCATATATTTGCGTTTTACGGCCAATAAACTAGAATTCTGCCTGATTCCCATATTTTCGTGTGCTATATCCCACGCCTTCTGAGTGGGCCTGGGCCGCTTGGACTCGGATAGCCTAAACTTTTTTCGGGCAATCATATTCGACCAAAGGAACCATATTTACCGCCCCTCCATGACCGTACCTCGCTTTTTTGCGTTTTACGGCCAAAAAACTAGAATTCATCCCAATTACCATATTTTTTTGTGCAGCCTTCCGAGTGGGCCGTGCCTCTCCGGACCCGGATTCCCTTAAATTTTTTCGGGCCATCAAATACTACTTAAGGAACCATAGCCCGGTCCCTTCCACGACCGTTCCTCTTTTTTTGCGTTTTACGGCCGAGAAACTATAATTCTACGTGATTCCCATATTTTCGTGTGTTATAACCCACGCCTTACGAGTGGGCCCGGGCCGCCTGGATACGGATAGCCTAAGATTTTTTCAGGCCATCAAATATGACCTAAGGAACCATAGTCACCGCCTTTCCATGACCATTCCTCGATTTTTGCATTTTATGGCCAAAAACTAGAATTTTGCCTCATTCCTATATTTGCGTGTGCTCCACGCCTTCCGAGTGGGCCCGGGGCCTCCGGACCCCGATCGCCTAAAATGTTTTTGTGACATCAAATATGACCTAAGAAACCATAGTCACTGTCCCGCTGTGACCGTTCCTCATTTCTTTGCTTTTTACGGCCAAGAAACTAGAATTCAGCCCGATTACCATACTTTCGTATGCCGCCTTCCGAGTGGGCCGGGCCCCTCTGGACCCAGATCGCCTTAAATTTTTCCGGGCCATCAAATATGACCTAAGGAACCATAGTCACCGCCCCGCCATGACCGTTCCTCATTTTTTTGTGTTTTATGGCCAAGAAACTATAATTCTGCGTGATTCCAATATTTTCGTGTGCTATAGCTCACGCCTTCCGAGTGGGCCCGGGCTACGCGGACCCGGATAGCCTATGATTTTTTTGGGCCATCAAATTCGACCTAAGGAACCATAGTCACCGCCCTGCCATGACCGTTCCTCAGTTTTTGCGTGTAACGGCCAAAAAACTAGAATTCCGCGTGATTCCCATATTTTCGTCTGCTATAGCCCACGCCTTCCGAGTTGGTCCGGGCCCACCAGACTCCGATTGCCTAAAAATTTTCTGGGCCATCAAATACGACCTAAGGAACCATAGTCACTGCCCCGCCTTGTCCTTTCCTCGTTTTTTTGCATTTTACAACCAAAAAACTAGAATTCAAGCCGATTACCATATTTTCGTGTGCCGCCTTTCGAGTGGGCCAGGCCCCTTCGGACCTGGATCGCATTAAATTTTTTTGGGCCATCAAATACGACCTGAGGAACCATAGTCACAGCCCCGCCATGACTGTTCCTTGTTTTATTGCATTTTACAGCAAAAAAACTAGAATTCTGCGTGATTCCCATATTTTCGTGTGCTATATCCTATGCCTTCCGAGTGGACTCGGGCCCTGATTGCCTAAAATGTTTCTGGGCCATCAAATACGACCTAAGGAACCATATTCACCGCCCCGACATGCCCATTCCTCATTTTTTTGTGTTTTACGGCCAAATAACTAGAATTCAACTCGATTACCATATTTTCGTGTACCGCCTTTCGAGTGGGTCGGGCGCCTAGGAACCCGGATTGCCTTATATTTTTTCGGGCCACCAAATATGAACTAAAGAACAATAGTCACCGCCCCACCATGACCGTTCCTCATTTCTTTGCATTTTACGGCCAAAAACTAAAATTTTGCCTGATTCCCAAATTTTCGTGAGCTATAGCCCACGCCTTCCGAGTGGGCTCGGGCCCCCTGGACTCCGATCGCCTAAAATATTTTCGGGCCATCAAATACGACCTTAGGAACCATAGTCACTGCCCCGCCATGACCGTTTCTCGTTGTTTTGCGTTTTATGGCCAAAAAACTAGAATTCTGCCAGATTACCATATTTTCGTGTGCTGCCTTTCGAGTGGGCCGGGCCCCTCCGGACCCGGATCGCCTTAAATTTTTCCGGGCCATCAAATACGACCTAAGGAACCATATTCACCGCCCCGCCATGACTATTCCTTGTTTTATTGCATTTTACGGACAAAAAAGTAGAATTCTGCGTGATTCCCATATTTTCGTGAGCTATATCCCACGCCTTCCGAGTGGACCCGGGCCCCCCGGACCCCGATTGCCTAAAATGTTTTCGGGCCAACAAAAACGAACTAAGGAACCATAGTCACCACCCCGCCATGACTGTTCCTCGTTTTTTGCATTTTACGGCCAAAAAATTAGAATTCAGCCCGATTACCATATTTTCGTGTACCGTCTTCCGAGTGAGCCTGGCCTCTCATGACCCGGATCGCCTTAAATTTTTTCGGGTCATCAAATACGACCTAAGAAACCATAGTCACCGCCCCGCCATGACCGTTCATCATTGATTTGCGTTTTACGGCCAATAAACTAGAATTCCGCCCGATTCCCATATTTTCGTGTGCTCTAGCCCACGCCTTCCGAGTGGGCCTGGGCTGCTTGGACTCGGATAGCCTAAACTTTTTTCGGGCAATCAAATTCGACTAAAGGAACCATATTCACCGCCCCTCCATGATCGTACCTCGCTTTTTTGTGTTTTACAGCCAAAAAATTAGAATTCATCCCGATTACCATATTTTTCTGTGCTGCCTTCCGAGTGGGCCGGGCCTCTCCGGACCCGGATTGCCTTAAATTTTTTTGGGCCATCAAATACGATTTAAGGAACCATAGTCCGATCCCTTCCATGACCGTTCCTCTTTTTTTGCGTTTTATGGCCAAGAAACTATAATTCTACGTGATTCCCATATTTTCGTATGCTATAGCCCATGCCTTCTGAGTGGGCCCGGACCGTCTGGACCCGGATAGCCTAAGATTTTTTTGGCCCATCAAATACGACCTAAGGAACCATAGTCACCTCCTTGCCATGACCGTTCCTCGATTTTTGCATTTTACGGCCAAAAACTAGAATTTTGCCTCATACCTATTTTTTTCGTGTGCTCCACGCCTTCCGAGTGGGCCCGGGGCCTCCGGACCCCGATCGCCTAAAATGTATTGGTGCCATCAAATACGACCTAAGGAACCATAGTCACTCTCCCGCTGTGACCGTTCCTCATTCTTTTGCTTTTTACGGCCAAAAAACTAGAATTCAGCCCGATTACCATATTTTCGTATGCCGCCTTCCGAGTGGGCCGGGCCCCTGTGGACCCGGATCACCTTAAATTTTTTCGGGCCATCAAATACGAACTAAGGAACCATAGTTACCGCCCCGCCATGACCGTTCCTCGTTGTTTTTGCATTTTATGGCCAAGAAACTATAATTCTGCGTGATTCCAATGTTTTCGTGTGCTATAGCCCACGCCTTCCGAGTGGGCCCGAGCTGCACGGACCCAGAAAGCCTAAGATTTTTTTGGGCCATCAAATTCGACCTAAGGAACCATAGTCACCGCCCTGCCATGACCGTTCCTCAGTTTTTGCGTGTTACGGCCAAAAAATTAGAATTCCGCCTGATTCCCATATTTTCGTGTGCTATAGCCCACGCCTTCCGAGTGGGTCCGGGCCCACCAGACCCCGATTGCCTAAAATTTTTCTAGGCCATCAAATACGACCTAAGGAATTATAGTCAGCACCCCGCCTTGACCTTCCCTCGTTTTTTTGCATTTTACAACCAAAAAACTAGAATTCAGGCCGATTAACATATTTTCGTGTGTCCCCTTTCGAGTGGGCTAGGCCCCTCCGGACCTGGATCTTATTAAATTTTTTCGGGCCATCAAATACGACCTGAGGAACCATAGTCACCACCTCGCCATGACCGTTCCTTGTTTTATTGCATTTTACGGCAAAAAACTAGAATTCTGCGTGATTCCCATATTTTCGTGTGCTATATCCTACGCCTTCCGAGTGGACATTGGCCCCGATTGCCTAAAATGTTTCCGGGCCATCAAATACGACCTAAGGAACCATAGTCACCTCCTTGCCATGAATGTTGCTCGCTTTTCTGCGTTTTACGGCCAAGAAACTATAATTCCGCGTGATTACCATATCTTCGTGGGCTATAGCCAACACCTTCCGAGTGGGCCCGGGCCCCCCGGACCTCGATCACCTAAAATGTTTCTGTGCGATCAAATACGACCTAAGGAACCATAGTCAATTCCCCGCCATGAACGTTCCTCGTTTTTTGCATTTTACGGCCAAAAAACTAGAATTCAGCCCCATTACCATATTTTCGTGTACCGCCTTCCGAGTGGGCCTGGCCCCTCCGGACCCGGATCGCCTTAAATTTTTCCGGGTCATCAAATACGACCTAAGAAACCATAGTCACCGCCCCGCCATGACTGTTCCTCATATATTTGCGTTTTACGGCCAATAAACTAGAATTCTGTCCGATTCCCATATTTTCGTGTGTTATATCCCATGCCTTCCGAGTGGGCCTGGGCCGCTTACACTCGGATAGCCTAAACTTTTTTTGGGCCATCAAATTCGACCAAAGGAACCATATTCACCGCCCCTCCATGACCGTACCTCGCTTTTTTGCGTTTTACGGCCAAAAAACTAGAATTCATCCCGATTACCATATTTTTCTGTGCAGCCTTCCGAGTGAGCCGGGCCTCTCCGGACCCGGATTGTCTTAAATTTTTTTGGGCCATCAAATTCGACTTAAGGAACCATAGCCTGGTCCCTTCCATGACCGTTCCTCTTTTTTTGCATTTTACGGCCAAGAAACTATAATTCTACGTGATTCCCATATTTTCGTGTGCATTAGCCCACGCCTTCCGAGTGGGCCCGGACCGCCTGGACCCGGATAGCCTAAGATTTTTTTGGGCCATCAAATATGACCTAAGGAACCATAGTCACCTCCTTGCCATGACCGTTCCTCGATTTTTGCATTTTACGGCCAAAAACTAGAATTTCGCCTCATTTCTATATTTTCGTGTGCTCCACGCCTTCCGGGTGGGCCCGGGGCCTCCGGACCCCGATCGCCTAAAATGTATTCGTGCCATCAAATACGACCTAAGGAATCATAGTCATTGTCCCGTTGTGACCGTTCCTCGTGTTTTTTCTTTTTACGGCCAAAAAACTAGAATTCAGCCCGATTACCATATTTTCGTATGCCGCCATCCGAGTGGGCCGGGCCCCTCTGGACCCGGATCGCCTTAAATTTTTCCGGGCCACCAAATACGACCTAAGGAACCATAGTCACCGCCCCGCCATGACCGTTCCTCATATATTTGCGTTTTATGGCCAAGAAACTATAATTCTTCGTGATTCCAATATTTTCGTGTGCTATAGCCCACGCCTTCCGAGTGGCCCCGGGCTGCGCGGACCCAGAAAGCCTAATATTTTTTTGGGCTATCAAATTCGACCTAAGGAACCATAGTCACCTCCCTGCCATGACCGTTCCTCAGTGTTTGCGTGTTACGGCCAAAAAACTAGAATTCCGCCTGATACCCATATTTTCGTGTGCTATAGCCCACGCCTTCCGAGTGGGTCCGGAAATACGACCTATGGAATTATAGTCACCGCCCCGCCTTGACCTTTCCTCGTTTTTTTGCATTTTACAATCAAAAAACTAGAATTAAGGCCGATTAACATATTTTCGTGTGTCGCCTTTCGAGTGGGCTAGGCCCCTCCGGACCCGGATCGCATTAAATTTTTTCGGGCCATCAAATACGACCTGAGGAACCATAGTCACCACCTCGCCATGACCGTTCCTTGTTTTATTGCATTTTACGGCCAAAAAACTAGAATTCTGCGTGATTCCCATATTTTCGTGTGCTATATCCTATGCCTTCCGAGTGGACCTTGGCCCCGATCGCCTAAAATGTTTCCGGGCCATCAAATACGACCTAAGGAACCATAGTCACCGCCCCGACATGACCGTTCCTCATTTTTTTGCGTTTTACGGCCATATAACTAGAATTTATCCCGATTACCATATTTTCGTGTACCTCCTTTCGAGTGGGCCAGGCGTCTACGGACCCGGATCGCCTTAAATTTTTTCGGGCCATCAAATATGACCTAAAGAACCATAGTCACCACCCCGCCATGACCGTTCCTCATTGTTTTTGCGTTTTACGACCAAAAAACTAGAATCCCGCATGATTCCCATATTTTCGTGTGCTATAGCCCACGCCTTCTGAGTGGGCCCGGGCCGCCCGAACCCGGATAGCCTAAGATTTTTTTGGGCCATCAAATACAACCTAAGGAACCAGAGTCTCCACCCTGCCATGACCGTTCCTCAATTTTTTGTGTTTTACAGCCAAAAACTAAAATTTTGCCTAATTCCAATATTTTCGTGAGTTGAGTGGGCCCAGGCCCCCCGGACTCCGATCGCCTAAAATATTTTTGGGCCATCAAATACGACCTTAGGAACCATAGTCACCTCCCCACCATGACCATTTCTCGTTGTTTTGCATTTTACGGCCAAAAAACTAGAATTCTGCCAGATTACCATATTTTCGTGTGCCGCCTTTCGAGTGGGCCGGGCCCCTCCAGACCCGGATCGCCTTAAATTTTTCCGAGCCATTAAATACGACCTAAGGGATCATAGTCACCGCCCCGCCATGACCATTCCTCATTTGTTTGCGTGTTACAGCCAAAAACTAGAATTTTGACTAATTCCCATATTTTCGTGAGCTATAGCCCACGCCTTGCGAGTGGGCCCGGGCCCCCCGTACCCCGATATCCTAAAATGTTTTTGGGCCATCAAACACGACCTAAGGAACCATAGTCACCGCCCCACCATGACCGTTCCTCGTTTTTTGTATTTTAAGGCCAAAAAACTAGGATTCAGCCCGATTACCATATTTTCGTGTACCGCCTTCCGAGTGGCCTGGACCCTCCGTACCCGGATCGCCTTAAATTTTTTCGGGTCATCAAATACGACCTCAGAAACCATAGCCACCGCCCTGCCATGACCGTTCATCATTTATTTGCGTTTTACGGCCAATAAACTAGAACTCCGCCCAATTCTCATATTTTCGTGTGCTATAGCCCACGCCTTCCGAGTGGGTCTGGGTCGCTTGGACCCGGATAGCCTTAAATTTTTTTGGTCCATCCAATTCGACCTAAGGAACCATATTCACCGCCCTTCCATGACCGTTCCTCGCTTTTTTGCATTTTACAGCCAAAAAACTAGAATTCATCCCGATTACCATATTTTTATGTGCTGCCTTCCGAGTGGGCCGGGACTCTCCGGACCCAGATTGCCTTAAATTTTTCTGGGCCTTCAAATACGACCTAAAGAACCATAGTCCGGCCTCTTCCATGACCGTTCCTCTTTTTTTTGTGTTTTACGGCCAAGAAACTATAATTCTACGTGATTCCCATATTTTCCTATGCTATAGTCCATGCCTTCCGAGTGGGCCCGGGCTGCCCGGACCCGGATAGCCTAAGATTTTTTCGGGCCATCAGATATGACCTAAGGAACCATAGTCACCACCCTGCCATGGCCGTTCCTCGATTTTTTGTGTTTTACAGCCAAAAACAAAAATTTTGCGTGATTCCCATATTTGCGTGAGCTATAGCCCACGCCTTCCGAGTGGGCCCAGGCCCCCCGGACCCCGATCGCCTAAAATATTTTCGGGCCATCAAATACGAGCTAAGGAACTATAGTCACCGCCCCGCCATGACCGTTTTTCGTTGTTTTGCGTTTTACGGCCAAAAAACTAGAATTCTTCCAAATTACCATATTTTCGTGTGCCGCCTTCCGAGTGGGCCGGGCCCTTCCGAACCCGGATCGTTTGAAATTTTTCCGGGCCATCAAATACGACCTAAGGAACCGTAGTTACTGCCCCGTCATGACCGTTCCTCGATTTCTTGCTTTATACGGTTAAAAAACTAGAATTTTGCCCGATTCCCATATTTTCGTGAGCTATAGCCCACGCCTTCCAAGTGGGCTCGGGCCACCAGGACCTCGATCGCTTAAAATATTTCCGGTCCATCAAATACAACCTAAGGAACCATAATAACCGCCCCGCCATGGCCGTTCCTCGTTGTTTTGCGTTTTACGGCCAAAAAACCAGAATTACGCCCGATTCCCATATTTTCGTATGCTATAGCCCACGCCTTCCGAGTGGGTTCGGGGCCCCGGACCACGATCGCCCAAATTTATTCCGGGCCATCAAATACGACCTAAGGAACCATAGTCACCGCCCCGCCATGGCCGTTTCTCGTTGTTTTGCGTTTTACGGCCAAAGAACTAGAATTTCGCCCGATTCCCATATATTCGTGTGCTATAGCCCACGCCTTCCGAGTGGGTTCGGGCCCCCGGACCCCCATCACCCAAAATTATACCGGGCCATCAAAAATGACCTAAGGAATCATAGTCACCGCCCCGCCATGACGGTTCCTCGCTTTTTTGCTATTTACGGCCTAAACACTAGAATTTCGCGCGATTGCCATATTTTCGTGAGCTATTGCCCATGCCTTCCGAGTGAGTCCGGACCCCGATCGCCTAAAATTTGGTTGGGCCATCAAATATAACCTAAGGAACCATAGTCACCGCCCCGCCATGACCGTTCCTCGTTGTTTTGCTTTTTACGACCAAAAAACTAGAATTCCGCGTGATTCCCATATTTTCGTGAGCTATAGCCCACGCCTTCCGAGTGGGCCCAAGCCCCTGCGACCCTGATCGCCTGAAATATTTTCGGGCCATCAAATACGAGCTAAGGAACCATAGTCACCGCCCCGGCATAACCATTTTTCGTTGTTTTGCGTTTTACGGCCAAAAAACTAGAATTCTGCCAGATTACCATATTTCGTGTGCTATAGGCACGCCTTCTGAGTGGGTCCAGGGCCCCCGGGCCCCGATCGATTAAAATTTTTTTGGGCTATCAAATACGACCTAAGGAACCATAGCCACCACCTCGCCAAAAAACTAGAATTTTGCTCGATTGCCATATTTTCGTGTGCTATAACCCACGCCATCCAAGTGGGTCCGGTTACCGCCCCGCCATGACCGCTCCTTGTTTGTTTGCTTTTTACGGCCAAAAAACTAAAATTTCGCGCGATTGCCTTATTTTCGTGAGCTATAGCCCATGCCTTCCGAGTGGGTCCGGACCCCGATCGCCTAAAACTAATTTTGGCCATCAAATACGACCTAAGGAACCATAGTCACCACCCCGCCATGACCGTTCCTCGTTGTTTTGCTTTTTACGACCAAAAAATAGAATTCCGACTGATTCCCATATTTTCGTGTGCTATAGCCCATGCCTTCCGAGTGGGTCCAGACCTCGATCGCCAAAAATTTATCTGGGCCATCAAATACGACCTAAGGAACCATAGTCACCGCCCTGCCATGGCCGTTCCTCGTTGTTTTGCGATTTACGGCCAAAAAACTAGAATTCAGCCCGATTCCTATATATTTGTGTGCTATAGCCCACTCCTTCCGAGTGGGTCCAGGCCCCCCGGACCCCGATGACCTAAAATTTATTTGGGCCATCAAATATGACCTAAGGAACCATAGTCACTGCCCCGCCATGACCGTTCCTCCTTGTTTTACTTTTTACGACCAAAAAACTAGAATTCCGCCCGATTTCCATATTTTCGTATGCTCTAGCCCACGCCTTTCGAGTGGGCCCGGGTCCCTCAAAACCGGATTGCCTTAAATATTTCCAGGCTATCAAATACGACCTAAGGAACATAGTCACCGCCCCGCCAAGGCCGTTCCTTGTTGTTTTGCATTTTACGTCCAAAAAACTAGAATTTCGCTCGATTCCCATATATTCGTCTGCTATAATAGCCCACGCCTTCCGAGTGGGTCCGAGCCCCCAGGACCCCAATCGCCTAAAAATTTTCCGGGCTATCAAACACGACCTAAGGAACCATAGTCACCGCCCCGCCATGGCCGTTCCTTGTTGTTTTGCGTTTTACGGCCAAAAAACTAGAATTCCGCCCGATTCCCATATATTCGTGTGCTATAGCCCACGCCTTCCGAGTGGATTCGGGCCCCCCGGACCTCGATTGCCTAAAATTTATCCGGGCTATTAAATACGACCTAAGGAACCATAGCCACCGCCCCGCCATGACCGTTCCTCCTTGTTTTACTTTATACGGCCGAAAAACTAGAATTTTGCCCGATTGCCATATTTTCGTGTGCTATAGCCCACGCCTTCCAATTGGGTCCGGGCCCCCGAACCACGATCTCCTAAAAAATTTTCGGGCCATCAAATACAACCTAAGTAACCATAGTCACCGCCCCGCCATAACCGTTCCTTGTTTTTTTGTTTTTTACGACTAAAAAACTAGAATTTCGCGCGATTGCCATATTTTTGTGCGCTATAGCCCATGCCTTCCGAGTGGGTCCCGACCCCGATCGCCAAAAATTTATCTGGGCCATCAAATATGACCTAAGGAACCATAGTCACCGCCTCTCCATGACCGTTCATCATTGTTTTCCTTTTTACGACAAAACAACTAGAATTCTGCCCGATTCCCATATTTTCATGTGCTCTAGCCCACGCCTTTTGATTGGGCCCGGGTCCCCAGAAACCGAATTGCCTAAAATTTATCCAGGCCATCAAATACGACCTAAGGACCATAGTCACCACCCCGCATTGGCCGTTCCTTGCTGTTTTGCGTTTTATGGCCAAAAAACTAGAATCCCGCCCGATTCACATATATTCGTATGCTATAGCCCACGCCTTCCAAGTGGGTCCGGCCCCCCGGACCCCGATCTCCTAATATTTTTCCGGGATATCAAATACGACCTAAGGAACCATAGTCACCGCCCCGCCACGGCCGTTCCTCGTTGTTTTGCGTTTTACGGCCAAAAAACTAGAATTCAGCCCGATTCCTATATATTCATGTGCTATAGCCCACGCCTTCCGAGTGGGTCCGGGCCCCCGGACCCCGATCACCTAAAATTTATTTGGGCCATCAAATACGACCTAAGGAACCATAGTCACTGCCCCTCCATGACCGTTCCTCCTTGTTTTGCCTTTTAAGACCAAAAAACTAGAATTCCGCCCGATTCCCAAATTTTCGTGTGCTCTAGTCGAGTGGGCCCGGGTCCCTTGAAACCGGATTGCCTAAAATATTTCCAGGCCATCAAATACGACCTAAGGAACCATAGTCACCACCACGCCATGGCCGTTTCTCGTTGTTTTGTGTTTTACGGCCAAAAAACTATAAACTCGCCTGATTCCCATATTTTCGTGTGTTATAGCCCAAGCCTTCCGAGTGGGTCCTGGCCCCCGGACCCCGATCACCCAAAATTATTCCGGGCAATCAAATACGACCTAAGGAAGAATAGTTACCGCCCCGCTATGACAGTTCCTCGCGTTTTTGCTTTTTAAGGCAAAAAAACTAGAATTTCGCACGATTGCCATATTTTCGTGAGCTATTGCCCATGCCTTCCGAGTGAGTTCGGACCCCGATCACCTAAAATTTATTTGGGCCATCAAATACGACCTAAGGAACCATAGTCACCGCCCACCATGACTGTTCCTCGTTGTTTTGCTTTTTACGACCAAAAATCTAGAATTCCGCCCGATACCCATATTTTCGTGTGCTCTAGCCCACGCCTTCCGAGTGGGCCCGGGTCCCCTGAAACCGGATTGCCTAAAATTTTTCCAGGCCATCAAATACGACCTAAGGAACAATATTCACCGCCCTGCCATGGCCGTTCCTAGTTGTTTTGCATTTTACGGCCAAAAAACTTGAATTCCGCCTGATTCCCAAATATTCGTGTGCTATAGGCACGCCTTCTGAGTGGGTCCGGGCCCCCTGGACCCTGATCGGCTAAAATGTTTTCGGGCTATCAAATACGACCTAAGGAACCATAGCCACTACCCTGCCATGTCCGTTCCTCGTTGTTTTGCTTTATACGGCCAAAAAACTAGAATTTTGCCCGATTGCCATATTTTCGTGTGCCATAGCCCACGCCTTCCAAGTGGGTTCGGTCCCCCGGACCCCGATCGCCTAAATTTTTTTCGGGCCATCAAATGCGACCTAAGGAACCATAGTCACCGCCCCGCCATGACCATTCCTCATTTTTTTTCTTTTTACGGCCAAAAAATAAGAATTTCACCGATTGCCATATTTTCGTGTGCTCTAGCCCACGCCTTCTGATTGGGCCCAGGTCCCCCCAAACCGGCTTGCCTAAAATTTATCCAGGCCATCAAATACGACCTAAGGAACCGTAGTCACCCCCCCGCTATGGCCGTTCCTCGTTGTTTTGAATTTTATGGCCAAAAAACTAGAATTCCGCCTGATTCCCATATATTCGTGTGCTATAGCCCACGCCTTCCGTGTGGGTCCGCCCCCCCGGACCCCGATCGCCTAATATTTTTCCAGGATCTCAAATATGACCTAAGGAACTATAGTCACCGCCCCGCCATGGCCGTTCCTCGTTGTTTTGTGTTTTACGGCCAAAAAACTAGAATTCACCCTGATTCCTATATATTCGTGTGCTATAGCCCACTCCTTCCGAGTGGGTCCAGGTCCCCCGGACCCCGATCGACTAAAATTTATTTGGGCCATCAAATATGACCTAAGAAACCATAGTCACCACCCCGCCATGACCGTTCCTCATTGTTTTGCTTTTTACGACCAAAAAATAGAATTCCGCGCGATTCCCATATTTTCGTGTGCTCTAGCCCACGCCTTCCGATTGGGCCCGGTTCCCCCAAAATCGGATTGCCTAAAATTTTTCCAGGCCATCAAATACGACCTAAGGAACCATATTCACCGCCCCGCCATGGCCGTTCCTCGTTGTTTTGCATTTTACGGCCAAAAAACTCGAATTCCGCCTGATTCCAAAATATTCGTGTGCTATAGGCACGCCTTCTGAGTGGATCTGGGCCCCCTGGACCCTGATCGCCTAAAATTTTTCCGGGCTATCAAATACAACCTAAGGAACAATAGCCACCGCCCCGCCATGTCCGTTCCTCGTTGTTCTGCTTTATACTGCCAAAAAACTAGAATTTTGCCTGATTCCCATATTTTCGTGTGCCATAGCCCATGCCTTCCAAGTGGGTTCGGTCCCCCGGACCCCGATCGCCTAAAATTTTTTCGGGCCATCAAATACGACATAAGGAACCATAGTCACGGCCCCGCCATGACCACTCCTCATTTTTTTGCTTTTTACGGCCAAAAAACAAGAATTTCGCGTGATTGCCATATTTTCGTGTGCTTTAGCCCACGCCTTCTGATTGGGCCAGGGTCTCCCGAAATCGGTTTGCCTAAAATTTATCCAGGTCATCAAATATGACCTAAGGAACCATAGTCACTCCCTCCCCCCCGCCCCCCCGCCATGGCCGTTCCTCGTTGTTTTGCTTTTAACGACCAAAAAACTAGAATTCCGCCTGATTCCCATATTTTCGTGTGCTCTAGCCCACACCTTCCGATTGGGCCCGGGTCCCCCGAAACCGGATTGCCTAAAAATTATCCAGGCCATCAAATACGACCTAAGGAACCATAGTCACCCACCGCCCCACCATGGCCGTTCCTCGTTGTTTTGCATTTTATGGCCAAAAAACTAGAATTCCGCCCGATTCCCATATATTCGTGTGCTATAGCCCACGCCTTCCGAGTGGGTCCGCCCCCCCGGACCCCGATCGCCTAATATTTTTCCAGGATCTCAAATATGACCTAAGGAACTATAGTCACCGCCCCGCCATGGCCGTTCCTCGTTGTTTTGCGTTTTACGGCCAAAAAACTAGAATTCACCCTGATTCCTATATATTCGTGTGCTATAGCCCACTCCTTCCGAGTGGGTCCAGGTCCCCCGGACCCCGATCGACTAAAATTTATTTGGGCCATCAAATATGACCTAAGAAACCATAGTCACCACCCCGCCATGACCGTTCCTCATTGTTTTGCTTTTTACGACCAAAAAATAGAATTCCGCGCGATTCCCATATTTTCGTGTGCTCTAGCCCACGCCTTCCGATTGGGCCCGGTTCCCCCAAAATCGGATTGCCTAAAATTTTTCCAGGCCATCAAATACGACCTAAGGAACCATATTCACCGCCCCGCCATGGCCGTTCCTCGTTGTTTTGCATTTTACGGCCAAAAAACTCGAATTCCACCTGATTCCAAAATATTCGTGTGCTATAGG
Source organism: Nicotiana tabacum (assembly GCF_000715075.1). Taxonomy (NCBI): domain Eukaryota; kingdom Viridiplantae; phylum Streptophyta; class Magnoliopsida; order Solanales; family Solanaceae; genus Nicotiana; species Nicotiana tabacum. The sequence goes on along the minus strand of NC_134096.1, from coordinate 85,562,140 downwards.
CACGCCTTCTGAGTGGATCTGGGCCCCTGGACCCTGATCGCCAAAAATTTTTCCGGGCTATCAAATACAACCTAAGGAACAATAGCCACCGCCCCGCCATGTCCGTTCCTCGTTGTTCTGCTTTATACTGCCAAAAAACTAGAATTTTGCCCGATTGCCATATTTTCGTGTGCCATAGCCCACGCCTTCCAAGTGGGTTCGGTCCCCCGGACCCCGATCGCCTAAAATTTTTTCGGGCCATCAAATACGACCTAAGGAACCATAGTCACGGCCCCGCCATGACCATTCCTCATTTTTTTGCTTTTTACGGCCAAAAAATAAGAATTTCGCGTGATTGCCATATTTTCGTGTGCTTTAGCCCACGCCTTCTGATTGGGCCAGGGTCTCCCGAAATCGGTTTGCCTAAAATTTATCCAGGTCATCAAATATGACCTAAGGAACCATAGTCACTCCCTCCCCCCCCCCCCCCGCCATGGCCGTTCCTCGTTGTTTTGCTTTTAACGACCAAAAAACTAGAATTCCGCCTAATTCCCATATTTTCGTGTGCTCTAGCCCACACCTTCCGATTGGGCCCGGGTCCCCCGAAACCGGATTGCCTAAAAATTATCCAGGCCATCAAATACGACCTAAGGAACCATAGTCACCCCCCCCCCCACTATGGCCGTTCCTCGTTGTTTTGCATTTTATGGTCAAAAAACTAGAATTCCGCCCGATTCCCATATATTCGTGTGCTATAGCCCACGCCTTCCGAGTGGGTCCGCCCCCCCGGACCCCGATCGCCTAATATTTTTTTAGGATCTCAAATACGACCTAAGGAACCATAGTCACTGCCTCGCCATGGCCGTTCCTCGTTGTTTTTGCGTTTTACGACCAAAAAACTAGAATTTTTCCCGATTCTCTTATATTCGTGTGCTATAGCCCACGCCTTCTGAGTGGGTCCGGGCCCCCTGAACCCCAATCGCCTAAAATTTTTCTGGGCCATCAAATACAACCTAAGGAACCATAGTAACTACCCTGCCATGACCGTTCTTCATTTTTTTGCTTTTTACGGCCAAAAAACTAGAATTTCACGTGATTGCCCTATTTTCGTGATCTATAGGCCATGCCTTCCGGGTGGGTCCGGACCCCGATCGCATAAAATTTATCTAGGACATCAAATATGACCTAAGGAACCATAGTCACCGCCCCACCATAACCGTTCCTCGTTGTTTTTCTTTTTACGACCAAAAAACTAGAATTCCGCCCAATTCCCATATTTTCGTGTGCTCTAGCCCACGCCTTCCGAGTGGGCCCGGGTCCTTCGTAACCAGATTGCCTAAAATTTATCTGGGCCATCAAATATGACCTAAGGAACCATAGTCACCACCCCGCCATGACCTTTCCACGTTGTTTTGCTCTTTACGACCAAGAAACTAGAATTCTGCCTTATTCCCATATTTTTGTATGCTCTAGCCCACGCCTTCCGATTGGGCCCAGGTCCCCCGAAACCGGATTGCCTAAAATTTATCCAGGCCATCAAATACGACCTAAGGACCATAGTCAGTGCCCCACCATGGCCGTTCCTCGTTGTTTTGCATTTTATGGCCAAAAAACTAGAATTTCGCCCGATTCCCATATATTCGTATGCTATAGCCTAAGCCTTCTGAGTGGGTCCGGCCCCCGGACCCCGATCGCTTAATATTTGTCCGGGCTATCAAATACGACCTAAGGAACCATAGTCACTGCCCCGCCACGGCCGTTCCTCGTTGTTTTGTGTTTTACGGCCAAAAAACTAGAATTCAGCCCGATTCCTATATATTCGTGTGCTATAGCCCACTCCTTCCGAATGGGTCCAGGTCCCCCGGACCCCATTCGCCTAAAATATATTTGGGCAATCAAATATGACCTAAGTAACCATACTCACCGCCCCACCAAAACCGTTCCTCGTTGTGTTTCTTTTTACGACCAAAAAACTAGAATTCCACCCGATTCCCATATTTTCGTGTGCAGAGCCCACGCCTTCCGAGTGGGCCCGGGTCCCCCATAACCGGATTGCCTAAAATTTATCCAGGCCATCAAATTCGATCTAAGGAACCATAGTCACCGCCCCGCCATGGCCGTTCCTCGATGTTTTGCGTTTTACGTCCAAAAAACTAAAATTCTGCCCGATTCCCATATTTTCTTGTGCTCTAGCCTACGCCTTCCGATTGGGCCCGGGTCCCCCGAAACTGGATTGCCTAAAATTTATCCAGGCCATCAAATACGACTTAAGGAACCATAGTCACCGCCCCACCATGGCCGCTCCTCGTTGTTTTGCGTTTTATGGCCAAAAAGCTAGAATTCCGCCCGATTTCCATATATTCGTGTGCTATAGCCCACGCCTTTCGAGTGGGTCCGCCCCCCGGGACCCCGATCGCCTAATATTTTTCCAGGATCTCAAATATGACCTAAGGAACCATAGTCACCGCCCCGCCATGGCCGTTCCTCGTTGTTTTGCATTTACGGCCAAAAAACTAGAATTCACCCTGATTCCTATATATTCATGTGATATAGCCCACTCCTTCCGAGTGGGTCCAGGTCCCCCGGACCCCGATCGACTAAAATTTATTTGGGCCATCAAATATGACCTAAGAAACCATAGTCACCACCCCGCCATGACCGTTCCTCATTGTTTTGCTTTTTACGACCAAAAAATAGAATTCCGCGCGATTCCCATATTTTCGTGTGCTCTAGCCCACGCCTTCCGAGTGGGCCCGGTTCCCCCGAAATCGGATTGCCTAAAATTTTTCCAGGCCATCAAATACGACCTAAGGAACCATATTCACCGCCCCGCCATGGCCGTTCCTCGTTGTTTTGCGTTTTACGGCCAAAAAACTCAAATTCCGCCTGATTCCAAAATATTCGTGTGCTATAGGCACACCTTCTGAGTGGGTCTGGGCCCCCTGGACCCTGATCGCCTAAAATTTTTTCGGGCTATCAAATACGACCTAAGGAACAATAGCCACCGCCCTGCCATGTCCGTTCCTCGTTGTTCTGCTTTATACTGCCAAAAAACTAGAATTTTGCCTGATTCCCATATTTTCGTGTGCCATAGCCCACGCCTTCCAAGTGGGTTCGGTCCCCCGGACCCCGATAGCCTAAAATTTTTTCGGGCCATCAAATACGACCTAAGGAACCATAGTCACGGCCCCGCCATGACATTCCTCATTTTTTTGCTTTTTACGGCCAAAAAACAAGAATTTCGCGCGATTGCCATATTTTCGTGTGCTCTAGCCCATGCCTTCTGAATAGGCCAGGGTCCCCCGAAATCGGTTTGCCTAAAATTTATCCAGGTCATCAAATACGGCCTAAGGAACCATAGTCACCGCCCCGCCATGACCGTTCCTCGTTGTTTTGCTTTTTACGACCAAAAAACTAGAATTCCGCCCGATTCCCATATTTTCGTGTGCTCTAGCCCACACCTTCCGAGTGGGCCCGGGTCCCCTGAAACCGGATTGCCTAACATTTTTCCAGGCCATCAAATACGACCTAAGGAACCATAGTCACTGCCCCGCCATGGCCGTTCCTCGTTGTTTTGCATTTTATGGCCAAAAAACTAGAATTCCGCCTGATTCCCATATATTCGTGTGCTTTAGCCTACGCCTTCCTAGTGGGTTCCGGGCCCCCCGGACCCCGATCGCCTAAAATATTTCCAGGTCCCCCGGACCCCATTCGCCTAAAATATATTTGGGCCATCAAATATGACCTAAGTAACCATACTCATTGCCCCACGATAACCGTTCCTCGTTGTGTTTCTTTTTACGACCAAAAAACTAGAATTCCGCCCGATTCCCATATTTTCGTGTGCAGAGCCCACGCCTTCCGAGTGGGCCCGGGTCCCCCATAACCGGATTGCCTAAAATTTATCCAGGCCATCAAATTCGATCTAAGGAACCATAGTCACCGCCCCGCCATGGCCGTTCCTCGATGTTTTGCGTTTTACGTCCAAAAAACTAAAATTCTGCCCGATTCCCATATTTTCTTGTGCTCTAGCCCATGCCTTCCGATTAGGCCTGGGTCCCCCGAAACTGAATTGCCTAAAATTTATCCAGGCCTTCAAATTAGACCCAAGGAACCATAGTCACCGCCCCACCATGGCCGTTCCTCGTTGTTTTGCGTTTTATGGCCAATAAACTAGAATTCCTCCCGATACTCATATATTCGTGTGCTTTAGCCCACGCCTTCCGAGTGGGTCCGGCCCCCCGGGACCTCTATCGCCTAATATTTTTCTGGGCTATTAAATATGACTTAAGGATCCATAGTCACCGCCCCGCCACGGCCGTTCCTCGTTGTTTTGTGTTTTATGGCTAAAAAACTAGAATTCAGCCTGATTCCTATATATTCGTGTGCTATAGCCCACTCCTTCCGAATGGGTCCAGGCCCCCCGGACCCGGATCGCCAAATTTTTTTTTGGGCCATCCAATACGACCTAAGGACCCATAGTCACCGCCCCGCCATTACCGTTCCTCGTTGTTTTGCTTTTTATGACCAAAAAACTAGAATTCCTCCCGATCCCATATTTTCGTGTGCTCTAGCCCACGCCTTCCGAGTGGGCCTGGGTCCTCCGAAATCGGATTGCCTAAATTTTTTCCAAGCCATCAAATACGACCTAAGGAAACAGAGTCACCGCCCCGCCATGGCCGTTCCTCTTTGTTTTGCATTTTATGGCAAAAAAATAAGAATTCCACCCGATTCCCTTATATTCGTGTGCTATAGCCCACCCCTTTCGAGTGGGTCCGTCCCCTGGACCCCGATCTCCTAAAATTTATCCGGGATATTAAATATGACCTAAGGTACCATAGCCACCACCACGCCATGACCGTTCCTCCTTGTTTTGCTTTATACGGCCAAAAAACTAGAATTTTGCCCGATTGCCATATTTTCGTGTGCTATAGCCCACGCTTTCCAAGTGGGTCCGGGCCCCCGGACCCTGATCGCCTAAATTTTTTTCAGGCCATCAAATACGACCTAAGGAACCATAGTCACCGCCCCTCCATAACCGTTTCTCGTTTTTTTGTTTTTTACGACCAAAAAACTAGAATTTCGCGTGATTGCCATATTTTCGTGAGCTATAGCCCATGCCTTCCGAGTGGGTCCAGACCCCGATCGCCAAAAATTTATCTGGGCCATCAAATACGACCTAAGGAACCGTAGTCACCACCCCGCCATGACCGTTCCTCGTTGTTTTGCTTTTTACGAACAAAAAACTAGAATTTCACCCGATTCCCATATTTTCGTGTGCTCTAGCCCACGCCATCCGATTGGCCCTGAAACTGGATTGCCTAAAATTTATCCAGGCCATCAAATACGACCTAAGGAACCAGAGTCACTGCCCCACCATGGTCGTTCCTCTTTGTTTTGAGTTTTATGGCCAAAAAACTAGAATTCCACCCGATTCCCATATATTCGTGTGCTATAGCCCCCCTCCCTCCGAGTGGGTCCGGCCCCCCGGACTCCGATCACCTAATATTTTTCTGGGCTATCAAATACGACCTAAGAAACCATAGCCACCGCCCTGCCATGAGCGTTCCTTGTTTTTTTGCATTTTATGGCCAAAAAATAAGAATTCCGCTCGATTCCCATATATTCGTATGTTATAGCCCACGCCTTCCGAGTGGGTGCGGCCCCCCGGACCCTGATCGCCTAATATTTTTCCAGGCTATCAAATACGACCTAAGGAACCATAGTCACTGCCCCGCCACGGCCGTTCCTTGTTGTTTTGCGTTTTACGGCAGCCCGATTTCTATATATTCGTGTGCTATAGCCCACTCCTTCCGAGTGGTTCCAGGCCCCCCGGACCCCGATCGCCTAAAATTTATTTGTTCCATCAAATACGACCTAAGGAACCATAGAAACCACCCCGCCATGACCGTTCCTCCTTGTTTTGCTTTTTACGACTAAAAAACTAAAATTTCGGCCGATTCCCATATTCTCATGTGCTCTAGCCCACGCCTTTCGAGTGGGCCCAGGTCCCTCGAAACCGGATTGCCTAAAATATTTCCTGTCCATCAAATACGACCTAAGGAACCATAGTCACCGCCCCGCCATGGCCGTTCCTTGTTGTTTTGCGTTTTACAAACAAAAAACTAGAATTCCGCCCGCTTCTCATATATTCGTCTGCTATAGCCCACGCCTTCTGAGTGGGTCCGGGCACCCCAAACCGTGATCGCCTAAAAATTTTCTGGGCCATCAAATATGATCTAAGGAACCATAGTAACCTCCCCGCCATGACCGTTCTTCATTTTTTTGCTTTTTACGGCCAAAAAACTAGAATTTCGCGCGATTGCCCTATTTTCCTGATCTATAGCCCATACCTTCCCGGTGGGTCCGGACCCCCCGGACCTCGATCGCATAAAATTTATCAGGGCCATCAAATACGGCCTAAGGAACCATTGTCACCGCCCTAGCATAACCGTTCCTCGTTATTTTTCTTTTTACGACCAAAAACTATAATTCCGCCCAATTCCCATATTCTCGTGTGCTCTAGCCCACGCTTTCCGAGTGGGCCCGAGTCCCCCGTAACCGGATTGCCTAAAATTTATCTGGGCCATCAAATACGACCTAAGGAACCATAGTCACCGCCCCGCCATGGTCGTTCCTCGTTGTTTTGCTCTTTACGACCAAAAAACTAGAATTCTGCCTGATTCCCATATATTCGTATGCTATAGCCCACGCCTTCCGATTGGGCCCGGGTCCCCCAAAACCGGATTGCCTAAAGTTTATCCAGGCCATCAAATACGACCTAAGGACCATAGTCACCGCCCCGCCATGGCCGTTCCTCGTTGTTTGGCATTTTATGGCCAAAAAACTAGAATTCTGCCCGATTCTCATATATTCGTATGCTATAGCCCACGCCTTCTGAGTGGGTCCGGCCCCCTGGACCCCGATCACCTAATATTTTTCTGGGCTATCAAATACGACCTAAGGAACCATAGTCACCGCCCCGCCACAGCCGTTCCTTGTTGTTTTGCATTTTACGGCCAAAAAACTAGAATTCAGCCCGATTCCTATATATTCGTGTGCTATAGCCCACGCCTTCCGAGTGGGTCTTGGCCCCCCGGACCCCGATCGCCTAAAATTTATTTGGGCCATCCAATACGACCTACGGAACCATAGTCACTGCCCCTCCATGACCGTTCCTCCTTGTTTTGCTTTTTACGACTAAAAAACTAGAATTCCGCCCGATCCCATATTTTCGTGTGCTAAAAGCCCACGCATTCCGAGTGGGCCCGGGTCCCCCGAAACCGGATTGCCTAAAATTTTTCCAGGCCATCAAATACGACCTAAGGAACCATAGTCCCCGCCCCACCATGGCCGTTCCTCTTTGTTTTGCGTTTTATGGCCAGAAAAACTAGAATTCCACTCGATTCCCATATATTCGTGTGCTATAGCCCATCCCTTCCGAGTGGGTCCGGCCCCCCCGGACCCCGATCGCCTAATATTTTTCTGTGCTATCAAATACGACCTAAGGAACCATAGTCACGTCCCCGCCACGGCCGTTCCTCGTTGTTTTGTGTTTTACTGCCAAAAAACTCGAATTCAGCCCAATTCCTATATATTCGTGTGCTATAGCCCACTCCTTCAGAGTGGGTCCAGGCCCCCCGTACCCTGATCGCCAAAAATTTATTTGGGCCATCCAATATGACCTAAGGAACCATAGTCACCGCCCCGCCATGACCGTTCCTCGTTTTGTTTTGCTTTTTACGACCAAAAAACTAGAATTCCGCCCGATCCCATATTTTCGTGCGCTCTAGCCCATGCCTTCCGAGTGGGCCAGGGTCCCCCTAAACCGGATTGCCTAAAATTTTTCCAGGCGATCAAATACGACCTAAGGAACCATAGTCACTGCCCCGCCATGGCCGTTCCTCGTTGTTTTGCGTTTTACGACCAAAAAACTAGAATTCTACCCGATTCCCATATATTCGTGTGCTATATAGCCTATGCCTTCTGAGTGGGTCCGGACCCCCGGACCTCGATCGCCTAAAATTTTTCTGGGCTATCAAATACGACCTAAGGAACCATAGCCACCGCCCCGCCATGAGCGTTCCTCGTTTTTTTGCAGTTTATTGCCAAAAAACTAGAATTCCGCTCGATTACCATATATTCGTATGCTATAGACCACGCCTTCCGAGTGGGTTCGGCCCCCCAGACCCCGATCACCTAATATTTTTCCGGGCTATCAAATACGACCTAAGGAACCATATTCACCGCCCCGCCATGGCCGTTCCTCGTTGTTTTGCGTTTTACAGCCAAAAAACTAGAATTCAGCCCGATTCCTATATATTCGTGTGCTATAGCCCACTCCTTCTGAGTGTGTCCAGGCACCCCGGACCCCGATCGCCTAAAATTTATTTGGGCCATCAAATACGACCTAAGGAACCATAGTCACCGCCCCTCCATGACCGTTCCTCGTTGTTTAGCTTTTTACGACCAAAAAAGTAGAATTCCGCCCGATTCCCATATTTTCGTGTGCAGAGGCCACGCCTTTCGAGTGGGCTCGGGTTCCTCGAAACCGGATTGCCTAAAATTTATCCAGGCCATCAAATACGACCTACAGACCATATTCACCGCCTCGCCATGGCCATTCCTCGTTGTTTTACGTTTTATGGCCAAAAAACTAGAATTCCGCCCGATTCCCATATATTTGTATGCTATAGCCCACGCCTTCTGAGTGGGTCCGGCCCCCCGGACCCCGATCGCCTAATATTTTTTCGGGCTATCAAATACGACCTAAGGAACCATAGTCACTGCCTTGCCACGGCTGTTCCTCGTTGTTTTGCGTTTTACGGCAAAACAACTAGAATTCCGCCCGATTCCTGTATATTCGTGTGCTATAGCCCACTCTTTCCGAGTGGGTCCAGGCCCCCCGGACCCCAATCGCCTAAAATTTATTTGGGCCATCAAATACGACCTAAGGAATCATAGTCACCGCCCCGCCATGACCGTTCCTCCCTGTTTTGCTTTTTACGACCAAAAAACTAGAATTCCGCCCGATTTACATATTTTTGTGTGCTCTAGCCCACGCCTTTCGAGTGGGCCCAGGTCTCTCGAAACCGGATTGCCTAAAAAATTTATCTGGGCCATCAAATACGACCTAAGGAACCATAGTCACTGCCCCGCTATGGCCGTTCCTCGTTGTCTTGCATTTTACGAACAAAAAACTAGAATTTCGCCCGATTCCCATATATTCGTGTGCTATAGACCACGCCTTCTGAGTGGGTCCGGGCCACCCATACCCCGATCGCCTAAAATTTTTATGGGCTATCAAATATGACCTAAGGATCTATAGTCACAGCCCCGCCATGGCCATTCTTCATTTTGTTTCTTTTTACGGCCAAAAATCTAGAATTTCGCGCGATTGCTCTATTTTCGTGAGCTATAGCCCATGCCTTCCGGGTGGGTCCGGACCCCCCGGACCCCGATCGTATAAAATTTATCTTGGCCATCAAATACGACCTAAGGAACCATAGTCACCGCTCCAGCATAACTGTTCCTCGTTATTTTTCTCTTTACAACCAAAAAACTATAATTCCGCCCAATTCCAATATTCTCATGTGCTCTAGCCTACGCCTTCCGAATGGACCGGGGTCCCCCGTAACCGGATTGCCTAAAATTTATCTGGGCCATTAAATATGACCTAAGGAACCATAGTCACCGCCCCGCCATGACCGTTCCTCGTTGTTTTGCTCTTTACGACCAAAAAAACTAGAGTTATGCCCGATTCCCATATTTTCGTGTGCTCTAACCCACGCCTTCCGATTGGGCCCGGGTCCCCCGAAACCAGATTGCCTAAAATTTATCCAGGCCATCAAATACGACCTAAGGACCATTGTCACCACCCCGCGATGGCCATTCCTCGTTGTTTTGTGTTTTATGGCCAAAAAACTAGAATTCCGCCTGATTCCCATATATTCGTATGCGATAGCCCACGCCTTCCGTGTGGGTCCGGCCCTCGGACCCCGATCGCCTAATATTTTTCTAGGCTATCAAATATGACCTAAGGAATAATAGTCACCGCTTCGCCTTGGCCGTTCCTCGTTGTTTTGCGTTTTACGGCCAAAAAACTAGAATTCAGCCCGATTCCTGTATATTCGTGTGCTATAGCCCACTCCTTCCGAGTGGGTCCAGGCCCCCCATACCCCGATCGCCTAAAATTTATTTGGGCCATCAAATACGACCTAAGGAACCATAGTCAGCGCCCCTCCATGACCGTTCCTCGTTTTTTTTGCTTTTTACAACCAAAAAACTAGAATTCCGCCCGATTCCCATATTTTTATGTGCTCTAGCCCACGCCTTCCGAGTGGGCCCGGGTCCCCCGAAACAGGATTGCCTAACATTTTTCCAGGCCATCAAATACGACCTAAGGAACCATAGTCACCTCCCTGCCATTGCTGTTCCTCGTTGTTTTGCGTTTTACGACCAAAAAACTAGAATTCTGCCCGATTCTCATATATTCGTGTGCTACAGCCCACGCCTTCTGAGTGGGTCCAGGCCCCCCGTACCCCGATCGCCTAAAAATTTTCTAAGTCATCAAATACGACCTAAGGAACTATAGTCACCGCCCCGCTATGACCGTTCTTCATTTTTTTTTCTTTTTACGGCCAAAACACTAGAATTTCGCGCGATTGCCCTATTTTGTGAGCTATAGCCCATGCCTTCCGGGTGGGTCCGGACCCCGATCGCATAAAATTTATCTGGGCCATCAAATACGACCTAAGGAACCATAGTCACCGCCCCAGCATAACCGTTCCTCGTTATTTTTCTTTTTACGACCAAAAAACTATAATTCCGCCCAAATCCCATATTCTCATGTGCTCTAGCCTACGCCTTCCGAGTGGACCCGGGTCCCCAATAACCGGATTGCCTAAAATTTATCTGGGCCATCAAATACGACCTAAGGAACCATAGTCACCGCCCCGCCATGACCATTCCTCATTGTTTTGCTCTTTTCGACCAAAAAACTAGAATTCTGCCCGATTCCCATATTTTCGTGTGCTCTAACCCACGCCTTCCGATTGGGCCCGGGTCCCCCAAAACAAGATTGCCTAAAATTTATCCAGGCCATCAAATACGACCTAAGGACCAAAGTCACCGCCCCGCCATGGCCGTTCCTCGTTGTTTTGTGTTTTATGGCCAAAAAACTATAATTCCGCCTGATTCCCATATATTCGTATGCTATAGCCCATGCCTTCCGAGTGGGTCCGGCCCCCCGGACCCCCGATCACCTAATATTTTTTCGGGATATCAAATATGACCTAAGGAACCATAGTCACCGCCCCGCCATGGGCGTTCCTCGTTGTTTTGCATTTTACGGCCAAAAAACTAGAATTCAGCCCGATTCCTATATATTCGTGTGCTATAGCCCACCCCTTCCGAGTGGGTTCGTCCCCCGGACCCCGATCGCCTAAAATTTATTTGGGATATTAAATACGACCTAAGGAACTATAGCCACCGCCACGCCATAACCGTTCCTCTTTGTTTTGCTTTATGCGGCCAAAAAACTAGAATTTTTCCCGATTGCCATATTTTCGTGTGCTATAGCCCACGGCTTTCAAGTGGGTCCGGGACCCCGGACCCTAATCGCCTAAAAACTTTTCGGGCCATCAAATACGACCTAAGAAACCATAGTCACCGCCCTGCCATAACCGTTCCTCGTTTTTTTGTTTTTTACGGCCAAAAAACTAGAATTTCGCGCGATTGCCATATTTTCGTGAGCTATAGCCCATGCCTTCCGAGTGGGTCCGGACCCCGATCGCCTAAAATTTATTTGGGCCATCAAATACGACCAAAGGAACCATATTCACTGCCCGCCATGACCGTTCCTCCTTGTTTTGCTTTTTACGACCAAAAAACTAGAATTCCGCCCGATTCCCATATTTTCGTGTGCTTTAGCCCACGCCTTCCGATTGGGCCCAAGTCTCCCGAAACTGGATTGCCTAAAATTTATCCAGGCCATCAAATACGACTTAAGGAACCATAGTCACCGCCCCACCATGGCCGTTCCTCTTTGTTTTGCGTTTTATGGCCAAAAAAGTAGAATTCCACGCGAATCCCAAATATTTGTATGCTATAGCCCATGCCTTCCGAGTGGGTCCGACCCCCCCCCCCCCCCCGAACCCCGATCGCCTAATATTTTTCCTGGCCATCAAATATGACCTAAGGAACCGTAATCACCACCTCCCCCCGGACGTTCCTCGTTGTTTTGCATTTTACGGCAAAAAAACTAGAATTTAGCTGATTCCTATATATTCGTGTGCTATAGCTCACTCCTTCCGAGTGGGTCTAGGCCCCCGGACCCCGATCGCCAAAATTTTATTTGGGCCATCCAATATGACCTAAGGAACCATAGTCACCGCTCCGCCATGACCGTTCCTCCTTGTTTTACTTTTTACGACAAAAAAACTAGAATTCCGGCCTATCCCATATTTTCGTGTGCTCTAGCCCACGCCTTCCGAGTGGGCCCGGGTCCCCCGAAACCGGATTGCCTAAAATTTTTCCAGGCCATCATATATGACCAAAGGAACCATAGTCACCACCCCGCCATGGCCGTTCCTCGTTGTTTTGCATTTTACGACCAATAAACTAGAATTCCGCCCGATTCTCATATATTCGTGTGCTATAGCCCACGCCTTCTGAGTGGGTCCAAACCTCGGGACCCCGATTGCCTACAATTTCTCTGGGCTATCAAATACGACCTAAGGAACCATAGCCACCACCCGCCATGAGCGTTCCTCGTTGTTTTGCTTTATACGGCCAAAAAACTAGAATTTAGCCCGATTGCCACATTTTCGTGTGCTATAGCCCACGTCTTCTAAGTGTCGATCGCCTAAAAAATATTTGGGCCATCAAATACGACCGAAGGAACCATAGTCACCGCCCCGCCATGACCGTTCCTCGTTGTTTTTGCTTTTTACGGCCAAAAAACTAGAATTCCGCCCGATTCCCATAGTTTCGTGTGCTTTAGCCCACGCCTTCCGATTGGGCCCGGGTCCCCCGAAACTGGATTGCCTAAAATTTATCCAGGCTATCAAATACGACCTAAGGAACCATTGTCACCGCCCCACCATGGCCGTTCCTCTTTGTTTTGCGTTTTATGGCCAAAAAACTAGAATTCCACCCGATTCCCATATATTCGTGTGCTATAGCCTCCCCCTCTCCCCTTCCAAGTGGGTCCGGCCCCCTCGGACCCCGATCGCCTAATATTTTTCTAGGGTATCACATACGACCTAAGGAACCATAGTCACCGCCCTGCCATGGCCGTTGCTCGTTGTTTTGTGTTTTACGGCCAAAAAACTAGAATTCAGTCTGATTCCTATATATTCATGTGCTATAGCCCACTCCTTCCGAGTGGGTCCAGGCCCCCCAGACCCCGATCGCCAAAAATTTATTTGGGCCATCCAATACGACCTAAGGAACCATAGTCATCGTCCCTCCATGACCGTTCCTCGTTGCTTTGCTTTTTACGACAAAAAAACTAGAATTCTGCCCGATCCCATATTTTCGTGTGCTTTAGCCCACGCCTTCCGAGTGGGCCCGGGTCCCCCGAAATCGGATTGCCTAAAAATTTTCCAGTCCATCAAATACGACCTAAGGAACCATAGTTACCGCCCCGCCATGGACGTTCCTCGTTGTTTTGCTTTTTACGACCAAAAAACTAGAATTCCGCCCAATTCCCATATATTTGTGTGCTAGCCCACGCCTTCTAAATGGGTCCGGACCCCCGGACCCCGATCACCTAAAAAATTTTTGGGCTATCAAATATGACCTAAGGAACCATAGCCACCGCCCCGCCATGAGCGTTCCTCATTGTTTTGCGTTATACGGCCAAAAAACTAGAAATTTGCCCGATTGCCACATTTTCATGTGCTATAGCCCACGTCTTCCAAGTGTCGATCGCCTAAAAAATTTTCGGGCCATCAAATACTACCTATTGAACCATAGTCACCGCCCCGCCATGACCGTTCCTCATTGTTTTGCTTTTTACGGCCAAGAAACTAGAATTTTGCGCGATTGCCATATTTTCGTGAGCTATAGCCCATGCCTTCCGGGTGGGTCTGGACCCCGATCGCCAAAAATTTATCTGGGCCATCAAATACAACCTAGAGAACCATAGGCACCGCCCCGCCATAACTGTTCCTCATTTTTTTGTTTTTTACGGCCAACAAATTAGAATTTCGCGCGATTGCCATATTTTCGTGAGATATAGCCCATGCCTTCCGAGTGGGTCCGGACCCCGATCGCCAAACATTTATCTGGGCCATCAAATACGACCTAAGGAACCATAGTCACCACCCCGCCATGACCGCTCCTCGTTGTTTTGCTTTTTACGACCAAAAAACTAGAATTCGGCCCGATTCCCATATTTTCGTGTGCTAGAGCCAACGCCTTCCGATTGGGCTCGGGTCCCCCAAAACTAGATTGCCTAAAATTTATCCAGGCCATCAAATACGACCTAAGGAACCATAGTCACCCCCCCCCCCAACAATGGCCGTTCCTCGTTGTTTTGCATTTTATGGCCAAAAACTAGAATTCCGCCCGATTCCCATATATTCGTGTGCTATAGCCCACACCTTCCGAGTGGGTCCGGACCCCGATCGCTTAATATTTTTTCGGGCTATCAAATAGGACCAAAGAAACCATAGTCACCGCCCTGCCACGGCCGTTCCTCGTTGTTTTGCATTTTACGACCAAAAAACTAGAATTCAGCCCGATTCCTATATATTCGTGTTCTATAGCCCACTCCTTCCGAATGGGTCCAGGCCCTCCGGACCCCGATCACCTAAAATTTATTTGGGCCATCCAATAGGACCTAAGGAACCATAGTCACCTCCCTGCCATGACCGTTCCTTGTTGTTTTGCTTTTTACGACCAAAAAACCCGAATTCCGCCTGTTCTCATATTTTCGTATGCTCTAGCCCACTCCTTCCGAGTGGGCCCGGGTCCCCCAAAACCGGATTGCCTAAAATTTATCCAGGCCATCAAATACGACCTAAGGAACCATAGTCACTGCCCTGCCATGGCCGTTCCACGTTGTTTTGCGTTTTACGACCAAAAAACTAGAATTCCGCCCGATTTTCATATATTCGTGTGCTATAGCCCATGCCTTCTGAGTGGGTCCAGCCCCTCCGGACCCCGATCGCCTAAAATTTTTCTGGGCTATCAAATACGACTAAGGAACCATAGCCACCGCCCTGCCATGACCGTTCCTCATTGTTTTGCTTTATATGGCCAAAAAACTAAAATTTTGCCCGATTGCCACATTTTCGTGTTCTATAGCCCACGTCTTCCAAGTGGGTCCGGGCCCCCGGACCCCGATCGCCTAAAAATTTTTTGGGCCATCAAATAAGACCTAAGGAACAATAGTCACCGCCCCGCCATGACCGTTCCTCGTTTGGTTTTGCTTTTTATGGCCAAAAAACTAGAATTTCACGTGATTGCCATATTTTCGTGAGCTATAGCCCATGGCTTTTGGGCGGGTCCGGACCCCCGGACCCCGATCGCATAAAATTTAACTAGGCTATCAAATACGACCTAAGGAACCATAGTCACCGCCCCGCCATGACCGTTCCTCATTGTTTTGCTTTTTACGACCAAAAAACTAGAATTCCGCCCGATTCCCATATTTTCGTGTGCTCTAGCCCATGCCTTCCGAGTGGGCCCGGGTCCCCCGAAACCGGATTGCCTAAAATTTTTCTAGGCCATCAAATACGACTTAAGGAACAATAGTCACCGCCCCGCCATGGCCGTTCCTCGTTGTTTTACATTTTTCTGCGAAAAAACTATAATTCCACCCGATTCCCATATATTCGTGTGGTATAGCCGACGCCTTCCGAGTATGTCCGGGCCCCATCGACCCTGATCGCCTAAAATTTTACGGGCTATCAAATATGACCTAAGGAACCATAGCCATCGCCCCGCCATGACCGTTCCTCATTGTTTTGCTTTATACGGCCAAAAGACTAGAATTTTGCCCGATTGCAATATTTTCGTGTGCTATATAGCCCACGTCTTCCAAGTGGGTCCGGGCCCCCGGACCTCGATCGTCTAACATTTTTCGGAGCCATCAACTACAACCTAAGGAACCATAGTCACCGCCCCGCCATGTCCGTTCCTTGTTTTTTTGCGTTTTACGGCCAAAAAACTAGAATTCCGCCCGATTCCCATATATTTGTGTGCTAAAGCCCGTGCCTTCTAAGTGTGTCCGGGCCCCCCGGACCCCGATCACCTAAAAATTTTTAGGGCTATAAAATACGACCTAAGGAACTATATCCACTGCCCCTCCATGACCGTTCGTCGTTGTTCTACTTTATACGGCCAAAAAACTAGAATTTTGCCCGATTGCAACATTTTCGTGTGCTATAGCCCACGCCTTCCAAGTGGGTCGGGGCCCCCGGACACCGGGACCCCGATCGCCTAAAAAATTTTCAGGCCATCAAATACGACCTAAGGAACCATAGTTACCGCCCCGCCATGACCGTTCCTCATTTGTTTTGCTTTTTATGGCCAAGACACTTGAATTTCGCGCGATTGCCATATTTTCGTGAGCTATAGCCCATGCCTTCCGGGTGGGTCTGGACCCCGATAACCAAAAATTTATCTTGGCCATCAAATACGACCTAAGGAACCATAGTCACCGCCCCTCCATAACCGTTCCTCGTTTTTTTGTTTTTTACGGCCAAAAAACTAGAATTTTTCGCGATTGCCATATTTTCGTGAGGTAAAGCCCATGCCTTCCGAGTGGGTCCGGACCCCGATCGCTAACAATTTATCTGGGCCATCAAATACGACCTAAGGAACCATAGTCACCGTCCCGCCATGACCGTTCCTCATTGTTTTGCTTTTTATGACCAAAAAAGTAGAATTCCGCCCGATTCCCATATTTTCGTGCGCTCTAGACCACACCTTCCGAGTGGGCCCGGATCACCCGAAACCGGATTGCCTAAAATTTTTCCAGGCCATCAAATACGACCTAAGGAACCATAGTCACCGCCCCGCCATGGCCGTTCCTCATTGATTTGCATTTTACGGCCAAAAACTATAATTCCGCCCGATTCCCATATAATGGTGTGTTGTAGCCCACGCCTTCCGAGTGGGTCCGGGACCCCGGATCTCGATCTCCTAAAATTTTTCCGGGCTATTAAATACGACCTTAGGAATCATTGCCACCGCCCCGCCATGTCCGTTCCTCCTTGTTTTGCTTTATAAGGCCAAAAAACTAGAATTCCGCCTGATTCCCATATTTTCGTGTGCTCTAGCCCACGCTTTCCGAGTGGGCCCGGGTCCCCAAAAACCGGATTGCCTAAAAATTTTCCTGGCCTTCAAATATGACCTAAGGAACCATAGTCACCGCCCTGCCATGGCCGTTCCTCGTTGTTTTGCGTTTTACGGACAAAAAACTAGAATTTCTCCCGATTCCCATATTTTCGTGTGCCTATAGCCCACTCCTTCAGAGTGGGTCCGGGCCCCCCGGACCCCAATCGCCTAAAATTTATTTGGGCCGTCAAATATGACCTAAGGAATCATAGTCACCGCCCCGCCATGACCGTTCCTCGTTGTTTTACTTTTTATGACCAAAAAACTAGAATTCCGCCCGATTCCCATATTTTCGTGTGCTCTAGCCCACGCCTTCCGAGTAGGCCCGGGTCCCCCGAAACCGGATTGCCTAAAATTTTTCCAGGCCATGATATATGACCTAAGTAACCATAGTCACCGCCCCGCCATGGCCGTTCCACGTTGTTTTGCGTTTTACGACCAATAAACTAGAATTCCGCCCGATTCCCATATATTCGTGTGCTATAGCCCACGCCTTCTGAGTGGGTCCAGACCTCCGGACCCCGATCGCCTACAATTTTTCTGGGCTATCAAATACGACCTAAGGAACCATAGCCACCACCCGCCATGAGCGTTCCTCGTTGTTTTGCTTTATACGGCCAAAAAACTAGAATTTAGCCCAATTGCCACATTTCGTGTGCTATAGCCCACGTCTTCCAAGTGTCGATCGCCTAAAAATTTATTTGGGCCATCAAATACGACTGAAGGAACCATAGTCACCGCCCCGCCATGACCGTTCCTCGTTGTTTTTGCTTTTTACGGCCAAGAAACTAGAATTTCGCGGAATTACCATATTTTCTTGAGCTATAGCCCATGCCTTCCGGGTGGGTCCGGACCCCAATCGCCAAAAATTTATCTAGGCCATCAAATAGGACCTAAGGAACCATAGTCACTGCCCCTCCATGAACGTTCCTCGTTGTTTTGCTTTTTACGACCAAAAAACTAGAATTCCCCCCGATTCCCATATTTTTGTGTGCTCTAGCCCACGCCTTCCGAGTGGGACCGAGTTCGCCGAAGCCGGATTGCGTAAAAATTTTCCAGGCCATCAAATATGACCTAAGGAACCATAGTCACCGCCCCGCCATGGCCGTTCCTCGTTGTTTTGCATTTTACGGCCAAAAACTATAATTTCGCCCGATTCCCATATATTGGTGTGTTGTAGCCCACGCCTTCCGAGTGGGTCCGGGACCCCGGATCCTGATCGCCTAAAATTTTTCCGGGCTATTAAATACGACCTTAGGAACCATAGCCACCGCCCCGCCATGTCTGTTCCTCCTTGTTTTGCTTTATAAGGCCAAAAAACTAGAATTCCGCCCGATTCCCATATTTTCGTGTGCTCTAGCCCACGCTTTCCGAGTGGGCCCGGGTCGCCCGAAACCGGATTGCCTAAAATATTTCCTGGCCTTCAAATATGACCTAAGGAACCATAGTCACCGCCCCGCCATAGCCGTTCCTCGTTGTTTTGCGTTTTACGGACAAAAAACTAGAATTTCTCCCGATTCCCATATTTTCGTGTGCCTATAGCCCACTCCTTCCGAGTGGGTCCGGGCGCCCCCGGACCCCAATCGCCTAAAATTTATTTGGGCCGTTAAATATGACCTAAGGAATCATAGTCACTGCCTCGCCATGACCGTTCCTCGTTGTTTTACTTTTTATGTCGAAAAAACTAGAATTCCGCCCGATTCCCATATTTTCGTGTGCTCTAGCCCACGCCTTCCGAGTGGGCCCGGGTCCCCCGAAACCGGATTGCCTAAAATTTTTCCAGGCCATCATATATGACCTAAGGAACCAAAGTCACCGCCCCGCCATGGCCGTTCCACGTTGTTTTGCGTTTTACGACCAATAAACTAGAATTCCGCCCGATTCCCATATATTCGTGTGCTATAGCCCACGCCTTCTGAGTGGGTCCAGACCTCCGGACCCCGATCGCCTACAATTTTTCTGGGCTATCAAATACGACCTAAGGAACCATAGCCACCGCCCGCCATGAGCGTTGCTCGTTGTTTTGCTTTATACGGCCAAAAAACTAGAATTTAGCTCAATTGCCACATTTTCGTGTGCTATAGCCCACGTCTTCCAAGTGTCGATCGCCTAAAAAAATTTTGGGCCATCAAATACGACCGAAGGAACCATAGTCACCGCCCCGCCATGACCGTTCCTCGTTGTTTTTGCTTTTTACGGCCAAGAAACTAGAATTTCGCGCAATTGCCATATAGCCCATTCCTTCCGGGTGGGTCCGGACCCCGATCACCAAAAATTTATCTGGCCCATCAAGTACAACCTAAAGAACCATAGGCACTGCCACGCCATAACCGTTCCTCATTTTTTTGTTTTTTACCGCCAACAAATTAGAATTTTGCGCGATTGCCATATTTTCGTGAGATATAGCCCATGCCTTCCGAGTGGGTCCGGACCCCGATCGCCAAACATTTATCTGGTCCATCAAAAACAACATAAGGAACCATAGTCACCACCCCGCCATGACCGTTCCTCGTTGTTTTGCTTTTTACGACCAAAAAACTAGAATTCGGCCTGATTCCCATATTTTCGTGTGCTAGAGCCAACGCCTTCCGATTGGGCCCGGGCCCCCCGAAACTAGATTGCCTAAAATTTATCCAGGCCATCAAATACGATCTAAGGAACCATAGTCACCCCCCCACCATGGCCGTTCCTCGTTGTTTTGCATTTTATGGCCAAAAACTAGAATTTCGCCTGATTCCCATATATTCGTGTGCTATAGCCCACACCTTCCGAGTGGGTCCGGACCCCGATCGCTTAATATTTTTTCGGGCTATCAAATACGACCAAAGAAACCATAGTCACCGCCCCGCCACGGCCGTTCCTCGTTGTTTTGCATTTTACGACCAAAAAACTAGAATTCAGCCCGATTTCTATATATTCGTGTTCTATAGCCCACTCCTTCCGAGTGGGTCCAGGCCCCCCGGACCCCGATCGCCTAAAATTTATTTGGGCCATCCAATAGGACCTAAGGAACCATAGTCACCTCCCTGCCATGACCGTTTCTTGTTGTTTTGCTTTTTACGACTAAAAAACCCGAATTCCGCCTGATCCCATATTTTCGTATGCTCTAGCCCACTCCTTCCGAGTGGGCCCGGGTCCCCCAAAACCGGATTGCCTAAAATTTATCCAGGCCATCAAATATGACCTAAGAAACCATAGTCACTGCCCCGCCATGACTGTTCATCGTTGTTTTACCTTTTATGACCAAAAAACTAGAATTCCGCCCGATTCCTATATTTTCGTGCGCTCTAGACCACACCTTCCGAGTGGGCCCGGATCCCCCGAAATCGGATTGCCTAATATTTTTCCAGGCCATCAAATACGACCTAAGGAACAATAGTCACCGCCCCGCCATGGCCGTTCCTCGTTGTTTTACTTTTTACGACCAAAAAACTAGAATTCCCCCCGATTCCCATATTTTCGTGTGCTCTAGCCCACGCCTTCCGAGTGGGACCGAGTTCGCCGAAGCCGGTTTGCCTAAATTTTTTCCAGGCCATCAAATACGACCTAAGGAACCATTGTCACCGCCCCGCTATGGCCGTTCCTCATTGTTTTACATTTTACGGCCAAAAACTATAATTCCGCCCGATTCCCATATATTGGTGTGTTGTAGCCCACGCCTTCCGAGTGGGTCCGGGACCCCGGATCCCAATCGCCTAAAATTTTTCTGGGCTATTAAATACGACCTTAGGAACCATAGCCACCGCCCCGCCATGTCTGTTCATCCTTGTTTTGCTTTATAAGGCCAAAAAACGAGAATTCCACCTGATTCTCATATTTTCGTGTGCTCTAGCCCACGCTTTCCGAATGGGCCCGGGTCCCCCGAAACCGGATTGCCTAAAATTTTTCCTGGCCTTCAAATACAACCTAAGGAACCATAGTTACCGCCCCGCCAAGGCCGTTCCTCGTTGTTTTGCATTTTACGGACAAAAAACTAGAATTTCTCCCGATTCCCATATTTTCGTGTGCCTATAGCCCACTCCTTCCGAGTGGGTCCGGGCCCCCGGACCCCAATCGCCTAAAATTTATTTGGGCCGTCAAATATGACCTAAGGAATCATAGTCACCGCCCCGCCATGACCGTTCCTCGTTGTTTTACTTTTTATGACCAAAAAACTAGAATTCCGCCCGATTCCCATATTTTCGTGTGCTCTAGCCCACGCCTTCCGAGTGGGACCGGGTCCCCCGAAACCGGATTGCCTAAAATTTTTCCACGCCATCAAATATGACCTAAGGAACCATAGTCACCGCCCCGCCATGGCCATTCCTTGTTATTTTGCATTTTATGGCCAAAAAACTAGAATTCCACCCGATTCCCAGATATTCG
Organism: Nicotiana tabacum; assembly: GCF_000715075.1. Taxonomy (NCBI): domain Eukaryota; kingdom Viridiplantae; phylum Streptophyta; class Magnoliopsida; order Solanales; family Solanaceae; genus Nicotiana; species Nicotiana tabacum. The sequence goes on along the minus strand of NC_134096.1, from coordinate 85,540,444 downwards.
TGTGTTGGAGCCCACGCCTTCCGAGTGGGTCCGCGCCCCCCGGATCCCGATCGCCATAAATTATTCCGGGCTATTAAATACGACCTAAGGAACCATAGCCACCGCCCCTCCATGACCGTTCCTCCTTATTTTGCTTTATACGGCAAAAATACTAGAATTTTGCCCGATTGCCATATTTTCGTGTGCTCATAGCCCACGCCTTCCAAATGGGTCCGGGCCCCCGGACCCCAATCGCCTAAAATTTTTTTGGGCTATCAAATACAAACTTAGGAACAATAGCCACCGCCCCTCCATGATCGTTCCTCATTGTTTTACTTTATACGCCCAAAAAACTAAAATTTTGCTCGATTGCCATATTTTCGTGTACTATAGCCCATGCCTTCCAAGTGGGTCCGAGCCCCCGCACCCCGATCGCCTAAAATTTTTCTGAGCCAAAATATATAACCTAAGGAACCATAAACACCACCCTGCCATGGTTGTTCCTCGTTGTTTTGTGTTTTATGACCAAAAACTAGAATCTCGCCGGATTCCCATATTTTCGTGTTTGCCCACGCCTTTCGAGTGGGTCCGGTCCCCCAGACCCCGATCACCTAAAATTATTCCAGGCCATCAAATACGACCTAAGGAACCATAGTCACCGCCCAGCTATGGCTGTTTCTCGTTGTTTTACATTTTTCAGACAAAAAACTAGAATTCAGCCCGATTCTTATATATTCATGTTCTATAGCCCACTCCTTCCGAGTGGGTCCAGGCCCCTCGGACCCCGATCGCCTAAAATTTATTTGGGCCATCCAATAGGACCTAAGGAACCATAGTCACCTCCCTGCCATGACCGTTCCTTATTTTTTTGTTTTTTACGGCCAAATGGATCCGGTCCCCCGGACCCCGATCGCCTAAAATTTTTCTGGGCTATCAAATACGAAATAAGAAACAATAGCCACCGCCCCTCCATGATCGTTCCTCATTGTTTTGCTTTATACAGCCAAAAAACTAAAATTTCGCCCGATTGCCATATTTTCGTGTGCTATAGCCCACGCCTTCCAAGTGGGTCCGGGCCCCCTGACCCCGATCGCCTAAACTTTTTTTGGGCTATCAAATATGAATTAAGGAACAATAGACACCACACCGCAATGACCGTTCCTCATTGTTTTGCTTTATACGGCCAAAAAAATAAAATTTCGCCCGATTGCCATATTTTCGTGTGCTATAACCCATGCCTTCCAAGTGGGTCCGGGCCCCGGACCCCGATCGCCTAAAATTATTCCAGGCCATCAAATACGACCAAAGGAACCGTAGTCACCTCCCCGCTATGGCCGTTCCTCGTTGTTTTATATTTTACGGACAAATAACTAGAATTTCTCTCGATTCCCATATTTTCGTGTGCTATAGCCCACTCCTTCGAGTGGGTTCGGCCCCCCCGTACCCCAATTGCCTAAAATTTATTTGGGCCATCAAATACGATCGAAGGAACCATAGCCACCGCCCCGCCATGGCCGTTCCTCGTTGTTTTACTTTTTACGACCAAAAAACTAGAATTCCCCCCGATTCCCATATTTTCGTATTCTCTAGCCCACGCCTTCCGAGTGGGACCGAGTTCGCCGAAGCCGGTTTGGCTAAAGTTTTTCCAGGCCATCAAATACGACCTAAGGAACCATTTTCACCGCCCCGCCATAGCCGTTCCTCGTTGTTTTGCATTTTACGGCCAAAAACTATAATTCCGCCCGATTCCCATATATTGGTGTGTTGCAGCCCACGCCTTCCGAGTGGGTCCGGGACCCCGGATCCCGATCGCCTAAAATTTTTCCGGGCTATTAAATACGACCTTAGGAACCATAGCCACCGCCCGCCATATCCGTTCCTCCTTATTTTGCTTTATAAGGCCAAAAAACTAGAATTCTGCCCGATTCCCATATTTTTTGTGTGCTCTAGCCCACGCTTTCCGAGTGGGCCCGGGTCCCCCGAAACCGGATTGCCTAAAATTTTTCCTGGCCTTCAAATACGACCTAAGGAACTATAGTCACCGCCCCGCCAAGGCCGTTCCTCGTTGTTTTGCGTTTTACGGACAAAAAACTAGAATTTCTCCCGATTCCCATATTTTCGTGTGCCTGTAGCCCACTCCTTCCGAGTGGGTCCGGGCTCCCCGGACCCCAATCGCCTAAAATTTATTTGGGCCGTCAAATATGACCTAAGGAATCATAGTCACCGCCCCGCCATGACCGTTCCTCGTTGTTTTACTTTTTATGACCAAAAAACTAGAATTCCGCCCGATTCCCATATTTTCGTGTGCTCTAGCCCACGCCTTCCGAGTGGGACCGGGTCCCCCGAAACCGGATTGCCTAAAATTTTTCCACGCCATCAAATACGACCTAAGGAACCATAGTCACCACCCCGCCATGGCCATTCCTTGTTATTTTGCGTTTTATGGCCAAAAAACTAGAATTCCACCCGATTCCCAGATATTTGTATGTTAGAGCCCACGCCTTCCGAGTGGGTCCGGGCCCCCCGGATCCCGATCGTCATAAATTATTCCGGGCTATTAAATATGCCCTAAGGAACCATAGCCACCGCCCCTCCATGACCGTTCCTCCTTGTTTTGCTTTATACGGCAAAAATACTAGAATTTTGCCCGATTGCCATATTTTCGTGTGCTCATAGGCCAGGCCTTCCAAATGGGTCCGGGCCCCCGGACCCCAATCGCCTAAAATTGTTCTGGGCTATCAAATACGAACTAAGGAACAATAGCCACCGCCCCTCCATGACCGTTCCTCATTGTTTAACTTTATACGGCCAAAAAACTAAAATTTTGCTCGATTGCCATATTTTCGTGTGCTATAGCCCATGCCTTCCAAGTGGGTCCGAGCCCCCGCACCCCGATCGCCTAAAATTTTTCCGAGCCAAAAAATATAACCTAAGGAACCATAGCCACCGCCCTGCCATGGCCGTTCCTCGTTGTTTTGTGTTTTACGACCAAAAACTAGAATTTCGCCGGATTCCCATATTTTCGTGTTTGCCCACGCCTTCCGAGTGGGTCCGGTCCCCCGGACCCCGATCACCTAAAATTATTCCAGGCCATCAAATATGACCTAAGGAACCATAGTCACCGCCCCGCTATGGCTGTTCCTCGTTGTTTTACATTTTTTGGACAAAAAACCAGAATTCAGCCCGATTCCTATATATTCATGTTCTATAGCCCACTCCTTCCGAGTGGGTCCAGGCCCCCCGGACCCCGATCGCCTAAAATTTATTTGGGCCATCCAATAGGACCTAAGGAACCATAGTCACCTCCCTACCATGACCGTTCCTTATTTTTTTGTTTTTTACGGCCAAATGGATCCGGTCCCCCGGACCCCGATCGCCTAAAATTTTTCTGGGCTATCAAATACGAAATAAGAAACAATAGCCACCGCCCCTCCATGATCGTTCCTCATTATTTTGCTTTATAAAGCCAAAAAACTAAAATTTCGCCCGATTGCCATATTTTCGTGTGCTATAGCCCACGCCTTCCAAGTGGGCCCGGGCCCCCGGACCCTGATCGCCTAAAATTTTTCCGAGCCAAAAAATATAACCTAAGGAACCATAGCCACCGCCCTGCCATGGCCGTTCCTCGTTGTTTTGTGTTTTACGACCAAAAAACTAGAATTTCACCGGATTGCCATATTTATTATGTGCCCACGCCTTCCGAGTGGGTCCGGTCCCCCGGACCCCGATCGCCTAAAATTATTCCAGGCCATCAAATACGACCAAAGGAACCGTAGTCACCTCCCCGCTATGGCCGTTCCTCGTTGTTTTACATTTTACGGACAAATAACTAGAATTTCTCTCGATTCCCATATTTTCGTGTGCTATAGCCCACTCCTTCGAGTGGGTTCGGCCCCCCCGTACCCCAATTGCCTAAAATTTATTTGGGCCATCAAATACGATCGAAGGAACCATAGTCACCGCCCCGCCATGGCCGTTCCTCGTTGTTTTACTTTTTACGACCAAAAAACTAGAATTCCCCCCGATTCCCATATTTTCGTATGCTCTAGCCCACGCCTTCCGAGTGGGGCCGAGTTCGCCGAAGCCGGTTTGCCTAAAGTTTTTCCAGGCCATCAAATACGACCTAAGGAACCATCGTCACCGCCCCGCCATGGCCGTTCCTCGTTGTTTTGCATTTTACGGCCAAAAACTATAATTCCGCCCGATTCCCATATATTGGTGTATTGTAGCCCACGCCTTCCGAGTGGGTCCGGGACCCCGGATCCCGATCGCCTAAAATTTTTCCGGGCTATTAAATACGACCTTAGGAACTATAGCCACCGCCCCGCCATGTCCGTTCCTCCTTGTTTTGCTTTATAAGGCCAAAAAACTAGAATTCTGCCCGATTCCCATATTTTTCGTGTGCTCTAGCCCACGCTTTCCGAGTGGGCCCGGGTCCCCCGAAACCGGATTGCCTAAAAATTTTCCTGGCCTTCAAATATGACCTAAGGAACCATAGTCACCGCCCCGCCAAGGCCGTTCCTCGTTGTTTTGCGTTTTACGGACAAAAAACTAGAATTTCTCCCGATTCCCATATTTTCGTGTGCCTATAGCCCACTCCTTCCGAGTGGGTCCGGGCCCCCCGGACCCCAATCGCCTAAAATTTATTTGGGCCGTCAAATATGACCTAAGGAATCATAGTCACCGCCCCGCCATGACCGTTCCTCGTTGTTTTACTTTTTATGACCAAAAAACTAGAATTCCGCCCGATTCCCATATTTTCGTGTGCTCTAGCCCACGCCTTCCGAGTGGGACCGGGTCCCCCGAAACCGGATTGCCTAAAACTTTTCCACGCCATCAAATACGACCTAAGGAACCATAGTCACCACCCCGCCATGGCCATTCCTTGTTATTTTGCGTTTTATGGCCAAAAAACTAGAATTCCACCTGATTCCCAGATATTTGTGTGTTGGAGCCCACGCCTTCCGAGTGGGTCCGGGCCCCCCGGATCTCGATCGTCATAAATTATTCCGAACTATTAAATACGACCTAAGGAACCATAGCCCCCGCCCCTCCATGACCGTTCCTCCTTGTTTTTCTTTATACGGCCAAAAAACTAAGATTTTGCCCGATTGCCATATTTTCGTGTGCTATAGCCCATGCCTTCCAAGTGGGTCCGAGCCCCCGCACCCCGATCGCCTAAAATTTTTCCGAGCCAAAAAATATAACCTAAGGAACCATAGCCACCGCCCTGCCATGGCCGTTCCTCGTTGTTTTGTGTTTTACGACCAAAAACTAGAATTTCGCCGGATTCCCATATTTTCGTTTTTGCCCCCGCCTTCCGAGTGGGTCCGGTCCCCCGGACCCCGATCACCTAAAATTATTCCAGGCCATCAAATATGACCTAAGGAACCATAGTCACCGCCCCTATATGGCTGTTCCTCGTTGTTTTACATTTTTCGGACAAAAAACTAGAATTCAGCCCGATTCCTATATATTCATGTTCTATAGCCCACTCCTTCCGAGTGGGTCCAGGCCCCCCGGACCCCGATCGCCTAAAATTTATTTGGGCCATCCAATAGAACCTAAGGAACCATAGTCACCTCCCTGCCATGAACGTTCCCTATTTTTTTGTTTTTTACGGCCAAATGGATCTGGTCCCCGGGACCCCGATCGCCTAAAATTTTTCTAGGCTATCAAATACGAACTAAAAAACAATAGCCACCGCCCCTCCATGATCGTTCCTCATTGTTTTGCTTTATACAGCCAAAAAACTAAAATTTCGCCCGATTGCCATATTTTCGTGTGCTATAGCCCACGCCTTCCAAGTGGGTCCGGGCCCCCTGACCCCGATCGCCTAAACTTTTTTTGGGCTATCAAATATGAATATAACCTAAGGAACCATAGCCACCGCCCTGCCATGGCTGTTCCTCGTTGTTTTGTGTTTTACGACCAAAAAACTAGAATTTCACCAGATTCCCATATTTTCGTGTGTGCCCACGCCTTCCGAGTGGGTCCGGTCCCCCGGACCCCGATCGCCTAAAATTATTCCAGGCCATCAAATACAACCAAAGGAACCATAGTCACCTCCCCGCTATGGCCGTTCCTCGTTGTTTTACATTTTACGGACAAATAACTAGAATTTCTCTCGATTCCCATATTTTCGTGTGCTATAGCCCACTCCTTCGAGTGGGTTCGGCCCCCCCGTACCCCAATTGCCTAAAATTTATTTGGGCCATCAAATACGATCGAAGGAACCATAGTCACCGCCCCGCCATGGCCATTCCTCGTTGTTTTACTTTTTACGACCAAAAAACTAGAATTCCCCCCGATTCCCATATTTTCGTGTGCTCTAGCCCACGCCTTCCGAGTGGGGCCGAGTTCGCCGAAGCTGGTTTGCCTAAATTTTTTCCAGGCCATCAAATACGACCTAAGGAACCATTGTCACCGCCCCGCCATGGCCTTTCCTCGTTGTTTTGCATTTTACGGCCAAAAACTATAATTCCGCCCGATTCCCATATATTGGTGTGTTGTAGCCCACGCCTTCCGAGTGGGTCCGGGACCCCGGATCCTGATCGCCTAAAATTTTTCCGGGCTATTAAATACGACCTTAGGAACCATAGCCACCGCCCCGCCATGTCCGTTCCTCCTTGTTTTGCTTTATAAGGCCATAAAACTAGAATTCCGCCCGATTCCCATATTTTCGTGTGCTCTAGCCCATGCTTTCCGAGTGGGCCCGGGTCCCCCGAAACCGGATTGCCTAAAATTTTTCCTGGCCTTCAAATACGACCTAAGGAACCATAGTCACCGCCCCGCCAAGGCCGTTCCTCGTTGTTTTGCGTTTTACGGACAAAAAATTAGAATTTCTCCCGATTCCCATATTTTCGTGTGCCTATAGCCCACTCCTTCCGAGTGGGTCCGGGCCCCCAGGACCCCAATCGCCTAAAATTTATTTGGACGGTCAAATATGACCTAAGGAATCATAGTCACCGCCTCGCCATGACCGTTCCTCGTTGTTTTACTTTTTATGACCAAAAAACTAGAATTCCGCTCGATTCCCATATTTTCGTGTGCTCTAGCCCACGCCTTCCGAGTGGGACCGGGTCTCCCGAAGCCGGATTGCCTAAAATTTTTCCACGCCATCAAATATGACCTAAGGAACCATAGTCACCGCCCCGCCATGGCCATTCCTTGTTATTTTGCGTTTTATGGCCAAAAAACTAGAATTCCACCCGATTCCCAGATATTCGTGTGTTGGAGCCCACGCCTTCTGAGTGGGTCCGGGCCCCCCGGATCCCGATCGCCATAAATTATTTCGGGCTATTAAATACGACCTAAGGAACCATAGCCACCGCCCCTCCATGACCGTTCCTCCTTGCTTTGCTTTATACGGCAAAAATACTAGAATTTTGCCTGATTGCCATATTTTCGTGTGCTCATAGCCCACGCCTTCCAAATGGGTCCGGGCCCCCGGACCCCAATCGCCTAAAATTTTTCTGGGCTATCAAATACGAACTAAGGAACAATAGCCACCGCCCCTCCATGACCGTTCCTCATTGTTTTACTTTATACGGCCAAAAAACTAAAATTTTGCTCGATTGCCATATTTTCGTGTGCTATAGCCCATGCCTTCCATGTGGGTCCGAGCCCCCGCACCTCGATCGCCTAAAATTTTTCTGAGCCAAAAAATTTAACCTAAGGAACCATAGCCACCGCCCTGCCATGGCCGTTCCTCGTTGTTTTGTGTTTTACGACCAAAAACTAGAATTTCGCCGGATTCCCATATTTTTGTATTTGCCCATGCCTTCCGAGTGGGTCCGGTCCCCCGGACCCCGATCACCTAAAATTATTCCAGGCCATCAAATACGACCTAAGGAACCATAGTCACTGCCCCGCTATGGCTGTTCCTCGTTGTTTTACATTGTTCGGACAAAAAACTAGAATTCAGCCCGATTCCTATATATTCATGTTCTATAGCCCACTCCTTCCGAGTGGGTCCAGGCCCCCCGGACCCCGAGCGCCTAAAATTTATTTGGGCCATCCAATAGGACCTAAGGAACCATAGTCACCTCCCTGCCATGACCGTTCCTTATTTTTTTGTTTTTTACGGCCAAATGGATCTGGTCCCTCGGACCCCGATAGCCTAAAATTTTTCTGGGCTATCAAATACGAACTAAGAAACAATAGCCACCGCCCCTCCATGATCATTCCTCATTGTTTTGCTTTATACAGCCAAAAAACTAAAATTTCACCCGATTGCCATATTTTCGTGTGCTATAGCCCACGCCTTCCAAGTGGGCCCGCGCCCCCGGACCCTGATCGCCTAAAAATTTTTCGAGCAAAAAAATATAACCTAAGGAACCATAGCCACCGCCCTGCCATGGCCGTTCCTCGTTGTTTTGTGTTTTACGACAAAAAAACTAGAATTTCACCGGATTCCCATATTTTCGTGTGTGCCCACGCCTTCCGAGTGGGTCCGGTCCCCAGGACCCCGATCGCCTAAAATTATTCCAGGCCATCAAATATGACCAAAGGAACCATAGTCACCTCCCCGCTATGGCCGTTCCTCGTTGATTTACATTTTACGGACAAATAACTAGAATTTCTCTCGATTCCCATATTTTTGTGTGCTATAGCCCACTCCTTCGAGTGGGTTCGGCCCCCCCGTACCCCAATTGCCTAAAATTTATTTAGGCCATCAAATATGATCGAAGGAACCATAGCCACCGCCCCGCCATGACCGTTCCTCGATGTTTTACTTTTTACGGCCAAAAAACTAGAATTCCGCCTGATTCCCATATTTTCGTGTTCACCCACACCTTCCGAGTGGGTCCGGCCTCCCCGGACCCCGATCGCCTAATATTTTTTTCGGGCTATCAAATACGACCAAATGAACCATAGTCACCGCCCCGCCACGGCCGTTCCTCATTGTTTTGCGTTTTACGAGCAAAAAATTAGAATTCAGCCCGATTCCTATATATTCGTGTTCTATAGCCCACTCTTTCCGAGTGGGTCCAGGCCCCCAGACCCCGATCGCCTAAAATTTATTTGGGCCATCCAATAGGACCTAAGGAACCATAATCACCTCCCTGCCATGGCCGTTCCTCGTTGTTTTGTGTTTTACGACTAAAAAACTAGAATTTCACCGGATTTCCATATTTTCGTGTGTGCCCACGCCTTCCGAGTGGGTCTGGTCCCCCGGACCCCGATCGCCTAAAATTATTCCAGGCCATCAAATACGACCTAAGGAACCATAGTCACCGCCCCGCTATGGCCGTTCCTCATTATTTTACATTTTACGGACAAAAACTAGAATTTCTCTCGATTCCCATATTTTCTTGTCCTATAGCCCACTCCTTCGAGTGGGTCCGGGCCCCCTGGACTCCAATTGCCTAAAATTTATTTGGGCCATCAAATACGATCGAAGGAACCATAGTCACCGCTCCGCCATGACCGTTCCTCGATGTTTTACTTTTTACGACCAAAAAACTAGAATTCCGCCTAATTCCGATATTTTCGTGTACTCTAGCCACCGCCTTCCGAGTGGGCCCGTGTCCCCCGAAACCGGATTCCTAAAATTTTTCCAGGCCATCAAATACGACCTAAGGAGCCATAGTCACTGCCCCGACATGGCCGTTCCTCGTTGTTTTGCGTTTTACGGACAAAACACTAGAGTTTCTCCCGATTCCCATATTTTCGTGTGCATATAGCCCACTTCTTCCGAGTGGGTCCGGGCCCCCTGGACCCCAATTGCCTAAAATTTATTTGGGCTGTCAAATACGACCTAAGAAACCATAGTCACCGCCACGCGTCATGACCGTTCCTCGTTGGTTTACTTTTTACGACCACAAAACTAGAATTCCGCCCTATTAACATATTTTTGTGTGCTCTAGCCCACGCCTTCCGAGTGGGACCGGGTCCCCCGAAACCGGATTGCCTAAAAATTTTCCAGGCCATCAAATACGACCTAAGGAACCACTTTCACCGCCCCTCCATGGCCGTTCCCCGTTGTTTTGCATTTTACGGCCAAAAAACTAGAATTCCGCCCGATTGCCATATATTCGTGTGTTGTAGCCCACGCCTTCCGAGTGGGTCCGACCCGCCATATCCCGATCGCCTAAAAAATTTTCGGGCTATTAAATACAACCTAAGGAACCATAGCCACCGCCCCGCTATGACCGTTCCTCCTTGTTTTGCTTTATACGGCCAAAAAACTAGAATTTTGCCCTTTTGACATATTTTCGTGTGCTATAACCCACGCCTTCCAAGTGGGTCCGAGGCCCCGCACCCCGATCGCCTAAAAATTTTTTGGGCTATCAAATAATAACTTAGGAACAATAGCCACCACCCCGCCATGACCGTTCCTCATTGTTTTGTTTTGTACAACCAAAAAAATAAAATTTCGCGCGATTGCCATATTTTCGTGTACTATTCCATGCCTTCCAAGTGGGTCCGGGGACCCGGACCCTGATCGCCTAAAACTTTTCCGAGCCAAAACATATAACCTAAGGAACCATAGTCACCGCCCTGCCAAAAAAATAAAATTTCGCCCGATTCCCATATTTTCGTGTGTTCCACGCCTTCCGGGTGGGTCCAGCCCCCCGGATCCCGACCGCCTAAAACTTTTCCAGGCTATTAAATACAACCTAAGGAACCATAGCCACCGTCCCGCAATGATCGTTCCTCCTAGTTTTGCTTTATACAGCCAAAAAACTAGAATTTTGCCCTTTTGCCATATTTTATTGTGCTATAGCCCGCGCCTTTCAAGTGGGTCCGAGCCCCCGGACCCCGATCGCCTAACATTTTTCTGGGCTATCAAATACAAACTTAGGAACAATAGCCACCGCCCCGCCATGACCGTTCCTCATTGTTTTGCTTTATACGGCCAAAAAACTAAAATTTCGCCCGATTGCCATATTTTCGTATGCTATAGTCGACGCCTTCCAAGTGGGTCCGGGTCCCCGGACCCCGATCGCCTAAAAATTTTCCGAGCCAAAAAATATAACCTAAGGAAGCATAGTCACTGCCATGCCATGGCCGTTCCTCGTTGTTTTGCGTTTTACGATAAAAAACTAGAAATTCGTCGGATTCCAATATTTTCGTGTGTGCCCACGCCTTCCGAGTGGGTCCGGGCCCCCGGACCCTGATCGCCTTAAATTATTCCGGGCCATCAAATACGACCTAAGGAACCATAGTCACTGCCCCTCCATGGCCGTTCCTCGTTGTTTACATTTTACGGACAAAAAACTAGAATTTCTCCCGATTCCCATATTTTCGTGTGCTATATAGGCCACTCCATCCGAGTGGCCCGGACCCCAATCGCCTAAAATTTATTTGGGCCATCAAATACGACCTAAGGAACCATATTCACCACCCCACCATGACCGTTCCTCGTTGGTTTATTTTTTACGACCAAAAAACTAGAATTCCGCCCGATTCCCATATTTTCATGTGCAGAGCCCCCGCCTTCCGAGTGGGACCGGGTCCCCCAAAACCAGATTGCCTAATATTTTTCCAGGCCATCAAATACGACCTAAGGAACCATTGTCACCGCCCCGCCATGGCCGTTCCACGTTGTTTTGCCTTTTACGGCCAAAAAACTATAATTCCGCCCGATTCCCATATTTTCATTTGTTGTAGCCCACGCCTTCCGGGTGGGTCCAGATCGCCTAAAACATTTCCAGGCTATTAAATACAACCTAATGAACCATAGACATCGCCCCGCTATGAACGTTCCTCCTAGTTTTGCTTTATACGGCCAAAAAACTAGAATTTTGCCCTTTTGCCATATTTTCTTGTGCTATAGCCCAAGCCTTTCAAGTGGGTCCAGGGGCCCGGACCCCGATCTCCTAAAAATTTTCTGGGCTATCAAATACAAACTTATGAATAATAGCCACCGCCCCGCCATGACCGTTCCTCATTGTTTTGCTTTATATGGCCAAAAAACTAAAATTTCGCCCGATTGCCATATTTTCGTATGCTATAGTCGACGCCTTCCAAGTGGGTCCGGGTCCCCGGACCCCGATCGCCTAAAATTTTTCCGAGCCAAAAAATATAACATAAGGAAGCATAGTCACTTCCATGCCATGGCCGTTCCTCATTGTTTTGCGCTTTACGATAAAAAAACTAGAAATTCGCCGGATTTCAATATTTTCGTGTGTGCCCATGCCTTTCGAGTGGGTCCGGGCCCCTGGACCCCGATCGCCTAAATATATTCCGGGCCATCAAAAACGACCTAAGGAACCATAGTCACCGCCCCGCCATGGCCGTTCCTCGTTGTTTTGCATTTTACGGACAAAAAACTAGAATTTCTCTCTATTCCCATATTTTCGTGTGCCTATATCCCACTCGCCCGGACCCCAATCGCCTAAAATTTATTTGGGCTATCAAATACGACCTAAGGAACCATAGTCACCGCCCCGCCATGACCGTTCCTCGTTGGTTCACTTTTTACGACCAAAAAACTAGAATTCCGTCCGATTCCCATATTTTCGTGTGCTATAGCCCACGCCTTCCGAGTGGGTCCGACCCCCCGTATCCCGATCGCCTAAAAATTTTTCGGGATTTTAAATACAACCTAAGGAACCATAGCCACCGCCCCGCTATGACCGTTCCTCCTTGTTTTGCTTTATACGGCCAAAAAACTAGAATTTTGCCCTTTTGCCATATTTTCGTGTGCTATAGCCCACGCCTTTCAAATGGGTCCGAACCCACGGACCCCGATCGCCTAAAATTTTTTTCGGCTATCAAATAATAACTTAGGAACAATAGCCACCGCCCCGCCATGACCGTTCCTTATTGTTTTGCTTTGTACCGTCAAAAAAATAATATTTCGCCCCGATTGCCATATTTTCGTGTACTATAGCCCACGCCTTCCAAGTGGGTCTGGGCTCCCGGACCCCGATCGCCTAAAATTTTTCCGAGCCAAAACATATAACCTAAGGAACCATAGTCACCGCCGTGCCATGGCCGTTCCTCGTTGTTTTGCGTTTTACGAGCAAAAAACTAGAATTTCTCCGGATTCCCATATTTTCGTGTGCTATAGCCCACGCCTTCCGAGTGGGTCCGGGCCCCCGGACCCCGATCGCCTAAAATTATTCCAGGCCATCAAATACGACCTAAGGAACCATAGTCACCGCCCCGCCATGGCCGTTCCTCGTTGTTTTACATTTTACGGACAAAAAACTATAATTTCTCCCGATTCCCATATTTTCGTGTGCTATAAGCCCACTCCTTCCGAGTGGCCCGGACCCCAATCGCCTAAAATTTATTTGGGCCATCAAATACGACCTAAGGAACCATATTCAGTGCCCCGCCATGACCGTTCCTTGTTGGTTTATTTTTAACGACCAAAAAATTAGAATTCCGCTCGATTCCCATATTTTCGTGTGCAGAGCCCACGCCTTCCGAGTGGGACCGGGTCCCCTGAAACAGGATTGCCTATAATTTTTCCAGGCCATCAAATACGACCTAAGGAACCATAGTCATCTCCTTGCCATGGCCATTCCTCGTTGTTTTACATTTTACGGACAAAAAACTAGAATTTCTCCCCATTCCCATATTTTCGTGTGCTATATAGCCCACTCCATCCGAGTGGCCCGGACCCCAATCGCCTAAAATTTATTTGGGCCATCAAATATGACATAAGGAACCATATTCACCGCCCCACCATGACCGTTCCTCGTTGTTTTACATTTTACGACGAAAAAACTAGAATGCCGCCTGATTCCCATATTTTCGTGTGCAGAGCCCACGCCTTCTGAGTGGGCCCGGGTCCCCTGAAACAGGATTGCCTAAAATTTTTCCAGGCCATCAAATACGACCTAAGGAATCATAGTCACCGCCTCGCCATGGCCGTTCCTCATTGTTTTGCATTTTACGGATAAAAAACTAGAATTTCTCCCGATTCCCATATTTTCGTGTGCCTATAGCCCACTCCTTCCGAGTGGGTCCGGGCCCCCCAGACCCAAATCGCCTAAAATTTATTTGGGCCATCAAATACGACCTAAGGAACCATAGTCACCGCTCCGCCATGACCGTTCCTCGTTGGTTTACTTTTTACGACCAAAAAACTAGAATTCTGCCCGATTCCCATATTTTCGTGTGCTCTAGCCCATGCCTTCCGAGTGGCATCGGGTCCCCCGAAACCGGATTGCCTAATATTTTTCCAGGCCATCAAATACAACTTAAGGAACCATTGTCACCGCCCCACCATGGCCGTTCCTCATTGTTTTGCGTTTTACGACCAAAAAACTATAATTCTGCTCGATTCCCATATATTCGGGTTTTGTAGCCCACGCCTTCCGAGTGGGTCCGTCCACCCAGATCCAGATCGCCTAAAAATTTTCCGGGCTATTAAATACAACCTAAGGAACCATAGCCACCGCCCCGCTATGACCGTTCCTCCTTGTTTTGCTTTATACGGTCAAAAAACTAGAATTTTGCCCTTTTGCCATATTTCGTGTGTTATAGCCCACGCCTTTCAAGTGGGTCCGGGCCCCCGGACCCCGATCGCCTAAAATTTTTCTTGGCTATCATATACAAACTTAGGAACAATAGTCACCGCCCTGCCATGGCCGTTCCACGTGTTTTGCGTTTTACGATAAAAAAACTAGAATTTTGCCGGATTCCCATATTTTCGTGTGTGCCCACGCCTTCCGAGTGGGTCCGGGCCCCCGGACCCCGATCACCTTAAATTATTTCGGGCCATCAAATACGACCTAAGGAACCATAGTCACCGCCCCTCCATGGCCGTTCCTCGTTGTTTTACATTTTACGGACAAAAAACTACAATTTTTCCGGATTCCCATATTTTCGTGTGCTATAGCCGACTCCTTCCGAGTGGCCCGGATACCAATCGCCTAAAATTTATTTGGGCCATCAAATACAACCTATGGAACCATAGTCACCGCCCCGCCATGACCGTTTCTCGTTGTTTCACTTTTTACGACCAAAAAACTAGAATTCCGCCCGATTCCCATATTTTCATGTGCAGAGCCCACGCCTTCAGAGTGGGTTCGGGCCCCCCGGATCCCGATCGCCTAAAAGTTTTCCGGGCTATTAAATATGACCTAAGGAACCATAGCCACCGCCCCGCCATGACCGTTCCTCCTTGTTTTGCTTTATACGGCCAAAAAACTAGAATTTTTCCCCTTTTGCCATATTTTCGTGTGCTATAGCCCACGCCTTCCAAGTGGGTCCGGGCCCCCTGACCCCGATCGCCTAAACTTTTTCTGGGCTATCAAATATGAACTAAGGAACAATAGACACCACACCGCAATGACCGTTCCTCATTGTTTTGCTTTATACGGCAGAAAAAATAAAATTTCGCCCGAATGCCATATTTTTTGGTGCTATAACCCACGCCTTCCAAGTGGGTCTGGGCCCCCAGACCCCGATCGCCTAAAATTTTTCCGAGCCAAAACATATAACCTAAGGAACCATAGCCACCGCCCCTCCATGAACATTCCTCGTTGTTTTGCGTTTTACGGTAAAAAAACTAGAATTTCACCGGATTCCCATATTTTCGTATGTGCCCACACCTTCCGAGTGGGTCCGGGCGCCCGGACCCTGATCACCTTAAATTATTCCGGGCCATCAAATACGACCTAAGGAACCATAGTCACCGCCCCTCCATGGCCGTTCCTCGTTGTTTTACATTTTACGGACAAAAAACTACAATTTTTCCCGATTCCCATATTTTCGTGTGCTATAGCCGACTCCTTCCGAGTGGCCCGGATACCAATCGCCTAAAATTTATTTGGGCCATCAAATACAACCTATGGAACCATAGTCACCGCCCCGCCATGACCGTTTCTCGTTGTTTCACTTTTTACGACCAAAAAACTAGAATTCCGCCCGATTCCCATATTTTCATGTGTAGAGCCCACGCCTTCCGAGTGGGTCCGGGCCCCCCGGATCCCGATCGCCTAAAAGTTTTCCGGGCTATTAAATATGACCTAAGGAACCATAGCCACCGCCCCTCCATGACCGTTCCTCCTTGTTTTACTTTATATGGCCAAAAAACTAGAATTTTTCCCCTTTTGCCATATTTTCATGTGCTATAGCCCACGCCTTCCAAGTGGGTCCGGGCCCCCTGACCCCGATCGCCTAAACTTTTTTTGGGCTATCAAATATGAACTAAGGAACAATAGACACCACACCGCAATGACCGTTCCTCATTGTTTTGCTTTATACGGCCAAAAAAATAAAATTTCGCCCGATTGCCATATTTTCGTGTGCTATAACCCATGCCTTCCAAGTGGCTCCGGGCCCCGGACCCCGATCGCCTAAAATTTTTCCGAGCCAAAACATATAACCTATGAAACCATAGCCACCGCCCCTCCATGAACATTCCTCGTTGTTTTGCGTTTTACGGTAAAAAAACTAGAATTTCACCGGATTCCCATATTTTCGTATGTGCCCACACCTTCCGAGTGGGTCCGGGCCCCCGGACCCCGATCACCTTAAATTATTCCGGGCCATCAAATACGACCTAAGGAACCATAGTCACCGCCCCTCCATGGCCGTTCCTCGTTGTTTTACATTTTACGGACAAAAAACTATAATTTCTCCCGATTCCCATATTTTCGTGTGCTATAGCCGACTCCTTCCGAGTGGCCCGGATCCCAATCGCCTAAAATTTATTTGGGCCATCAAATACAACCTATGGAACAATAGTCTCCGCCCCGCCATGACCGTTTCTCGTTGGTTCACTTTTTACGACCAAAAAACTAGAATTCCGCCCGATTCCCATATTTTCATGTGCAGAGCCCACGCCTTCCGAGTGGGTCCGGGCCCCCCGGATCCCGATCGCCTAAAAGTTTTCCGGGCTATTAAATATGACCTAAGGAACCATAGCCACCGCCCCGCCATGACCGTTCCTCCTTGTTTTGCTTTATACGGCCAAAAAACTAGAATTTTTCCCCTTTTGCCATATTTTCGTGTGCTATAGCCCACGCCTTCCAAGTGGGTCCGGGCCCCCTGACCCCGATCGCCTAAACTTTTTTTGAGCTATCAAATATGAACTAAGGAACAATAGACACCACCCCGCAATGACCGTTCCTCATTGTTTTGCTTTATACGGCCAAAAAAATAAAATTTCGCCCGATTGCCATATTTTCGTGTGCTATAACCCAGGCCTTCCAAGTGGGTCCGGGCCCCCGGACCCCGATCGCCTAAAAATTTTCCGAGCCAAAACATATAACCTAAGGAACCATAGCCACCGCCCCTCCATGAACATTCCTCGTTGTTTTGCGTTTTACGGTAAAAAAACTAGAATTTCACCGGATTCCCATATTTTCGTATGTGCCCACGCCTTCCGAGTGGGTCCGGGCCCCCGGACCCCGATCACCTTAAATTATTCCGGGCCATCAAATACGACCTAAGGAACCATAGTCACCGCCCCTCCATGGCCGTTCCTCGTTGTTTTACATTTTACAGACAAAAAACTACAATTTTTCCCGATTCCCATATTTTTGTGTGCTATAGCCGACTCCTTCCGAGTGGCCCGGATACCAATCGCCTAAAATTTATTTGGGCCATCAAATACAACCTATGGAACCATAGTCACCGCCCCGCCATGACCGTTTCTCGTTGTTTCACTTTTTACGACCAAAAAACTAGAATTCCGCCCGATTCCTATATTTTCATGTGCAGAGCCCACGTCTTCCGAGTGGGTCCGGGCCCCCCCGGATCCCGATCGCCTAAAAGTTTTCCGGGCTATTAAATATGACCTAAGGAACCATAGCCACCACCCCGCCATGACCGTTCCTCCTTGTTTCGCTTTATACGGCCAAAAAACTAGAATTTTTCCCCTTTTGCCATATTTTCGTGCGCTATAGCCCACGCCTTCCAAGTGGGTCCGGGCCCCCGAACCCCGATCGCCTAAAATTTTTTCGAGCCAAAACATATAACCTAAGGAACCATAGCCACCGCCCCTCCATGAACATTCCTCGTTGTTTTGCGTTTTACGGTAAAAAAACTAGAATTTCACCGGATTCCCATATTTTCGTATGTGCCCACACCTTCCGAGTGGGTCCGGGCCCCCGGACCCCGATCACCTTAAATTATTCCGGGCCATCAAATACGACCTAAGGAACCATAGTCACCGCCCCTCCATGGCCGTTCCTCGTTGTTTTACATTTTACGGACAAAAAACTTGAATTTTTCCCGATTCCCATATTTTCGTGTGCTATAGCCGACTCCTTCCGAGTGGCCCGGATCCCAATCGCCTAAAATTTATTTGGGCCATCAAATACAACCTATGGAACAATAGTCTCCGCCCCGCCATGACCGTTTCTCGTTGGTTCACTTTTTACGACCAAAAAACTAGAATTCCGCCCGATTCCCATATTTTCATGTGCAGAGCCCACGCCTTCCGAGTGGGTCCGGGCCCCCCGGATCCCGATCGCCTAAAAGTTTTCCGGGCTATTAAATATGACCTAAGGAACCATAGCCACCGCCCCGCCATGACCGTTCCTCCTTGTTTTGCTTTATACGGCCAAAAAACTAGAATTTTTCCCCTTTTGCCATATTTTCGTGTGCTATAGCCCACGCCTTCCAAGTGGGTCCGGGCCCCCTGACCCCGATCGCCTAAACTTTTTTTGAGCTATCAAATATGAACTAAGGAACAATAGACACCACCCCGCAATGACCGTTCCTCATTGTTTTGCTTTATACGGCCAAAAAAATAAAATTTCGCCCGATTGCCATATTTTCGTGTGCTATAACCCAGGCCTTCCAAGTGGGTCCGGGCCCCCGGACCCCGATCGCCTAAAAATTTTCCGAGCCAAAACATATAACCTAAGGAACCATAGTCAACGCCCCTCCATGGCCGTTCCTCGTTGTTTTACATTTTATGGACAAAAAACTAGAATTTCTCCCGATTCCCATATTTTCGTGTGCTATAAACCCACTCCTTCCGAGTGGCCCGGACCCCAATCGCCTAAAATTTATTTGGGCCATCAAATAAAACCTATTGAACCATAGTCACCGCCCCGCCATGGCCGTTCCTCGTTGTTTTACATTTTTCGGCCAAAAAACTAGAATTTCTCCCGATTCCCTTATTTTCGTGTGCTATACCACGCCTTCCGAGTGGGTCCGGGCCCCCAGACCCCGATCGCCTAAAGTTATTTTGGGCCATCAAATACGACTTAAGGAACCATAGCCACCGCGCCATGACCGTTCCTCGTTGTTTTGCTTTATATGGCCAAAAAACTAGAATTTCGCCCAATTGCCATATTTTTGTGTTCTATAGCCCACGCCTTCCAAGTGGGTCCGGGCCCCCAGACCCCGATCGCCTAAAATTGTTTCGCGCCATCAAATACAATCTAAGAACCATAGTCACCACCCCGCCATGAACGTTACTCGTTATTTTTCTTTTCACGACCAAAAAACTAGAGTTTTGCCTGATTCCCATATTTTCGTGTGCTATAGCCCACGCCTTCCGAGTGGGTCCGGGACCCCGAACCCCTAAAATTATTCCGGGCCATCAAATACGACCTAAGGAACCATAGTCACTGCCCCGCCATGGCCGGTCCTTGTCGTTTTGTGTTTTAGGGACAAAAAACTAGAATTTCGCCCGATTCCCATATTTTCGTGTGCTATAGCCCACTCCTTCCGAGTGGGTCCGGGCCCCCGGACCCTGATCGCTTAAAAAAATTTTGGGCCACCAAATACGACCTAAGGAACCATACTCACCGCGCCTCCATGACCATTCCTCTTTGTTTTTATTTTTACGACCGAAAAACTAGAATTCCGCCTGATTCCCATATTTTCGTGTTCTCTAGCCCTCGATTTTCGAGTGGGCTCGGGTCCCCCGAAACCGGATCGTCTAAAATTTTTCCAGGCCATCAAATATGACCTAAGGAACCATAGTCACCGCCCCTCCATGGACGTTCCTCGTTGTTTTGCATTTTACGACCAAAAAACTAGAATTCCACCTCATTCCCTTATATTCGTGTGCTATATAGCGCACTCCTTCTGAGTGGGTCCAGGCCCTCCGGACCCCGAACGCCTAAAATTTTTCTGGGCTATCAAATCAACCTAAGGAGCCATAGCCACCGCCCCGCCATGACCGTTCCTCATTGTTTTGCTTTATACGGCCAAGAAACTAGAATTTTGCCGCCCGATTGCCACATTTTCGTGCGCTATAGCCCACGCCTACCAAGTTGGTCCATGCCCACGGACCCTGATCACCTAAAATTTTTTCGGGCCATCAAATACAACCTAAGGAACCATAATCACCGCCCCGCCATGACCTTTCCTTGTTTTTTTTCTTTTTACGGCCAAAAAACTAGAATTTCGCGTGATTGCCATATTTTCGTGAGCTATAGCCCATGCCTTCAGGGTGGATCCGGACCCCCCGGACCGCGATCGCCTAAAATTTATCTAGGCCATCAAATACGACCTAAGGAACCATATTCACCACCCCGCCATGACCGTTCCTCATTGTTTTTTTTTACGACCAAAAAACTAGAATTCCGCCCTATTCCCATATTTTGGTGTTCTCTAGCCCACGCCTTCAGAGTGGGCTCGGGTCCCCCGAAACCGGATTGGCTAATGTTTTTCCAGGCCATCAAATATGACCTAAGGAACCATAGTCACCGCACCGCCATGGCCGTTCCTCATGGTTTAACATTTTTCGGCCAAAAAACTAGAATTTCGCCCGATTCCCATATTTTCGTGTGCTATACCACGCCTTCCGAGTGGGTCCGGGCCCCCGGACACCGATCGCCTAAAGTTATTTCAGGCCATCAAATACGACCTAAGGAACCATAGTCACCGCCCCGCCATGACCTTTCCTTGTTTTGTTTCTTTTTACGACCAAAAAACTAGAATTTCGCACAATTGCCATATTTTCGTGAGATATAGCCCATGCCCTCAGGGTGGGTCCGGACCCCCCGGACCCCGATCGCCTAAAATTTATCTAGGCCATCAAATACGACCTAAGGAACCATAGCCACCGTCCTGCTAGAATTTCGCCAAATTGCCATATTTTTGTGTGCCAAGCCTTCCAAGTGGGTCCGGGCCCCCGGACCCCGATCGCCTAAAAAATTTTTACGCCATCAATTACGACCTAAGGAAATATAGTCACCGCACCGCCATAACCGTTCCTCGTTGTTTTTGCTTTTTACGGCCAAAAAACTAGAATTTCGTGCGATTGCCATATTTTCGTGAGCCCATGCCTTCAGGGTAACTCCGGACCCCCGGACCCCAATCGCCTAAAATTTATCTAGGCCATCAAATACGTCCTAAGGAACCCTTGTCACCGCCACGCCATGACCATTCCTCATTGTTTTTTTTACAACCAAAAATCTAGAATTTCCCCTGATTCCTATATTTTGGTGTGCTCGAGCCCACTCCTTCAGAATGGGCCCGGGTCCCCCGAAACCGGATTGCCTAATGTTTTTTCCGGCCATCAAATACGACCTAAGGAACCATAGTCACCACCCCGCCATGGCCGTTCCTCGTTGTTTTACATGTTTCGGCCAAAAAACTAGAATTTTGCCCGATTCCTATATTTTCGTGTGCTATACCACGCCTTCCGAGTGGGACCAGGCCCCCCCAGACCTCGATTGACTAAAGTTAATTTGGGTCATCAAATACGACCTAAGGAACCATAACCACTGCCCTGCCATGACCGTTCCTCATTTTTTTGCTTTATAGGGCCAAAAAACTAGAATTTCGCCCAATTGCCATATTTTTGTGTGCCCACGCCTTCCAAGTGGGTCCGGGCCCCCGGGCCCTTGATCGCCTAAACTTTTTTCGCGCAATCAAATACGATCTAAGGAACCATAGTCACTGCCTACCATGAACGTTCCTTATTATTTTGCTTTTTACGACCAAAAAACTAGAATTTCGCCTGATTCCCATATTTTCATGTGCTATCCCACGCCTTCCAAGTGGGTCCGGGACGCCGATCCCCTAAAATTATTCCGGGCCATCAAATACGACCTAAGGAACCATAGTCACTGCCCCTCCATGGCCGTTCCTCGTCGTTTTGTGTTTTTGAGATAAAAAACTAGAATTTTGCCCGATTCCCATATTTTCGTGTGCTATAGCCCACTCCTTCCGAGTGGGTCCGGGCCCCCCGGACCCCGATCGCCTAACATTTATTTGGGCCATCAAATACGACCTAAGGAACCATAGTCACCGCCCCACCATAACCGTTCCTCATTGTTTCGCTTTTTACGGCCAAAAAACTAGAATTTCGCGCGATTGCCATATTTTCGTGAGTTATAGCCCATGCCTTCCGGGTGGGTCCGGACCCCCCAGACCCTGATCGCCTTAAATTTATCTAGGCCATCAAATACGACATAAGGAACCATAGTCACCTCCCCGCCATGATCGTTCCTCGTTGTTTCGCTTTTTACGGCCAAAAAATTAGAATTCTGCCCGATTCTCATATTTTTGTGTGCTCTAGCCCACGCCTTCCGAGTGGGCCCGGGTCCCCCGAAACCGGATTGCCTAAAGTTTTTCCAGGCCATCAAATATGACCAAAGTAACCATAGTCACCGCCCAGCCATGGCCGTTCCTCGTTGTTTTACATTTTTCGGCCAAAAAACTAGAATTTCGCCCGATTCCCATATTTTCGTGTGCTATACCACGCCTTCCGAGTGGGTCCGGGCCCCCGGGCCCCGATCGCCTAAAGTTTTTTGGGTCCATCAAATACGACCTAAGGAACCATAGCCACCGCCCCGCCATGACTGTTCCTCGTTGTTTTGTTTTATACGGCCAAAAAACTAGAATTTCGCCCAATTGCCATATTTGTATGTGCCACACCTTCCAAGTGGGTCCGGGGCCCCGGACTCCGATCGCCTAAAATTTTTTCGCGCCATCAAATACGAACTAAAGAACCATAGTCACTGCCCCGCCATGACCGTTCTTTATTTTTTTGCTTTTTACGGCCAAAACACTAGAATTGTTCGCGATTGCCATATTTTCGTGAGCTATAGCCCATGCCTTCCGGGTGGGTCCGGACCCCGATCGCCTAAAATTTATCTAGGCCATCAAATATGACATAAGGAACCATAGTCACCTCCCCTCTATGACCGTTCCTTGTTGTTTTGCTTTTTACGACCAAAAAACTAGAATTCCGCCCGATTCTCATATTTTCGTGTGCTCTAGCCCACGCCTTCCGAGTGGGCCCGGGTCCCCCGAAACCAGATTGCCTAATGTTTTTCCAGGCCATCAAATACGACGTAAGAAACCATAGTCACCGCCCCGCCATGGCCATTCCTCGTTGTTTTACATTTTTCGGCCAAAAAACTAGAATTTTGCCCGATTCCCATATTTTCGTGTGCTATACCACGCCTTCCGAGTGGGTCCGGGGCCCACCGGACCCCGATCACCTAAAGTTATTTTAGGGCATCAAATACGACCTACAGATGTATAGTCACCGCCCTGCCATGACCGTTCCTCGTTGTTTTGCTTTATACGGCCAAAAAACTATAATTTCACCCATTTGCCATATTTTCGTGTGCCCACGCCTTCCAAGTGGGTCGGGGCCCCCGGACCCTGATCGCTTAAAATTTTTTCGTGCCATCAAATACGATCTAAGGAACCATAGTCACCGCCCCGCCATGAACGTTCCTCGTTATTTTGCTTTTTACGAATAAAAAACTAGAATTTCGCCTGATTCCCATATTTTCGTGTGCTATCCCATGCCTTCCAAGTGGGTCCGGGACCCCGATCCCCTAAAATTATTCCGGGCCATCAAATACGACCTAAGGAACTATAGTCACTGCCCCGTCATTGCCGTTCCTCGTTTTTTTGCTTTCTACGGCCAAAAAACTAGAATTTCGCGCGATTGCCATATTTTTGTGAGCTATAGCCCATGCCTTCAGGGTGGGTCCGGAACCCCCGGACCCCGATCGCCTAAAATTTATCTAGGCCATCAAATACATCCTAAGTAACCATAGTCACCTCCCCGCCATGATCGTTCCTCATTATTTTTTTTTTTACGACCAAAAAACTAGAAACTGGATTGCCTAAAATTTTTCCATGCCATCAAATACGACCTTAGGAACCATAGTCACCGCCCCGCCATGGCCTTTCCTCGTTGTTTTACATTTTACGACCAAAACCTAGAATTCCACTCGATTCCCTTATATTCGTGTGCTATAGCCCATGCCTTCTGAGTGGGTCCAGGCCCTCCAGACCCCGAACGCCTAAAAATTTTCCGGACTATCAAATACGACCTAAGGAGCCATAGTCACCATCCCATCATGGACGTTCCTCGTTGTTTTGCTTTATACAGCCAAAAAACTAGAATTTTGCTCGATTGCCATATTTTCATAAGCATAGCCCATGCCTTCCAAGTTGGTCCGGGCTCCCGGACCCCGATCACCTAACATTTTTCCGAGCCATCAAATAAAACCTAAGGAATCATAGTCACCGCCCTGCCATGGCCGTTCCTCATTGTTTTGCATTTTACGACCAAAAAACTAGAATTTCGACTGATTCCTATATTTTCGTGTGCTATAGCCCACGCCTTCCGAGTGGGTCCGGGACCCCGGACCCTGATTGCCTAAAATTATTCTGGGCCATCAAATACGACCTAAGGAACCACAGTCACTGCCCTGCCATGGCCGTTCCTCATCGTTTTGTGTTTTAGGGACAAAAAACTAGAATTTCGCCCGATTCCCATATTTTCGTGTGCTATAGCCCACTCCTTCCGAGTGGGTCCGGGCCCCCCGGACCCCGATCGCCTAAAAAATTTTTGCGCCATCAAATATGACCTAAGGAACCATAGTCACCGCGCCGCCATGACCGTTCCTCATTATTTTGCTTTTTAGGGCCAAAAAACTAGAATTTTGCACGATTGCCATATTTTCGTGAGCTATAGCCCATGCCTTCCAAGTTGGTCCGGGCCCCCGGACCCCGATCGCCTAACATTTTTCCAAGCCATCAAATACAACCTAAAGAACCATAGTTACCGCCCTGCCATGGCCGTTCCTCATTGTTTTGCATTTTACGACCAAAAAACTAGAATTTCGCCTGATTCCCATATTTTTGTGTGCTATAGCCCAAGCCTTCCGAGTGGGTCCGGGACCTCGGACCCCGATCGCCAAAAATTATTCCGGGCCATCAAATACGACCTAAGGAACCACAGTCACTGCCCTGCCATGGCCGTTCCTCGTCGTTTTGTGTTTTAGGGACAAAAGACTAGAATTTCGCCCGATTCCCATATTTTCGTGTTCTATAGCCCACTCCTTCCGAGTGGGTCCAGGCCCCCCCGTACCCCGATCGCCTAAAATTTATTTGGGCCATCAAATACTACCAAAGGAACCCTAGTCACCGCCCCGCCATGACCGTTCCTTGTTGTTTTTCTTTTTACGATCAAAAAACTAGAATTTTGCCCGATTCACATATTTTCGTGTGCTCAAGCCCACGCCTTCCGAGTGGGCCCGGGTCCCCACGAAACCGAATTGCCTAAAATTTTTCAAAGCCATCCAATACGACTTAAGGAACCATAGTCACCACCCCGCCATGGCCGTTCCTCGTTGTTTTGTATTTTTCGACCAAAAAACTAGAATTCCGTCCGATTCCCATATATTTCTGTGCTATAGCCCACGCCTTCTGAGTGGGTCCGGGCCCCTCGGACCTCGATCGCCTAAAATTTTTCCGGTCTATCAAATACTACCTAAGGAGCCATAGTCACCGCCCCGCCATGACCGTTCCTCATTTTTATGCTTTTTACGGCCAAAAAACTAGAATTTCGCGCGATTACCATATATTCGTGAGCTATAGCCCATGCCTTCCGGGTTGGCCCGGACCCGCCGGACCCCAATTGCATAAAATGTATCTGGTCCATCAAATACGACCTAAGGAACCATAGTCACCTCCCCGCCATGACCGTTCCTCGTTGTTTTGCTTTTTACGACCAAAAAACTAGAATTTCGCCTGATTCCCATATTTTCGTGTTCTCTAGCCCTCGCTTTTCGAGTGGGCCCGGGTCCCCTGAAATCGAATTACCTAAAATATTTCCAGGCCATCAAATACGATCTAAGGAACCATAGTCACCGCCCTGCCATGGCCGTTCCTCGTTGTTTTGCGTTTTACGACCAAAAAATAAGAATTCCGCTTGATTCCCTTATATTCGTGTGCTATAGCCCACGCCTTCTGAGTGGGTCCAGGCCCTCCGGACCTCGAATGCCTAAAATTTTTCTGGGCTATAAAATACGACCTAAGGAGCCATAGCCACCACCCCGCCATGACCGTTCCTCATTGTTTTGCTTTATACTACCAAAAAACTAGAATTTTGCCCGATTGCCACATTTTCGTGTGCTATAATAGCCCATGCCTTCCAAGTGGGTCTGAGCCCCCGGACCCCGATTGCCTAAAAAATTTTTGGACAATCAAATACGACCAATGGAACCATAGACACCGCCTCGCCATGTCCGTTCCTCTTTTTTTGCTTTTTACGGCCAAAACACTAGAATTTCGCGTGATTGCCATATTTTCGTGAGCATATCCCGTGCCTTCCGGGTGGGTCCGGACCCCCCGGAGCCCGATCGCCTCAAATTCATCTAGGACATCAAATACGACCTAAGGAACCATAGTCACATCCCCGCCATGCCCGTTCCTCGTTGTTTTGTTTTTTATGACCAAAAAACTAGAATTCCCTCCGATTCCCATATTTTCGTGTTCTCTAGCCCTCGCTTTCCGAGTGGGCTCGGGTCCCCTGAAACTGGATTGTCTAAAAATTTTCCAGGCCATCAAATATGACCTAAGGAACCATAGTCACCGCCCTGCCATGGTCATTCCTCGTTGTTTTGTGTTTTATGACCAAAAAACTAGAATTTCGCCCGATTCACATATTTTCATGTGCTCTAGCCCACGCCTTCCGAATGGGCCCAGGTCCCCCGAAACCGGATTGCCTAAAATTTTTCAAAGCCATCCAATATGACTTAAGGAACCATAGTCATCACCCCACCATGGCCGTTCCTCGTTGTTTTGTATTTTACGACCAAAAAACTAGAATTCCGTCCAATTCCCATATATTCGTGTGCTATAGCCCATGCCTTCTGAATGGGTCGGGGCCCCTCGGACCTCGATCGCCTAAAATTTTTCCGGGCTATCAAATACGACCTAAGGAACTATAGTCACCGCCCCGCCATGACCGTTCCTCTTTTTTATGCTTTTTACGGCCAAAAAACTAGAATTTCTCGCGATTACAATATTTTCGTGAGCTATAGCCCATGTCTTCCGGGTGGGACCGGACCCTCTAGACCCCGATCGCATAAAATGTATCTGGGCCATCAAATACGACCTAAGGAACCATAGTCACCACCCCGCCATGGCCGTTCCACGTTGTTTTGTATTTTACGACCAAAAAACTAGAATTCGGTCCGATTCCCATATATTCGTGTGCTATAGCCCACGTCTTCTGAGTGGGTCCGGGCCCCTCGGTCCTCGATCGCTTAAAATTTTTCCTGGCAATCAAATACGATCTAAGGAACCATAGTCATCGCCCCTCTATGACCGTTCCTCGTTTTTATGCTTTTTACGGCTAAAAAACTAGAATTTCGCGCGATTACCATATTTTCGTGAGCTATAGCCGATGCCTTCCGGGTGGGTCCCGGCCCGCCAGACCCCGATCACATAAAATGTATCTGGTCCATCAAATACGATCTAAGGAACCATAGTCACCTCCCTGCCATGACCGTTCCTCATTGTTTTGCTTTTTACGACCAAAAAATGAGCATTCCGCCCGATTCCCATATTTTCGTGTTCTCTAGCCCTCGCTTTTCGAGTGGGCCCGGGTCCCCCGAAACCGGATTGCCTAAAAGTTTTCCAAGCCATCAAATACGACCTAAGTAGACATAGCCATCGCCCCGACATGACCGTTCCTCGTTGTTTTGCTTTATACGGCCAAAAAACTAGAATTTTGCCCGATTGCCACATTTTTGTGTGCTATAATAGCCCATGCCTTCCAAGTGGGTCCGGGCCCCCGGACCCCGATCGCCTAAAATATTTTTGGACAATCAAATACGACCTATGGAACCATAGACACCGCCCCGCCATGACCGTTCCTCATTTTTTTGCTTTTTACGGCCAAAAAACTAGAATTTCGCGTGATTGCCATATTTTTGTGAGCATAGCCCGTGCCTTCCGGGAGGGTCCGGACCCCCCGGAGCCCAATCGCCTAAAATTTATCTAGGCCATCAAATACGAACTAAGGAACTATAGTCACATCCCCGCCATGACCGTTCCTCGTTGTTTTGTTTTTTACGACCAAAAAACTAGAATTCCCCCCGATTCCTATATTTTCGTGTGCTATAGCCCACGCCTTCTGAGTGGGTCCAGGCCCTCCGGACCCCGAATGCCTATAATTTTTTCGGGCTATCAAATACGACCTAAGTAACCATAGCCACTGCCCCGCAATGACCGTTCCTCGTTGTTTTTCTTTATACGGCCAAAAAACTAGAATTTTGCCCGATTGCCACATTTTCGTGTGCTATAATAGCCCACGCCTTCCAAGTGGGTCCGGTCCTCAAGACCCCGATCGCCTAACATTTTTTCGGACAATCAAATACGACCTATGGAACCATAGACACCGCCCCGCCATGACCGTTCCTCATTTTTTTGCTTTTTACGACAAAAAACTAGAATTTCGCGCGATTGCAATATTTTCGTGAGCATAGCCCGTGCCTTCCGGGTGGGTCCGGACCCCCCGGAGCTCGATCGCCTAAAATTTATCTAGGCCATCAAATATGACCTAAGGAACCATAGTCACATCCCCGCCATGACCGTTCCTCGTTGTTTTGTTTTTTACGAACAAAAAACTAGAATTCCCCCTGATTCCCATATTTTCGTGTTCTCTAGCCCTCGCTTTCCGAATGGGCTCGGGGCCCCCGAACCCCGATCGCCTAAAATTTTTCCGAGCCATCAAATACGAACTAAGGAACCACAGTCACTGCCCCGCCATGGACGTTCCTCTTTGTTTTGCATTTTACGACCAAAAAACTAGAATTTCGCCTGATTCCCATATGTCCGTGTGCTATAGCCCACATCTTCCGAGTTGGTCCGGGCTCCCCAGACCTCGATCGCCTAAAATTTATCCGAGCCATCAAATACGACCTAAGGAACCATAGATACCGCCCCGCCGTGGTCGTTCCTCGTTGTTTTGCTTTTTACGACCAAAAAACTAGAATTCTGCTTGATTCCCATATTTTCGTGTGCTCTAGCCCACGCCTTCCGAGTGGGCCCGGGTCCCCCAAAACTGGATTGCCTAAAGTTTTGCCAGGCCATCAAATACGACCTATGGAACCATAGTCACCGCCCCACAATGGCCGTTCCTCGTTGTTTTATATTTTTCGGCCAAAAAACTAGAATTTCGCCCGATTCCCATATTTTCCTATGCTATACCACGCCTTTCGAGTGGGTCCGGGCCCCCGGACCCTGATCGCCTAAAGTTATTTTGGGCCATCAAATACGACCTAAGGAACCATAGCCACCGCCCCGCCATGACCGTTCCTCATTTTTTTGCTTTTTACGGCCAAAAAACTATAATTTCGTGCGATTACCATATTTTCGTGAGCTATAGCCAATGCCTTCCGGGTGGGTCCGGACCCCCCGCTCCCCGATCGCCTAAAATTTATCTAGGCCATCAAATACGACATAAGGAACCATAGTCACCTCCCTGCCATGAATGTTCCTCCTTGTTTTGCTTTTTACGACCAAAAAACTAGAATTCTGCCCGATTCCCATATTTTCGTGTGCTCTAGCCCACGCCTTCCGAGTGGGCCCGGGTCCCCCGAAACCGGATTGCCTAAAGTTTTGCCAGGCCATCAAATACGACCTAAGGAACCATAGTCACCACCCCGCAATGGCCGTTCCTCGTTGTTTTATATTTTTCGGCCAAAAAACTAGAATTTCGCCCGATTCCCATATTTTCCTATGCTATACCATGCCTTTCGAGTGGGTCCGGGCCCCCGGACCCCGATCGCCTAATGTTATTTTGGGCCATCAAATACGACCTAAGGAACCATAGCCACCGCCCTGCCATGACCGTTCCTCGTTGTTTTGCTTTATACGGCCAAAAAACTAGAATTTCACCCAATTGCCATATTTTCGTGTGCTATAGCCCACGCCTTCGTAGTGGGTCCAGGCCCTCGGACCCCGATCGCCTAAAAATTTTTTGCGCAATCAAATACGACCTAAGGAACCATTGTCACAGCCCCCGCCATGAACGTTCCTCGTTATTTTGCTTTTTACGACAAAAAAACTAGAATTATTCCCATATTTTCGTGTGCTATAGCCCACGCCTTCCGAGTGGGTCTGGGACCCCGGACCCCGATCCCCTAAAATTATTCTGGGCCTTCAAATAAGACCTAAGGAGCCATAGCCACCCCCCCCCCCTCCATGACCGTTCCTCGTTTTATTGCTTTATACGGCCAAAAAACTAGAATTTTGCCGCCCGATTGCCACATTTTTGTGTGCTATAGCCCACGCCTTCCAAGTGGGTTCGAACCCCCGGATCCCGATCGCCTAAAATTTTTTTGGGCCATCAAATACGACCTAAGGAACCATAGTCATCACCCCTCCATGAGCTTTCCTCGTTTATTTTTTTTTACGGCCAAAAAACTAGAATTTCGCGCGATTGCCATATTTTTTTGAGCTATAGCCCATGCCTTCCGGGTGGGTCCGGACCCTGATCGCCTAAAATTTATCTAGGCCATCAAATACGACATAAGGAACCATAGTCACCTCCCTGCCATGACTGTTCCTCGTTGTTTTGCTTGTTACGACCAAAAAACCAGAATTCAGCCCGATTCCCATATTTTCGTGTGCTCTAGCCCACGACTTCCGAGCGGGCCCGGGTCCCCCGAAACCGGATTGCCTAAAGTTTTTCCAGGCCATCAAATACGACCTAAGGAACCATAGCCACCGCCCCGCCATGACCGTTCCTCGTTGTTTTGCTTTAGACGGCCAAAAAACTAGAATTTCGCCCAATTTCCATATTTTCGTGTGCTATAGCCCACGCCTTCCTAGTGGGTCCGGGCCCCCAGACCCCGATCGCCTAAAATTGGTTTGCGCCATTAAATACGATCTAAGAAACCATAGTCACCACCCCGCCATGAACGTTACTCGTTATTTTTCTTTTCACGACCAAAAAACTAGAGTTTTGCCTGATTCCCATATTTTCGTGTGCTATAGCCCACGCCTTCCGAGTGGGTCCGGGACCCCGAACCCCTAAAATTATTCCGGGCCATATAATATGACCTAAGGAACTATAGTCACTTCCCCTCCATGGCTGTTCCTCGTCGTTTTGTGTTTTAGGGACAAAAAACTAGAATTTCGCCCGATTCCCATATGTTTGTGTGCTACAGCCCACTCCTTCCGAGTGGGTCCGGGCCCCCCAGACCCCGATCGCCTAATGTTAATTTGGGCCATTAAATACGACCTAAGGAACCATAGCCACTGCCCCGCCATGACCGTTCCTCGTTGTTTTGCTTTAGACGGCAAAAAAACTAGAATTTCGCCCAATTGCCATATTTTCGTGTATAGCCCACGCCTTCCAAGTGGGTCCGGGCCCCCGGACCCCGATCGCCTAAAATTGTTTCGCACCATCAAATACGATCTAAGAACCATAGTCACCGCCCCGCCATGAACTTTCCTCGTTATTTTGCTTTTTATGACCAAAAAACTAGAATTTCGCTTGATTCCCATATTTTCGTGAGCTATAGCCCACGCTTTTCGAGTGGGTCCGGGACCTCGATCGCCTAAAATTATTACGGGCCATCTAATACAACCTAAGGAACCATAGTCACTGCCCCTCCATGACCATTCCTAGTCGTTTTGATTTTTACGGCTAAAACACTAGAATTTCGCGCGATTGCCATATTTCCGTGAGCTATAGCCCATGCCTTCCGGGTGGGTCCGGACCTCGATCGCCTAAAATTTTTCCGGCCTATCAAATACGACCTAAGGAACCTTAGTCACCTCCCCGCCATGACCGTTCATTGTTTTTATGCTTTTTACGGCCAAAAAACTAGAATTTCGCGCGATTCCCATATTTTGGTGTTCTCTAGCCCTCGCTTTTCGAGTGGGCCCGGGTCCCCCGAAACCGGATGGCCTAAAGTTTTTCCAAACCATCAAATACTACCTAAGGAACCATAGTCACCGCCCCTCCATGGCTGTTCCTCCTTGCTTTACATTTTTCGGCCAAAAAACTAGAATTTTGCCCGATTCCCATATTTTCGTGTGCTATACCACGCCTTCCGAGTGGGTCCGCCCCCCCGGACCCCGATCGCCTAAAGTTATTTTGGGCTATCAAATACGACCTAAGGAACCATAGCTACCGCCCCGCCATGACCTTTCCTCGTTGTTTTGCTTTATACGGCCAAAAACTAGAATTTCGCCCAATTGCCATATTTTCGTGTGATATAGCCCACGCCTTCCCAGTGGGTCCGGCCCCCCGGACCCCGATCGCCTAAAATTGTTTCGCGCCATTAAATACGATCTAAGAACCATAGTCACCATCCCGCCATGAACGTTCTTCGTTATTTTGCTTTTTATGACCAAAAAACTAGAATTTCGCCTGATTCCCATATTTTCGTGTGCTATAGCCCGCGCCTTCCGAGTGGGTCCGGGACCCCGAACCCCTAAAATTATTCCGGGCCATATAATACGACCTAAGGAACCATAGTCACTTCCCCTCCATGGCTGTTCCTCATCGTTTTGTGTTTTAGGGACAAAAAACTAGAATTTCGCCCGATTCCCATATTTTCGCGTGCTATCCCACGCCTTCCAAGTGGGTCCGCGACCCCGATCCCCTAAAATTATTCCAGGCCATCAAATACGACCTAAGGAACCATAGTCACTGCCCCGCCATGGCTGTTCCTTGTCGTTTTGTGTTTTAGGGACAAAAAACTTGAATTTCGCCTGATTCCCATATTTTCGTGTGCTCCACTCCTTCCGAGTGGGTCCGGGCCCCCCGGACCTCGATCGCCTAACATTTATTTGGGCCATCAAATACGACCTAAGGAACCATAGTCACCGCCCCGCCATAACCGTTCCTCATTGTTTTGCTTTTTACGGCCAAAAAATTATAATTTCGCGAGATTGCCATATTTTCGTGAGTTATAGCCCATGCCTTCCGGGTGTGTCCGGACCCCCCACACCCCGATCGCCTTAAATTTATCCAATCCATCCAATACGACTTCACGAACCATAGTCACCACCCCGCCATGGCTGTTCCTCGTTGTTTTGTGTTTTACGACCAAAAAACTAAAATTCCGTCCGATTCCCATATATTCGTGTGCTACCACACCTTCTGAGTGGGTCCGGGCCCCTCGGACCTCGATCGCCTAAAATTTTTCCGGCCTATCAAATACGACCTAAGGAACCTTAGTCACCTCCCCGCCATGACCGTTCATCGTTTTTATGCTTTTTACGGCCAAAAAACTAGAATTTCGCGCGATTCCCATATTTTGGTGTTCTCTAGCCCTCGCTTTTCGAGTGGGCCCGGGTCCCCCGAAACCGGATTGCCTAAAATTTTTCCAGGCCATCAAATATGACCTAAGGAACCATAGTCACCGCCCCGCCATGGCCGTTCCTCGCTGTTTTGCGTTTTACGACCAAAAAACTAGAATTCTCCTCGATTCCCTTATATTCCGGGTGGGTCCGGACCCCACGGATCCCAATCGCCTAAAATTTATCTAGGCCATCAAATACGACCTAAGGAACCATAGTCACTGCCACACCATGACCGTTCCTCGTTGTTTTGCCTTTACGACATAAAAACTAGAATTCCGCCCGATTCCCATATTTTTGTGTGCTCTAGCCCACGCCTTCCGATTGGGCCCGGGTCCCCCGAAACCGGTTTGCCTAAAGTATTTCCAGGCCATCAAATACGACCTAAGGAACCATAGTCACCACCCCGCCATGGCCGTTCCTCGTTGTTTTACATTTTTCGGCCAAAAAATTTGAATTTCGCATGATTCCCGTATTTTCGTGTCCTATACCACGCCTTCCGAGTGGGTCCGGCCCCCCGGACCCCAATCGCCTTAAATTTTTCCGAGCTATCAAATATGACCTAAGGAACTATAGCCATCGCCCCGCCATGACCGTTCCTCGTTGTTTTGCTTTTTACGGCCAAAAAACTAGAATTGCGCCCGATGGCCATATTTTCGTGTGCTATAGCCCACGCCTTCCAAGTGGGTCCGGGCCCCCTGACCCCGATCGCCTAACATTTTTCCGAGCTATCAAATACAACCTAAGGAACCATAGTCACTGCCCCTCCATGACCGTTCCCCGTTATTTTTCTTTTTAGGGCCAAAAATCTAGAATTTCGCACGATTGCCATATTTTCGTAACCTATAAGCCCATGCCTTCCAAGTGGGTCCGGGCCCCCGGACCCTGATCGCCTAACATTTTTCCGATATAAACTACAACCTAAGGAACCATAGTCACCACCCTGCCATGGCCGTTCCTCGTTGTTTTGCGTTTTAAGACCTAAAAACTAGAATTTTGCCTGATTCCCATATTTTCGTGTGATATAGCCCACGCCATCCGAGTGGGTCCGGGACCCCGGACCCCGATTGCCTAAAAGTATTCCGAGCCATCAAATACGACCTAAGGAACCATAGTCACTGCCCCGCCATGGCCATTCCTCGTCGTTTTGTGTTTTAGGGACAAAAAACTAGAATTTCACCCGATTCCCATATTTTCGTGTGCTATAGCCCACTCCTTCCGAGTGGGTCCGGGCCCCCCGGACCCCGATCGCCTGAAAAAATTGGGCGCCATCAAATATGACCTAAGGAACCATAGTCACTGCGCCGCCATGACCGTTCCTCATTATTTTGCTTTTTAGGGCCAAAAAACTAGAATTTTGTACGATTGCCATATTTTCGTGAGCTATAACCCATGCCTTCCAAGTTGGTCCGGGCCCCCGGACCCCGATCGCCTAACATTTTTTCGAGCCATCAAATACAACCTAAGGGACCATAGTCACTGCCCTGCCATGGCCATTCCTTATTGTTTTGCGTTTTACGACCAAAAAACTAGAATTTCGCCTGATTCCCATATTTCCATGTGCTATAGCCCACGCCTTCCGAGTGGGTCCGGAATCTCGGACCCCGATCGCCTGAAATTATTCCAGGCCATCAAATACGACCTAAGGAACCATAGTCACTACCCTGCCATGACCGTTCCTCATAGTTTTACTTTTTACGACCAAAAAACTAGAATTTCGCGCGATTCTCATATTTTCGTGTGCTCAAACCCACACCCTCTGAGTGGGCCCGGGTCCCCCGAAACCGGATGGCCTAAAGTTTTTCCAGGCCATCAAATACTACCTAAGGAAACATAGTCACCGCCCCTCCATGGCCGTTCCTCGTTCTTTTACATTTTTCAGCCAAAAAACTAGAATTTCGCCTGATTCCCATATTTTCATGTGCTATACCACGCCTTCCGAGTGGGTCCGGGCCCCCGGACCCCGATCGCCTAAAGTTATTTTGGGCCATAAAATACGACCTAAGGAACCATAGCCACCGCCCCGCCGTGATCGTTCCTCGTTGTTTTGCTTTATACGGCCGAAAAACTAGAATTTCGCCCAATTGCCATATTTTCAGGTGCCACGCCTTCCAATTGGGTCCTGCCCCCGGACCCCGATCGCCTAAACAATTTTCACGCCATCAAATACGACCTAAGGAACCATAGTCACTGCCCCGCCATGACTGTTCCTCGTTATTTTGCTTTTAACGGCCAAAACACTAGAATTTCGCGCAATTGCCATATTTTCGTGAGCTATAGCCCATGCCTTCCGGGTGGGTCCGGAACTCGATCGCCTAAAATTAACTAGGCCATCAAATACGACCTAAGGAACCATAGTCACTGCCCCGCCATGACCGTTCCTCGTTATTTTGCTTTTTACGGCCAAAACACTAGAATTTCGCGCGATTGCCATATTTTCGTGAGCTGTAGCCCATGCCTTCCGGGTGGGTCCGGACCCCGATCGCCTAAAATTTATCTAGGACATCTAATACGACATAAGGAACCATAGTCACCTCCCCGCCATGACCGTTCCTCGTTGTTTTGCTTTTTACGACCAAAAAACTAGAATTCCGCCCGATTCTCATATTTTCGTGTGTTCAAACCTACGCCTTCCGAGTGGGCCCGGGTCCCCTGAAACCGGATGGCCTAAAGTTTTTCCAGGCCATCAAATACTACCTAAGGAACCATAGTCACCGCCCCTCCATGGCCGTTCCTTGTTGTTTTACATTTTTCGGCCAAAAAACTAGAATTTTGCCCGATTCCCATATTTTTGTGTACTATACCACGCCTTCCGAGTGGGTCCGGGCCCCCGGACCCCGATCGCCTAAAGTTATTTTGGGCCATCAAATACGACCTAAGGAACCATAGCCACCGCCCCTCCATGACCGTTCCTCGTTGTTTTGCTTTATACGGCCAAAGAACTAGAATTTCGCCCAATTGCCATATTTTCGTGTGCTATAGCCCGCGCCTTCCAAGTGGGTCCGGGCCCACGGACCCCGATCGCCTAAAATTGTTTCGCGCCATCAAATACGATCTAAGAACCATAGTCACCGCCCCTCCATGAACGTTCCTCGTTATTTTGCTTTTTATGACCAAAAAACTAGAATTTCGCCCGATTCCCATATTTTCGTGTGCTATAGCCCACGCCTTCCGAGTGGGTCCGGGACCCCGAACCCCTAAAATTATTCCGGGCCATCTAATACAACCTAAGGAACCATTTTCACTTCCCCGCCATGGTTGTTCCTCATCGTTTTGTGTTTTAGGGACAAAAAACTAGAATTTCGCCCGATTCCCATATTTTTATGTGCTATAGCCCACTCCTTCCGAGTGGGTCCCCCAGACCCCGATCGCCTAATGTTAATTTGGGCCATTAAATACGACTTAAAGAACCATAGCCACTGCCCCGCCATGACCATTCCTCGTTGTTTTGCTTTAGACGGCCAAAAAACTAGAATTTTGCCCAATTGCCATATTTTCGTGTGCCCACGCCTTCCAAGTGGGTCCGGGGCCCCGGACCCCGATCTCTTAAATTTTTTTCGTGCCATCAAATACGATCTATGGAACAATAGTCACCACCCCGCAATGAACGTTCCTCGTTATTTTGCTTTTTACAACCAAAAAACTAGAATTTCGCCTGATTCCTATATTTTCGTGTGCTATCCCACGCCTTCCTAGTGGGTCCGGGACCCCGATCCCCTAAAATTATTCCGGGCCATAAAATACGACCTAAGGAACCATAGTCACTGCCCCGCCATGGCCGTTCCTTGTTGTTTTGTGTTTTAGGGACAAAAAACATGAATTTCGCCCGATTCCCATATTTTCGTATGCTATAGCCCACTCCTTCCGAGTGGGTCCGGGCCCCCCGGACCTCGATCGCCTAACATTTATTTGGGCCATCAAATACGACCTAAGGAACCATAGTCACCACCCCGCCATAACCGTTCCTCATTGTTTTGCTTTTTACGGCCAAAAAATTAGAATTTCGCGAGATTGAAAAATTTTCGTGAGTTATAGCCCATGCCTTCCGGGTGTGTTTGGACCCCCCACACCCCGATCGCCTTAAATTTATCCAATCCATCCAATATGACTTAACGAACCATAGTCACCACCCCGCCATGGCTGTTCCTCGGTGTTTTGCGTTTTACGACCAAAAACTATAATTCCGTTCGATTCCCATATATTTGTGTGCTATAGCCCACGCCTTCTGAGTGGGTCCGGGCCCCTCGGACCTCGATCTCCTAAAATTTTTCCGGGCTATCAAATATGACCTAAGGTACCTTAGTCATCTCCCCGCCATGACCGTTCATCATTTTTATGCTTTTTACGGCCAAAAAAGTAGAATTTCGCGCGATTCCCATATTTTGGTGTTCTCTAGCCCTCGCTTTTCGAGCGGACCCGGGTCCCCCGAAACAGGATTGCCTAAAATTTTTCCAGGCCATCAAATATGACCTAAGGAACCATAGTCACCGCCCCGCCATGGCCGTTCCTCGCTGTTTTGCGTTTTACGACAAAAAAACTAGAATTTTGCTCGATTCCCTTATATTCGTGTGCTATAGCCCACGCCTTCTGAGTGGGTCCAGACCCTCCAGACCCCGAACGCCTAAAAATTTTTCGGGCTATCAAATACGACCTAAGGAGCCATAGCCACTGCCCCGCCTTGACCGTTCCTCGTTGTTTTGCTTTATACGGCCAAAAAACTAAAATTTTGCCCGATCGCCACATTTCGTGTGCTATAATAGCCCACGCCTTCCAAGTGGGTCCGGGCCCCCGGACCCCGATCGCCTACAATTTTTTTGGACAATAAAATACGACCTATGGAACCATAGACACCGCCCCGCCATGACCGTTCCTCATTTTTTTGCTTTTTACGGCCAAAAACTAGAATTTCATGCGATTGCCATATTTTCATGAGCATAGCCCATGCCTTCCGGGTGGGTCCGGACCCCACGGATCCCGATCGCCTAAAATTTATCTAGGCCATCAAATACGACCTAAGGAACCATAGTCACCGCCACACCATGACCGTTCCTCGTTGTTTTGCTTTTTACGACAAAAAAACTAGAATTCCGCCCGATTCCCATATTTTCGTGTGCTCTAGCCCACGCCTTCCGAGTGGGCCCGGGTACCCCGAAACCGGTTTGCCTAAAGTATTTCCAGGCCATCAAATACGACCTAAGGAACCATAGTCACCACCCCGCCATGGCCATTCCTCGTTGTTTTACATTTTTCGGCCAAAAAATTTGAATTTCGCCCGATTCCCGTGTTTTCGTGTCCTATACCACGCCTTCCGAGTGGGTCCGGCCCCCCGGACCCCAATCGCCTTAAATTTTTCCAGGCTATCAAATATGACCTAGGGATCCATAGCCATCGCCCCGCCATGACCGTTCCTCGTTGTTTTGCTTTATACGGCCAAAAAACTAGAATTTCGCCCGATGGCCATATTTTCGTGTGCTATAGCCCACGCCTTCCAAGTGGGTCCGGGCCCCCTGACCCCGATCGCCTAACATTTTTTCGAGCTATCAAATACAACCTAAGGAACCATAGTCACCGCCCCTCTATGACCGTTCCCCGTTATTTTTCTTTTTAGGGCAAAAAAACTAGAATTTCGCACGATTGCCATATTTTCGTAACCTATAAGCCCATGCCTTCCAAGTGGGTCCGGGCCCCCGGACCCTGATCGCCTAACATTTTTCCGAGCTATCAAATACAACCTAAGGAACCATAGTCACCACCCTGCCATGGCCGTTCCTCGTTGTTTTGCATTTTAAGACCTAAAAACTAGAATTTCTCCTGATTCCCATATTTTCATGTGCTATAGCCCACGCCTTCCGAGTGGGTCCGGGACCCCGGACCCCGATTGCCTAAAAGTATTCCGAGCCATCAAATACGACCTAAGGAACCATAGTCACTACCCCGCCATGGTCGTTCCTCGTCGTTTTGTGTTTTAGGGACAAAAAACTTGAATTTCGCCCGATTCCCATATTTTCGTGTGCTATAGCCCACTCTTCTGAGTAGGTCCAGGCCCCCCGGACCCCGATCGCCTGAAAAAAAATTGGGCGCCATCAAATACAACCTAAGGAACCATAGTCACTGCGCCGCCATGACCGTTCCTCATTATTTTGCTTTTTAGGGCCAAAAAACTAGAATTTTGCACGATTGCCATATTTTCGTGAGCTATAGCCCATGCCTTCCAAGTTGGTCCGGGCCCCCGGACCCCGATCGCCTAACATTTTTTCGAGCCATCAAATACAACCTAAGGAACCATAGTCATCACCCAGCCATGGCCGTTCCTCATTATTTTGCGTTTTACGACCAAAAAATTAGAATTTCGCCTGATTCCCATATTTCCATGTGCTATAGCCCACGCCTTCCGAGTGGGTCCGGAACCTCGGACCCCGATCGCCTGAAATTATTCCGGGCCATCAAATACGACCTAAGGAACCATAGTCACC
The DNA here is from genome assembly GCF_000715075.1 of Nicotiana tabacum. NCBI lineage: Eukaryota > Viridiplantae > Streptophyta > Magnoliopsida > Solanales > Solanaceae > Nicotiana > Nicotiana tabacum. Next base: position 85,500,527 of record NC_134096.1, on the reverse strand, counting down.
GCCCTGCCATGACCGTTCCTCATTGTTTTACTTTTTACGACCAAAAAACTAGAATTTCGCCCGATTCACATATTTTCGTGTGCTCTAGCTCACGCCTTCCCAGTGGACCCGGGTCCCCCGAAACCGGATTGCCTAAAATTTTTCCAGGCCACCAAATATGACTTAAGGAACCATAGTCACCACCCCGCCATAGCTGTTCCTCGTTGTTTTGCATTTTACGACCAAAAAACTAGAATTTCGCCTGATTCCCATATTTCCATATGCTATAGCCCACGCCTTCTGAGTGGGTCCGGGACCCGCGGACCTCGATCGCCTAAAATTTTTCTAGGCTATCAAATACGACCTAAGGAACCATAGTCACCGCCCTGCCATCTCCGTTCCTCTTTTTTTGCTTTTTACGGCCAAAAAACTAGAATTTCGCCCGATTCACATATTTTCGTGTGCTCTAGCCCACGCCTTCCAAGTGGGCCTGGGTCCCCCGAAACCGGATTGCCTAAATTTTTTCAAAGCCATCCAATACGACTTAAGGAACCATAGTCACCACCCCGCCATGGCCGTTCCTCATTGTTTTGTATTTTACGACCAAAAAACTAGAATTTCGTCCGATTCCCATATTCGTGTGCTATAGCCCACACCTTCTGAGTGGGTCCGGGCCCCTCGGACCTCGATCGCCTAAAATTTTTCCGGTCTATCAAATACGACCTAAGGAACCATAGTCACCGCCCCACCATGACCGTTCCACATTTTTATGCTTTTTACGGCCAAAAAATTAGAATTTCGCGCGATTACCATATTTTCGTGAGCAATAGCCCATACCTTACGGGTGGGTCCGGACCCGCCGGACCCCGATCGCATAAAATGTATCTATGCCATCAAATACGACCTAAGGAACCATAGTCACCACCCCGCCATGGCCGTTCCTCATTGTTTTGTATTTTACGACCAAAAAACTAGAATTCCGTCTGATTCCCATATATTCTTGTGCTATAGCCCACGCCTTCTGAGTGGGTCCGAGCCCCTCGGACCTCGATCGCCTAAAATTTTTCCGGTCTATCAAATATGACCTAAGGAACCATAGTCACTACCCCGCCATGACCATTCCTCGTTTTTATGCTTTTTAAGGCCAATAAACTAAAATTTTGCGCGATTACCATATTTTTGTGAGCTATAGCCCATGCCTTCCGGGTGGGTCCGGACCCGCCGGACCCCGATCGCATAAAATGTATCTGGTCCATTAAATACGACCTAAGGAACCATAGTCACCTCCCCACCATGACCGTTCCTCGTTGTTTTGCTTTTTACGTCCAAAAAACTAGAATTCCGCCCGATTTCCATATTTTCGTGTTCTCTTGCCCTCGCTTTTCGAGTGGGCCCGGGTACCCCGAAACCAGATTGCCTAAAATTTTTCCAGGCCATCAAATACGACCTAAGGAACCATAGTCACCGCCTCGCCATGGCCGTTCCTTGTTGTTTTGCATTTTACGACCAAAAAACTAGAATTACGCTTGATTCCCTTATATTCGTGTGCTATAGCCCACGCCTTCTGAGTGGGTCCAGGCCCTCCGGACCCCGAATGCCTAAAATTTTTCCGGGATATCAAATACGACCTAAGGAGTCATAGCCACCACCCTGCCATGACCGTTCCTCATTGTTTTGCTTTATATGGCCAAAAAACTAGAATTTTGCCTGATTGCCACATTTTCGTGTGCTATAATAGCCCACGACTTCCAAGTGGGTCCAGGCCCCCGGACCCCGATCACCTAAAAAAATTTTGGACAATCAAATACGAACTATGGAACCATAGACACCGCCAGGCCATGACCGTTCCTCTTTTTTTTGATTTTACGGCCAAAAAACTAGAATTTCGCGCGATTGCCATATTTTCGCAAGCATAGCCCGTGCCTTCCGGGTGGGTCCGGACCCCCCGGAGCCCGATCGCCTAAAATTTATCTAGGCCATCAAATACGACATAAGGAACCATAGTCACTGCCACTCCATGACCGTTCCTTGTTGTTTTTCTTTTTACGACCAAAAAACTAGAATTTTGCCCGATTCACATATTTTCGTGTGCTCTAGCCCACGCCTTCCGACTGGGCCCGGGTCCCCCGAAACCGGATTGCCTAAAATTTTTCAAAGCCATCCAATACGACTTAAGGAACCTTAGTCACCACCCCGCCATGGCCGTTCCTCGTTGTTTTTTATTTTACGACCAAAAAACTAGAATTCCGTCCGATTCCCAAGTATTCGTGTGCTATAGCCCACGCCTTATGAGTGGGTCCAGGCCTCTCGGACCTCGATAGCCTAAAATTTTTCCGGGCTATCAAATACGACCTAAGGAACCATAGTTACCGCCCCGCCATGACCGTTCCTCGTATTTATGCTTTTTACGGCCAAAAATCTAGAATTTCGCGCGATTACCATATTTTCGTGAGCTATAGCCCATGCCTTCCCGGTGGATCCGGACCCGCCGGACCCCGATCGCATAAAATGTATCTGGGCCATTAAATACGACCTAAGGAACCATAGTCACCACCCCGCCATGTACGTTCCTCGTTGTTTTGTATTTTACGACCAAAAAAATTGAATTTCGTCTGATTCCCATATATTCGTGTGCTATAGCCCACGCCTTCTGAGTGGGTCCTGGCCCCTCGGACCTCGATCGCCTAAAAAATTTTCGGGCTATCAAATACGACCTAAGGAACCATAGTCCTCGCCCTGGCATGACCATTCCTCGTTTTTATGCTTTTTACGGCCAAAAAACTAGAATTTCGCGCGATTACCATATTTTCGTGAGCTATAGCCCACGCCTTCCGGGTGGGTCCGGACCCGCCGGACCCCGATCACATAAAATGTATCTGGTCCCTCAGATACAACCTAAGGAACCATAGTCACCTCCCCGCTATGACCGTTCCTCGTTGTTTTGCTTTTTACGACCAAAAAACTAGAATTCCGCTCGATTCCCATATTTTCGTATTCTCTAGCCCTCGCTTTTCGAGTGGGCTCGGGCCCCCGAAACCGGATTGCCTAAAAGTTTTCCAGGCCATCAAATATGACCTAAGGAACCATAGTCACTGCCCCACCATGGCCGTTCCTCATTGTTTTGCATTTTACGACCAAAAAACTAGAATTCCGCTTGATTTCCTTATATTCGTGTGCTATAGCCCACACCTCCTGAGTGGGTCCAGGCCCACCGGACCCCTAATGCCTAAAATTTTTCCGGGCTATCAAATACGACCTAAGTAGCCATAGCCAACGCCCCGCCATGAGCGTTCCTCGTTGTTTTGCTTTATACGGCCAAAAAACTAGAATTTTGCCCGATTGCCACATTTTCGTGTGCTATAATAGCCCACGCCTTCCAAGTGGGTCCGGGCCCCCAGACCCCGATCGCCTAAAAAATTTTCGGACAATCAAATACGGCCTATGGAACCATAGACACCGCCCCGCCATGACCGTTCCTCATATTTTTGCTTTTTACGGCCAAAAAACTAGAATTTCGCGCGATTGCTATATTTTCGCGAGCATAGCCCGTGCCTTCTGGGTGGGTCCGGACCCCCCCGGAGCCCGATCGCCTAAAATTTATCTAGGCCATCAAATATGACCTAAGGAACCATAGTCACTGCTACGCCATGACCGTTCCTCGTTGTTTTGTTTTTTACGACCAAAAAACTTGAATTTCGCCCGATTCACATATTTTCGTGTGCTCTAGCCCACGCCTTCCGAGTGGGCCCGGGTCCCCCAAAACAAGATTGCCTAAAAATTTTCAAAGCCATCCAATATGACTTAAGGAACCTTAGTCACCACCCTGCCATGGCCGTTCCTCGTTGTTTTGTATTTTACGACCAAAAAACTAGAATTCCGTCCGATTCCCATATATTCGTGTGCTATATAGCCCACGCCTTCTGAGTTGATCCGGGCCCCTCGGACCTCGATCGCCTAAAATTTTTCCGGGCTATCAAATACGACCTAAGGAATCATAGTCACCACCTTGCCATGACCGTTCCTCGTTTTTATGCTTTTTACGGCCAAAAAACTAGAATTTTGCGCGATTGCCATATTTTCGTGAGCTAGCCCATGCCTTCCGGGTGGGTCCGGACCTACTGGACCCCGATCGCATAAAATGTATCTGGGCCATCAAATATGACCTAAGGAACCGTAGTCACTACCCCGCGATGGCCGTTCCTCGTTGTTTTACATTTTTCGGCCAAAACACTTGAATTTCGCCCGATTCCCATATTTCCGTGTCCTATACCACGCCTTCCGAGTGGGTCCGGCCCCCCGGACCCCAATCACCTTAAATTTTTTTGGGCTATCAAATATGACCTAAGGAACCATAGTCATCGCCCCGCCATGACCGTTCCTCGTTATTTTGCTTTATATGGCCAAAAAACTAGAATTTCGCCCGATGGCCATATTTTCGTGTGCTATAGTCCACGCCTTCCAAGTGGGTCCGGGCCCCTTGACCCCGATCGACTAAAAAAATTTCGCACCATCAAATACGACCTAAGGAACCATAGTCACCGCCCCTCCATGACCGTTCCTCCTTATTTTGCTTTTTAGGGCCAAAAAACTAGAATTTCGCACGTTTCCCATATTTTCGTGTGCTATAGCCCACGCCTTCCGAGTGGGTCCGGGACCCCAGACCCTGATTGCCTAAAATTATTCCGGTCCATCAAATACGACCTAAGGAACCATAGTCACTACCCTGCCATGGCCGTTCCTCGTCGTTTTGTGTTTTAGGGACAAAAAACTAGAATTTCTCCCGATTCCCATATTTTCGCGTGCTATAGCCCATTGCCTAAAATTTATTTGGGCCATCAAATACGACCTAAGGAACCCTAGTCACCGCCCCGCCATGACCGTTCCTCATTGTTTTGCTTTTTACGACCAAAAAACTAGAATTTTGCCTGATTCATATATTTTCGTGTGCTCTAGCCCACGACTTCCGAGTGGGCCCGGGGCCCTCGAAATCGGATTGCCTAAAATTTTTCAAAGCCATCCAATACGACTTAAGAAACCATAGTCACCACCCCGCCATGGCCGTTCCTCGTTGTTTTGCGTTTCACGACCAAAAACCTAGAATTTCGTCTGATTCCCATATATTCGTGTGCTATAGCCCACGCCTTCTGAGTGGGTCCGGGCCCCTCGGACCTCGATCGCCTAAAATTTTTCCGGGCTATCAAATACGACCTAAGGAACCATAGTCACCGCCCCGCCATGACCGTTCATCGTTTTTATGCTTTTTACGGCCAAAAAACTAGAATTTCGCGCGATTACCATATTTTCGTGAGCTATAGCCCATGCCTTCCGGGTGGGTCCGGACCCGCCGGACCCCGATCGCATAAAATGTATCTGGGCCATCAAATATGACCTAAGGAACCATATTCACCACCCCGCGATGGCCGTTCCTCGTTGTTTTACATTTTTCGGCCAAAAAACTTGAATTTCGCCCGATTCCCATATTTTCGTGTCCTATACCACGCCTTCCGAGTAGGTCCGGACCCCCGGACCCCAATCGCCTTAAATTTTTCTGGGCTATCAAATATGACCTAAGGAACCATAGTCACCGCCCCGCCATGACCGTTCCTCGTTTTTATGCTTTTTACGGCCAAAACACTAGAATTTCGCGCGATTACCATATTTTCGTGAGCTATAGCCCATGCCTTCCGGGTGGGTCCGGACCCGCCAGACCCCGATCGCATAAAATGTATCTGGTCCATCAAATATGACCTAAGGAACCATAGTCACCGCCCAGCCATGACCGTTCCTCATTGTTTTGCTTTTTACGACCAAAAAACTAGAATTTCGCCCGATTCACTTATTTTCGTGTGCTCTAGCCCACGCCTTCCGAGTGGGCCCGGGTCCCTCGAAACCGGATTGCCTAAAATTTTTCAAAGCCATCCAATACAACTTAAGGAACCATAGTCACCACCCCGCCATGGCCGTTCCTCGTTGTTTTGCGTTTTACGACCAAAAAACTAGAATTCCGCTTGATTTCCTTATATTCGTGTGCTATAGCCCACACCTCCTGAGTGGGTCCAGGCCCACCGGACCCCTAATGCCTAAAATTTTTCCGGGCTATCAAATACGACCTAAGTAGCCATAGCCAACGCCCCGCCATGAGCGTTCCTCGTTGTTTTGCTTTATACGGCCAAAAAACTAGAATTTTGCCCGATTGCCACATTTTCGTGTGCTATAATAGCCCACGCCTTCCAAGTGGGTCCGGGCCCCCAGACCCCGATCGCCTAAAAAATTTTCGGACAATCAAATACGGCCTATGGAACCATAGACACCGCCCCGCCATGACCGTTCCTCATATTTTTGCTTTTTACGGCCAAAAAACTAGAATTTCGCGCGATTGCTATATTTTCGCGAGCATAGCCCGTGCCTTCTGGGTGGGTCCGGACCCCCCCGGAGCCCGATCGCCTAAAATTTATCTAGGCCATCAAATATGACCTAAGGAACCATAGTCACTGCTACGCCATGACCATTCCTCGTTGTTTTGTTTTTTACGACCAAAAAACTTGAATTTCGCCCGATTCACATATTTTCGTGTGCTCTAGCCCACGCCTTCCGAGTGGGCCCGGGTCCCCCAAAACAAGATTGCCTAAAAATTTTCAAAGCCATCCAATATGACTTAAGGAACCTTAGTCACCACCCTGCCATGGCCGTTCCTCGTTGTTTTGTATTTTACGACCAAAAAACTAGAATTCCGTCCGATTCCCATATATTCGTGTGCTATATAGCCCACGCCTTCTGAGTTGATCCGGGCCCCTCGGACCTCGATCGCCTAAAATTTTTCCGGGCTATCAAATACGACCTAAGGAATCATAGTCACCACCTTGCCATGACCGTTCCTCGTTTTTATGCTTTTTACGGCCAAAAAACTAGAATTTTGCGCGATTGCCATATTTTCGTGAGCTAGCCCATGCCTTCCGGGTGGGTCCGGACCTACTGGACCCCGATCGCATAAAATGTATCTGGGCCATCAAATATGACCTAAGGAACCGTAGTCACTACCCCGCGATGGCCGTTCCTCGTTGTTTTACATTTTTCGGCCAAAACACTTGAATTTCGCCCGATTCCCATATTTCCGTGTCCTATACCACGCCTTCCGAGTGGGTCCGGCCCCCCGGACCCCAATCACCTTAAATTTTTTTGGGCTATCAAATATGACCTAAGGAACCATAGTCATCGCCCCGCCATGACCGTTCCTCGTTATTTTGCTTTATATGGCCAAAAAACTAGAATTTCGCCCGATGGCCATATTTTCGTGTGCTATAGTCCACGCCTTCCAAGTGGGTCCGGGCCCCTTGACCCCGATCGACTAAAAAAATTTCGCACCATCAAATACGACCTAAGGAACCATAGTCACCGCCCCTCCATGACCGTTCCTCCTTATTTTGCTTTTTAGGGCCAAAAAACTAGAATTTCGCACGTTTCCCATATTTTCGTGTGCTATAGCCCACGCCTTCCGAGTGGGTCCGGGACCCCAGACCCTGATTGCCTAAAATTATTCCGGTCCATCAAATACGACCTAAGGAACCATAGTCACTACCCTGCCATGGCCGTTCCTCGTCGTTTTGTGTTTTAGGGACAAAAAACTAGAATTTCTCCCGATTCCCATATTTTCGCGTGCTATAGCCCATTGCCTAAAATTTATTTGGGCCATCAAATACGACCTAAGGAACCCTAGTCACCGCCCCGCCATGACCGTTCCTCATTGTTTTGCTTTTTACGACCAAAAAACTAGAATTTTGCCTGATTCATATATTTTCGTGTGCTCTAGCCCACGACTTCCGAGTGGGCCCGGGGCCCTCGAAATCGGATTGCCTAAAATTTTTCAAAGCCATCCAATACGACTTAAGAAACCATAGTCACCACCCCGCCATGGCCGTTCCTCGTTGTTTTGCGTTTCACGACCAAAAACCTAGAATTTCGTCTGATTCCCATATATTCGTGTGCTATAGCCCACGCCTTCTGAGTGGGTCCGGGCCCCTTGGACCTCGATCGCCTAAAATTTTTCCGGGCTATCAAATACGACCTAAGGAACCATAGTCACCGCCCCGCCATGACCGTTCATCGTTTTTATGCTTTTTACGGCCAAAAAACTAGAATTTCGCGCGATTACCATATTTTCGTGAGCTATAGCCCATGCCTTCCGGGTGGGTCCGGACCCGCCGGACCCCGATCGCATAAAATGTATCTGGGCCATCAAATATGACCTAAGGAACCATATTCACCACCCCGCGATGGCCGTTCCTCGTTGTTTTACATTTTTCGGCCAAAAAACTTGAATTTCGCCCGATTCCCATATTTTCGTGTCCTATACCACGCCTTCCGAGTAGGTCCGGACCCCCGGACCCCAATCGCCTTAAATTTTTCTGGGCTATCAAATATGACCTAAGGAACCATAGTCACCGCCCCGCCATGACCGTTCCTCGTTTTTATGCTTTTTACGGCCAAAACACTAGAATTTCGCGCGATTACCATATTTTCGTGAGCTATAGCCCATGCCTTCCGGGTGGGTCCGGACCCGCCAGACCCCGATCGCATAAAATGTATCTGGTCCATCAAATATGACCTAAGGAACCATAGTCACCGCCCAGCCATGACCGTTCCTCATTGTTTTGCTTTTTACGACCAAAAAACTAGAATTTCGCCCGATTCACTTATTTTCGTGTGCTCTAGCCCACGCCTTCCGAGTGGGCCCGGGTCCCTCGAAACCGGATTGCCTAAAATTTTTCAAAGCCATCCAATACAACTTAAGGAACCATAGTCACCACCCCGCCATGGCCGTTCCTCGTTGTTTTGCGTTTTACGACCAAAAACCTAGAATTCCGTCTGATTCCCATATATTCGTGTGCTATAGCCCACGCCTGCTGAGTGGGTCCGGGCCCCTCGGACCTCGATCGCCTAAAATTTTTTCGGGCTATCAAATACGACCTAAGGAACCATAGTCACCGCCCCGCCATGACCGTTCATCGTTTTTATGCTTTTTACGGCCAAAAAACTAGAATTTCGCGCGATTACCATATTTTCGTGAGCTATAGCCCATGCCTTCCGGGTGGGTCCGGACCCGCCGGACCCCGATCGCATAAAATGTATCTGGGCCATCAAATATGACCTAAGGAACCATAGTCACCACCCCGCGATGGCCGTTCCTCGTTGTTTTACATTTTTCGGCCAAAAAACTTGAATTTCGCCCGATTCCCATATTTTCGTGTCCTATACCACGCCTTCCGAGTGGGTCCGGACCCCCGGACCCCAATCACCTTAAATTTTTTTGGGCTATCAAATATGACCTAAGGAACCATAGTCACCGCCCCGCCATGGCCGTTCCTCGTTTTTATGCTTTTTACGGCCAAAACACTAGAATTTCGCGCGATTACCATATTTTCGTGAACTATAGCCCATGCCTTCCGGGTGGGTCCGGACCCGCTGGACCCCGATCACATAAAATGTATCTGGGCCATCAAATATGACCTAAGGAACCATAGTCACCACCCCGCGATGGCCGTTCCTCGTTGTTTTACATTTTTCGGCCAAAAAAATTGAATTTCGCCCGATTCCCATATTTTCGTGTCCTATACCACGCCTTCCGAGTGGGTCCGGCCCCCCAGACCCCAATCACCTTAAATTTTTCTAGGCTATCAAATATGACCTAAGGAACCATAGTCATAGCCCCGCCATGACCGTTCATCGTTATTTTACTTTATACGGCCAAAAAACTAGAATTTCGCCCGATGGCCATTTTTTCGTGTGCTATAGCCCACGCCTTCCAAGTGGGTCCGGGCCCCCTGACCCCGATCGCAGAAAAAATTTTTGCACCATCAAATACGACCTAAGGAACCATAGTCACCGCCCCTCCATGACCGTTCCTCCTTATTTTGCGTTTTAGGGCCAAAAAACTAGAATTTCGCACGTTTCCCATATTTTCGTGTGCTATAGCCCACGCCTTCCGAGTGGGTCCGGGACCCCAGACCCCGATCGCCTAAAATTATTCCGGGCCATCAAATACGACCTAAGGAACCATTGTCACTGCCCTGCCATGGCCGTTCCTCGTCGTTTTGTGTTTTAGGGACAAAAAACTAGAATTTCTCCCGATTCCCATATTTTCGTGTGCTATAGCCCATTGCCTAAAATTTATTTGGGCCATCAAATACGACCTAAGGAACCCTAGTCACCGCCCCGCCATGACCGTTCCTCATTGTTTTGCTTTTTACGACCAAAAAACTAGAATTTCGCCCGATTCACATATTTTCGTGTGCTCTAGCCCACGCCTTCCGAGTGGGCCCGGGTCCCTCGAAATCGGATTGCCTAAAATTTTTCAAAGCCATCCAATACGACTTAAGAAACCATAGTCACCACCCCGCCATGGCCGTTCCTCGTTGTTTTGCGTTTTATGACCAAAAACCTAGAATTCCGTCCGATACCCATATATTCGTGTGCTATAGCCCACGCCTTCTGAGTGGGTCCGGGCCCCTCGGACCTCGATCACCTAAAATTTTTCTGGGCTATCAAATACGACCTAAGGAACCATAGTCACCACCCCGCCATGGCCGTTCTTCGTTGTTTTGTATTTTACGACCAAAAAAATAGAATTCCGTCCGATTCCCATATATTCGTGTGCTATAGCCCACGCCTTCTGAGTGGATCCTGGCCCCTCGGACCTCGATCGCCTAAAAAATTTTCGGGCTATCAAATACGACCTAAGGAACCAAAGTCACCGCCCCGCCATGACCGTTCCTCGTTTTTATGCTTTTTACGGCCAAAAAATTAGAATTTCGCGCGATTACCATATTTTCGTGTGCTATAGCCCACGCCATCCGGGTGGGTCCGGACCCGCCGGACCCCGATCACATAAAATGTATCTGGTCCATCAAATACGACCTAAGGAACCATAGTCACCTCCCAGCCATGACCGTTCCTCATTGTTTTTCTTTTTACGACCAAAAAACTAGAATTCCGCTCGATTCCCATATTTCCGTGTTCTCTAGCCCTCGCTTTTCGAGTGGGCCCGGGTCCCCCGAAACCGGATTGCCTAAAAGTTTTCCAGGCCATCAAATATGACCTAAGGAACCATAGTCACTGCCCCACCATGGCCGTTCCTCATTGTTTTGCGTTTTACGACCAAAAAACTAGAATTCCGATTTATTCCCTTATATTCATGTGATATAGCCCACACCTCCTGAGTGGGTCCAGGCCCACTGGACCCCGAAAGCCTAAAATTTTTCCGGGCTATCAAATACGACCTAAGTAGCCATAGCCACAGCCCCGCCATGACCGTTCCTCGTTGTTTTGCTTTATACGGCAAAAAAACTAGAATTTTGCCCGATTGCCACATTTTCGTGTGCTATAATAGCCCACGCCTTCCAAGTGGGTCCGGGCCCCCAGACCCCGATCGCCTAAAAAATTTTCGGACAATCAAATACGGCCTATGGAACCATAGACACCGCCCCGCCATGACCGTTCCTCATATTTTTGCTTTTTACGGCCAAAAAACTAGAATTTCGCGCGATTGCTATATTTTCGCGAGCATAGCCCGTGCCTTCTGGGTGGGTCCGGACCCCCCGGAGCCCGATCGCCTAAAATTTATCTAGGCCATCAAATACGACCTAAGGAACCATAGTCACTGCCACGCCATGACCGCTCCTCGTTGTTTTGTTTTTTACGACCAAAAAACTAGAATTTCGCCCAATTCACATATTTTTGTGTGCTCTAGCCCACGCCTTCCGAGTGGGCCTGGGTCCCCCGAAATAGGGTTGCCTAAAAATTTTCAAAGCCATCCAATATGACTTAAGGAACCATAGTCACCACCCTGCCATATCCGTTCCTCGTTGTTTTTTATTTTTCGACCAAAAAACTAGAATTACGTCTGATTCCCATATATTCGTGTGCTATATAGCCCACGCCTTCTGAGTGGGTCCGGGCCCTCGGACCTCGATCGCCTAAAATTTTTTCGGGCTATCAAATACGACCTAAGGAACCATAGTCACCACCCTGCCATGACCGTTCCTCGTTTTTATGCTTTTTACAACCAAAAAACTAGAATTTCGTGCGATTACCATATTTTCGTGAGCTATAGCCCATGCCTTCCGGGTGGGTCCGGACCCGCTGGACCCCGATCGCATAAAATGTATCTGGGCCATCAAATATGACCTAAGGAACTATAGTCCCCGCGATGGCCGTACCTCGTTGTTTTACATTTTTCGGCCAAAAAACTTGAATTTCGCCCGATTCCCATATTTTCGTGTCCTATACCACGCCTTCCGAGTGGGTCCGGCCCCCCGGACCCCAATCACCTTAAATTTTTCTGGGCTATCAAATATGACCTAAGGAACCTTAGTCATAGCCCCGCCATGACCGTTCCTCGTTATTTTGCTTTATACAGCCAAAAAACTAGAATTTCGCCCGATGGACATATTTTCGTGTGCTATAGCCCACGCCTTCCAAGTGGGTCCGGGCCCCTGGACCCCGATCGCCTAAAAAGTTTTCGCACCATCAAATATGACCTAAGGAACCATAGTCACCGCCCCTCCATGACCATTCCTCCTTATTTTGCTTTTTAGGGCCAAAAAACTAGAATTTCGCATGTTTCCCATATTTTCGTGTGCTATAGCCCACGCCTTCCGAGTGGGTCCGGGACCCCAGACCCCGATCGCCAAAAATTATTCCGGGCCATCAAATACGGCCTAAGGAACCATAGTCACTACCCTGCCATGGCCGTTCCTCGTCGTTTTGTGTTTTAGGGACAAAAAACTAGAATTTCTCCCGATTCTCATATTTTCGTGTGCTATAGCCCATTGCCTAAAATTTATTTGGGCCATCAAATACGACCTAAGGAACCCTAGTCACCGCCCCGCCATGACCGTTCCTCATTGTTTTGCTTTTTACGACCAAAAAACTAGAATTTTGCCCGATTCACATATTTTCGTGTGCTCTAGCCCACGCCTTCCGAGTGGGCCCGGGTCCCTCGAAACCGGATTGCCTAAAATTTTTCAAAGCCATCCGATACGACTTAAGAAACCATAGTCACCACCCTGCCATGGCCGTTCCTCGTTGTTTTGCGTTTTACGACCAAAAATCTAGAATTCCGTCTGATACCCATATATTCGTGTGCTATAGCCCACGCCTTCTGAGTGGGTCCGGGCCCCTCGGACCTCGATCACCTAAAATTTTTCCGGGCTATCAAATATGACCTAAGGAACCATAGTCACCGCCCCGCCATGACCGTTCCTTCTTTTTATGCTTTTTACGGCCAAAAAACTAGAATTTCATGCGATTACCATATTTTCGTGAGCTATAGCCCATGCCTTCCGGGTGGGTCCGGACCCCGATCGCATAAAATGTATCTGGGCCATCGAATATGACCTAAGGAACCATAGTCACCACCCCGCGATGGCCGTTCCTCGTTGTTTTACATTTTTCGGCCAAAAAACTTGAATTTCGCCCGATTCCCATATTTTCGTGTCCTATACCACGCCTTCCGAGTGGGTCCGGACCCCCGGACCCCAATCACCTTAAATTTTTTTGGGCTATCAAATATGACCTAAGGAACCATAGTCATCGCCCCGCCATGACCGTTCCTCGTTATTTTGCTTTATACGGCCAAAAAACAAGAATTTCACCCGATGGACATATTTTCGTGTGCTATAGCCCACGCCTTCCAAGTGGGTCCGGGCCCCCTGACCCCGATCGCCTAAAAAGTTTTCGCACCATCAAATATGACCTAAGGAACCATAGTCACCGCCCCTCCATGACCGTTCCTCCTTATTTTGCTTTTTAGGGCAAAACAACTAGAATTTCGCACGTTTCCCATATTTTCGTGTGCTATAGCCCACGCCTTCCGAGTGGGTGCGGGACCCCAGATCCCGATCGCCTAAAATTATTTCGGGCCATCAAATACGGCCTAAGGAACCATAGTCACTGCCCTGCCATGGCCGTTCCTCGTCGTTTTTGTGTTTTAGGGACAAAAAACTAGAATTTCTCCCGATTCCCATATTTTCGTGTGCTATAGCCCATTGCCTAAAATTTATTTGGGCCATCAAATACGACCTAAGGAACCCTAGTCACCGCCCCGCCATGACCGTTCCTCATTGTTTTGCTTTTTACGACCAAAAAACTAGAATTTTGCCCGATTCACATATTTTCGTGTGCTCTAGCCCACGCCTTCCGAGTGGGCCCGGGTCCCTCGAAACCGGATTGCCTAAAATTTTTCAAAGCCATCCGATACGACTTAAGAAACCATAGTCACCACCCTGCCATGGCCGTTCCTCGTTGTTTTGCGTTTTACGACCAAAAATCTAGAATTCCGTCTGATACCCATATATTCGTGTGCTATAGCCCACGCCTTCTGAGTGGGTCCGGGCCCCTCGGACCTCGATCACCTAAAATTTTTCCGGGCTATCAAATATGACCTAAGGAACCATAGTCACCGCCCCGCCATGACCGTTCCTTCTTTTTATGCTTTTTACGGCCAAAAAACTAGAATTTCATGCGATTACCATATTTTCGTGAGCTATAGCCCATGCCTTCCGGGTGGGTCCGGACCCCGATCGCATAAAATGTATCTGGGCCATCGAATATGACCTAAGGAACCATAGTCACCACCCCGCGATGGCCGTTCCTCGTTGTTTTACATTTTTCGGCCAAAAAACTTGAATTTCGCCCGATTCCCATATTTTCGTGTCCTATACCACGCCTTCCGAGTGGGTCCGGACCCCCGGACCCCAATCACCTTAAATTTTTTTGGGCTATCAAATATGACCTAAGGAACCATAGTCATCGCCCCGCCATGACCGTTCCTCGTTATTTTGCTTTATACGGCCAAAAAACAAGAATTTCACCCGATGGACATATTTTCGTGTGCTATAGCCCACGCCTTCCAAGTGGGTCCGGGCCCCCTGACCCCGATCGCCTAAAAAGTTTTCGCACCATCAAATATGACCTAAGGAACCATAGTCACCGCCCCTCCATGACCGTTCCTCCTTATTTTGCTTTTTAGGGCAAAACAACTAGAATTTCGCACGTTTCCCATATTTTCGTGTGCTATAGCCCACGCCTTCCGAGTGGGTGCGGGACCCCAGATCCCGATCGCCTAAAATTATTTCGGGCCATCAAATACGGCCTAAGGAACCATAGTCACTGCCCTGCCATGGCCGTTCCTCGTCGTTTTTGTGTTTTAGGGACAAAAAACTAGAATTTCTCCCGATTCCCATATTTTCGTGTGCTATAGCCCATTGCCTAAAATTTATTTGGGCCATCAAATACGACCTAAGGAACCCTAGTCACCGCCCCACCATGACCGTTCCTCATTGTTTTGCTTTTTCCGACCAAAAAACTAGAATTTTGCCCGATTCACATATTTTCGTGGGCTCTAGCCCATGCCTTCCGAGTGGGCCCGGGTCCCTCGAAACCGGATTGCCTAAAATTTTTCAAAGACATCCAATACGACTTAAGAAACCATAGTCACCACCCCGCCATGGCCGTTCCTCGTTGTTTTGCGTTTTACGACCAAAAACCTAGAATTCCGTCCGATACCCATATATTCGTGTGCTATAGCCCACGCCTTCTGAGTGGGTCCGGGCCCCTCGGACCTCGATCACCTAAAATTTTTCCGGGCTATCAAATACGACCTAAGGAACCATAGTCACCGCCCCGCCATGACCGTTCCTCATTTTTATCCTTTTTACGGCCAAAAAACTAGAATTTCGCGCGATTACCATATTTTCGTGAGCTATAGCCCATGCCTTCCGGGTGGGTCCGGACCCCGATCGCATAAAATGTATCTGGGCCATCAAATATGACCTAAGGAACCATAGTCACCACCCCGCGATGGCCGTTCCTCGTTGTTTTACATTTTTCGGCCAAAAAACTTGAATTTCGCCCGATTCCCATATTTTCGTGTCCTATACCACGCCTTCCGAGTGGGTCCGGACCCCCGGACCCCAATCACCTTAAATTTTTTTGGGCTATCAAATATGACCTGAGGAACCATAGTCATCGCCCCGCCATGACCGTTCCTCGTTATTTTGCTTCATATGGCCAAAAAACTAGAATTTCTCCCGATGGACATATTTTCGTGTGCTATAGCCCACGCCTTCCAAGTGGGTCCGGGCCCCCTGACCCCGATCGCCTAAAAAGTTTTCGCACCATCAAATATGACCTAAGGAACCATAGTCACCGCCCCTCCATGACCGTTCCTCCTTATTTAGCTTTTTAGGGCAAAACAACTAGAATTTCGCACGTTTCCCATATTTTCGTGTGCTATAGCCCACGCCTTCCGAGTGGGTGCGGGACCCCAGACCCCGATCGCCTAAAATTATTCCGGGCCATCAAATACGGCCTAAGGAACCATAGTCACTGCCCTGCCATGGCCGTTCCTCGTCGTTTTTGTGTTTTAGGGACAAAAAACTAGAATTTCTCCCGATTCCCATATTTTCGTGTGCTATAGCCCATTGCCTAAAATGTATCTGGTCCATCAAATATGACTTAAGGAACCATAGTCACCGCCCAGCCATGACCGTTCCTCATTGTTTTGCTTTTTACGACCAAAAAACTAGAATTTCGCCCGATTCATATATTTTCGTGTGCTCTAGCCCACGCCTTCCGAGTGGGCCCGGGTCCCTCGAAACCGGATTGCCTAAAATTTTTCAAAGCCATCCAATACAACTTAAGGAACCATAGTCACCACCCCGCCATGGCCGTTCCTCATTGTTTTTTATTTTACGACCAAAAATCTAGAATTCCGTCCGATTCCCAAGTATTTGTGTGCTATAGCCCACGCCTTATGAGTGGGTCCAGGCCTCTCGGACCTCGATCGCCTAAAAATTTTCTGGGCTATCAAATACGACCTAAGGAACCATAGTCACCGCCCCGCCATGACCGTTCCTCGTATTTATGCTTTTTTCGGCCAAAAAACTAGAATTTAGCGCGATTACCATATTTTCGTGAGCCATAGCCCATTCCTTCCCGGTGGGTCCGGACCCGCCGGACCCCGATCGCATAAAATATATCTCGGCCATTAAATACGACCTAAGGAACCATAGTCATCGCCCCGCCATGACCGTTCCTCGTTATTTTGCTTTATATGGCCAAAAAACTCGAATTTCGCCCGATGGCCATATTTTCGTGTGCTATAGCCCACGCCTTCCAAGTGGGTCCGGGCCCCTGGACCCCGATCGCCTAAAAAGTTTTCGCACCATCAAATATGACCTAAGGAACCATAGTCACCGCCCCTCCATGACCGTTCCTCCTTATTTTGCTTTTTAGGGCCAAAAAACTAGAATTTCGCACGTTTCCCATATTTTCGTGTGCTATAGCCCACGCCTTCCGAGTGGGTCCGGGACCCCAGACCCCGATCGCCTAAAATTATTCCGGGCCATCAAATACGACCTAAGGAACCATAGTCACTGCCCTGCCATGGCCGTTCCTCGTCGTTTTGTGTTTTAGGGACAAAAAACTAGAATTTCTCCCGATTCCCATATTTTCGTGTGCTGTAGCCCATTGCCTAAAATTTATTTGGGCCATCAAATACGACCTAAGGAACCCTAGTCACCACCCCTCCATGACCGTTCCTCATTGTTTTGCTTTTTACGACCAAAAAACTAGAATTTCGCCTGATTCATATATTTTCGTGTGCTCTAGCCCACGCCTTCCGAGTGGGCCCGGGTCCCTCGAAATCGGATTGCCTAAAATTTTTCAAAGCCATCCAATACGACTTAAGAAACCATAGTCACCACCCCGCCATGGCCGTTCCTCGTTGTTTTGCATTTTATGACCAAAAACCAAGAATTCCGTCTGATTCCCATATATTCGTGTGCTATAGCCCACGCCTTCTGAGTGGGTCCGGGCCCCTCGGACCTCGATCGCCTAAAATTTTTCCGGGCTATCAAATACGACCTAAGGAACCATAGTCACCGCCCCGCCATGACCGTTCATCGTTTTTATGCTTTTTACGGCCAAAAAACTAGAATTTCGCGCGATTACCATATTTTCGTGAGCTATAGCCCATGCCTTCCGGGTGGGTCCGGACCCGCCGGACCCCGATCGCATAAAATGTATCTGGGCCATCAAATATGACCTAAGGAACCATAGTCACCACCCCGCGATGGCCGTTCCTCGTTGTTTTACATTTTTCGGCCAAAAAACTTGAATTTCGCCCGATTCCCATATTTTCGTGTCCTATACCACGCCTTCCGAGTGGGTCCGGACCCCCGGACCCCAATCGCCTTAAATTTTTCTGGGCTATCAAATATGACCTAAGGAACCATAGTCACCGCCCCGCCATGACCGTTCCTCGTTTTTATGCTTTTTACGGCCAAAACACTAGAATTTCGCGCGATTACCATATTTTCGTGAGCTATCGCCCATGCCTTCCGGGTGGGTCCGGACCCGCCGGACCCCGATCGCATAAAACGTATCTGGTCTATCAAATATGACCTAAGGAACCATAGTCACCGCCCCGCCATGACCGTTCCTCATTGTTTTGCTTTTTACGACCAAAAAACTAGAATTTCGCCAGATTCACATATTATCGTGTGCTCTAGCCCACGCCTTCCGTGTGGGCCCGGGTCCCTCGAAACCGGATTGCCTAAAATTTTTCAAAGCCATCCAATACGACTTAAGGAACCATAGTCACCACCCCGCCATGGCCGTTCCTCGTTGTTTTTTATTTTACGACCAAAAATCTAGCATTCCGTCTGATTCCCAAATATTCGTGTGCTATAGCCCACGCCTTCTGAGTGAGTCCGGGCCCCTCGGACCTCGATCACCTAAAATTTTTCCGGGCTATCAAATACGACCTAAGGAACCATAGTCACCGCCCCGCCATGACCATTCCTTGTTTTTATGCTTTTTACGGCCAAAAAACTTGAATTTCGCGCGATTACCATATTTTCGTGAGCTATAGCCCATGCCTTCCGGGTGGGTCCGGACCCCGATCGCATAAAATGTATCTGGGCCATCAAATATGACCTAAGGAACCATAGTCACCACCCCGCGATGGCCGTTCCTCGTTGTTTTACATTTTTCGGCCAAAAAAATAGAATTTCGCCCGATTCCCATATTTTCGTGTGCTATAGCCCACGCCTTCTGAGTGGGTCCTGGCCCCTCGGACCTCGATCGCCTAAAAAATTTTCGGGCTATCAAATACGACCTAAGGAACCATAGTCACCGCCCCGCCATGACCGTTCCTCGTTTTTGGCGTATTACGGCCAAAAAACTAGAATTCCGCCCGATTCCCATATATTCGTGTGCTATAGCCCACGCCTTCCTAGTGGGTCCGGGCCCCCAGACTCCTATCGCCTAAAAATTTTCCGGGCTATCAAATACGACCTAAGGAACCATAGTCACCTCCCCGCCATGACCGTTCCTCGTTGTTTTGCTTTTTACGACCAAAAAACTAGAATTCCGCCCGATTCCCATATTTTCGTGTGCTCTAGCCCACGCCTTCCGAGTGGGCCCGGATCCCCCGAAACTGGATTGCCTAACATTTTTCCAGGCCATCAAATATGACCTAAGGAACCATATTCACCTCCCCACCATGGCCGTTCTTCATTGTTTTGCGTTTTACGACCAAAAAACTAGAATTCCGCTTGATTCCCTTATATTCGTGTGCTATAGCCCACACCTCCTGAGTGGGTCCAGGCCCACCGGACCCCGAATGCCTAAAAATTTTCTGGGCTATCAAATACGACCTAAGTAGCCACAGCCACCGCCCCGCCATGACCGTTCCTCGTTGTTTTGCTTTATACGGCCAAAAAACTAGAATTTTGCCCGATTGCCACATTTTCGTGTGCTATAATAGCCCACGGCTTCCAAGTGGGTCCGGGCCCCCAGACCCCGATCGCCTAAAAAATTTTCGGACAATCAAATACGACCTATGGAACCATAGACACCGCCCCGCCATGACCGTTCCTCATATTTTTGCTTTTTACGGCCAAAAAACTAGAATCTCGCGCGATTGCCATATTTTCGTGAGCATAGCCCGTGCCTTCCGGGTGGGTCCGGACCCCCCCGGAGCCCGATCGCCTAAAATTTATCTAGGCCATCAAATATGACCTAAGGAACCATAGTCACTGCCACGTCATGACCGCTCCTCGTTGTTTTGTTTTTTTACGACCAAAAAACTAGAATTTCGCCCGATTCACATATTTTCGTGTGCTCTAGCCCACGCCTTCCGAGTGGGCCCGGGTCCCTCGAAACCGGATTGCCTAAAATTTTTCAAAGCCATCCAATACAACTTAAGGAACCATAGTCACCACCCCGCCATGGCCGTTCCTCATTGTTTTTTATTTTACGACCAAAAATCTAGAATTCCGTCCGATTCCCAAGTATTTGTGTGCTATAGCCCACGCCTTATGAGTGGGTCCAGGCCTCTCGGACCTCGATCGCCTAAAAATTTTCTGGGCTATCAAATACGACCTAAGGAACCATAGTCACCGCCCCGCCATGACCGTTCCTCGTATTTATGCTTTTTTCGGCCAAAAAACTAGAATTTAGCGCGATTACCATATTTTCGTGAGCCATAGCCCATTCCTTCCCGGTGGGTCCGGACCCGCCGGACCCCGATCGCATAAAATATATCTCGGCCATTAAATACGACCTAAGGAACCATAGTCATTGCCCCGCCATGACCGTTCCTCGTTATTTTGCTTTATATGGCCAAAAAACTCGAATTTCGCCCGATGGCCATATTTTCGTGTGCTATAGCCCACGCCTTCCAAGTGGGTCCGGGCCCCCTGACCCCGATCGACTAAAAATTTTTGCACCATCAAATACGACCTAAGGAACCATAGTCACCGCCCCTCCATGACCGTTCCTCCTTATTTTGCGTTTTAGGGCCAAAAAACTAGAATTTCGCACGTTTCCCATATTTTCGTGTGCTATAGCCCACGCCTTCCGAGTGGGTCCGGGACCCCAGACCCCGATCGCCTAAAATTATTCCGGGCCATCAAATACGACCTAAGGAACCATTGTCACTGCCCTGCCATGGCCGTTCCTCGTCGTTTTGTGTTTTAGGGACAAAAAACTAGAATTTCTCCCGATTCCCATATTTTCGTGTGCTATAGCCCATTGCCTAAAATTTATTTGGGCCATCAAATACGACCTAAGGAACCCTAGTCACCGCCCCTCCATGACCGTTCCTCATTGTTTTGCTTTTTACGACCAAAAAACTAGAATTTCGCCCGATTCACATATTTTCGTGTGCTCTAGCCCACGCCTTCCGAGTGGGCCCGGGTCCCTCGAAATCGGATTGCCTAAAATTTTTCAAAGCCATCCAATACGACTTAAGAAACCATAGTCACCACCCCGCCATGGCCGTTCCTCGTTGTTTTGCGTTTTACGACCAAAAACCTAGAATTCCGTCCGATTCCCATATATTCGTGTGCTATAGCCCACGCCTTCTGAGTGGGTCCGGGCCCCTCGGACCTCGATCACCTAAAATTTTTCTGGGCTATCAAATACGACCTAAGGAACCATAGTCACCACCCCGCCATGGCCGTTCTTCGTTGTTTTGTATTTTACGACCAAAAAAATAGAATTCCGTCCGATTCCCATATATTCGTGTGCTATAGCCCACGCCTTCTGAGTGGATCCTAGCCCCTCGGACCTCGATCGCCTAAAAAATTTTCGGGCTATCAAATACGACCTAAGGAACCAAAGTCACCGCCCCTCCATGACCGTTCCTCATTTTTATGCTTTTTACGGCCAAAAAATTAGAATTTCGCACGATTACCATATTTTCGTGTGCTATAGCCCACGCCTTCCGGGTGGGTCCGGACCCGCCGGACCCCGATCACATAAAATGTATCTGGTCCATCAAATACGACCTAAGGAACCATAGTCACCTCCCCTCCATGACCGTTCCTCATTGTTTTTCTTTTTACGACCAAAAAACTAGAATTCCGCTCGATTCCCGTATTTCCGTGTTCTCTAGCCCTCGCTTTTCGAGTGGGCCCGGGTCCCCCTAAACCGGATTGCCTAAAAGTTTTCCAAGCCATCAAATATGACCTAAGGAACCATAGTCACTGCCCCACCATGGCCGTTCCTCATTGTTTTGCGTTTTACGACAAAAAAACTAGAATTCCGATTTATTCCCTTATATTCATGTGCTATAGCCCACACCTCCTGAGTGGGTCCAGGCCCACAGGACCCCGAAAGCCTAAAATTTTTCCGGGCTATCAAATACGACCTCAGTAGCCATAGCCATAGTCCCGCCATGACCGTTCCTCGTTGTTTCGCTTTATACGGCAAAAAAACTAGAATTTTGCCCGATTGCCACATTTTTGTGTGCTATAATAGCCCACGCCTTCCAAGTGGGTCCGGGCCCCCAGACCCCAATCGCCTAAAAAAATTTCGGACAATCAAATATGACCTATGGAACCATAGACACCGCCCCGCCATGATCGTTCCTCATATTTTTGCTTTTTACGGCCAAAAAACTAGAATTTCGCGCGATTGCCATATTTTCGTGAGCATAGCCCTTGCCTTCTGGGTGGGTCCGGACCCCCCCGGAGCCCGATCGCCTAAAATTTATCTAGGCCATCAAATACGACCTAAGGAACCATAGTCACTGCCACGCCATGACCGCTCCTCGTTGTTTTATTTTTTACGACCAAAAAACTAGAATTTCGCCCGATTCACATATTTTCGTGTGCTCTAGCCCACGCCTTCCGAGTGGGCCCGGGTCCCCCAAAACAGGATTGCCTAAAAATTTTCAAAGCCATCCAATATGACTTAAGGAACCATAGTCACCACCCTGCATGTCCGTTCGTCGTTGTTTTTTATTTTACGACCAAAAAACTAGAATTACGTCCGATTCCCATATATTCGTGTGCTATATAGCCCACGCCTTCTGAGTGGGTCCGGGCCCCTCGGACCTCGATCGCCTAAAAATTTTTCGGGCTATCAAATACGACCTAAGGAACCATAGTCACCACCCTGCCATGACCGTTCCTCGTTTTTATGCTTTTTACGGCCAAAAAACTAGAATTTCGTGCGATTACCATATTTTCGTGAGCTATAGCCCATGCCTTCCGGGTGGGTCCGGACCCGCTGGACCCCGATCGCATAAAATGTATCTGGGCCATCAAATATGAACTAAGGAACTATAGTCCCCGCGATGGCCGTACCTCGTTGTTTTACATTTTTCGGACAAAAAACTTGAATTTCGCCCGATTCCCATATTTTCGTGTCCTATACCACGCCTTCCGAGTGGGTCCGGCCCCCCGGACCCCAATAACCTTAAATTTTTCTGGGCTATCAAATATGACCTAAGGAACCTTAATCATAGCCCGGCCATGACCGTTCCTCGTTATTTTGTTTTATACAGCCAAAAAACTAGAATTTCGCCCGATGGACATATTTTCGTGTGCTATAGCCCACGCCTTCCAAGTGGGTCCGGGCCCCCGGACCCCGATCGCCTAAAAAGTTTTTGCACCATCAAATATGACCTAAGGAACCATAGTCACCACCCCTCCATGACCATTCCTCCTTATTTTGATTTTTAGGGCCAAAAAACTAGAATTTCGCATGTTTCCCATATTTTCGTGTCCTATAGCCCACGCCTTCCGAGTGGGTCCGGGACCCCAGACTCCGATCGCCTAAAATTATTCCGGGCCATCAAATACGGCCTAAGGAACCATAGTCACTACCCTGCCATGGCCGTTCCTCGTCGTTTTGTGTTTTAGGGACAAAAAACTAGAATTTCTCCCGATTCTCATATTTTCGTGTGCTATAGCCCATTGCCTAAAATTGATTTGGGCCATCAAATACGACCTAAGGAACCCTAGTCACCGCCCCGCCATGACCGTTCCTCATTGTTTTGCTTTTTACGACCAAAAAACTAGAATTTTGCCCGATTCACATATTTTCGTGTGCTCTAGCCCACGCCTTCCGAGTGGGCCCGGGTCCCTCGAAACCGGATTGCCTAAAATTTTTCAAAGCCATCCAATACGACTTAAGAAACCATAGTCACCACCCCGCCATGGCCGTTCCTCGTTGTTTTGCGTTTTACGACCAAAAATCTAGAATTCCGTCCGATACCCATATATTCGTGTGCTATAGCCCACGCCTTCTGAGTGGGTCCGGGCCCCTCGGACCTCGATCACCTAAAATTTTTCCGGGCTATCAAATACGACCTAAGGAACCATAGTCACCGCCCCGCCATGACCGTTCCTTGTTATTATGCTTTTTACGGCCAAAAAACTAGAATTTCGCGCGATTACCATATTTTCGTGAGCTATAGCCCATGCCTTCCGGGTGGGTCCGGACCCCGATCGCATAAAATGTATATGGGCCATCAAATATGACCTAAGGAACCATAGTCACCACCCCGCGATGGCCGTTCCTCGTTGTTTTACATTTTTCGGCCAAAAAACTTGAATTTCGCCCGATTCCCATATTTTCGTGTCCTATACCACGCCTTCCGAGTGGGTCCGGACCCCCGGACCCCAATCACCTTAAATTTTTTTGGGCTATCAAATATGACCTAAGGAACCATAGTCATCGCCCCGCCATGACCGTTCCTCGTTATTTTGCTTTATACGGCCAAAAAACTAGAATTTCGCCCGATGGACATATTTTCGTGTGCTATAGCCCACGCCTTCCAAGTGGGTCCGGGCCCCCTGACCCCGATCGCCTAAAAAGTTTTCGCACCATCAAATATGACCTAAGGAACCATATTCACCGCCCCTCCATGACCGTTCCTCCTTATTTTGCTTTTTAGGGCAAAACAACTAGAATTTCGCGCGTTTCCCATATTTTCGTGTGCTATAGCCCACGCCTTCCGAGTGGGTGCGGGACCCCAGACCCCGATCACCTAAAATTATTTCGGGCCATCAAATACGGCCTAAGGAACCATAGTCACTGCCCTGCCATGGCCGTTCCTCGTCGTTTTTGTGTTTTAGGGACAAAAAACTAGAATTTCTCCCGATTCCCATATTTTCGTGTGCTATAGCCCATTGCCTAAAATTTATTTGGGCCATCAAATACGACCTAAGGAACCCTAGTCACCGCCCCACCATGACCGTTCCTCATTGTTTTGCTTTTTTCGACCAAAAAACTAGAATTTTGCCCGATTCACATATTTTCGTGTGCTCTAGCCCACGCCTTCCGAGTGGGCCCGGGTCCCTCGAAACTGGATTGCCTAAAATTTTTCAAAGCCATCCAATCCGACTTAAGAAACCATAGTCACCACCCCGCCATGGCCGTTCCTCGTTGTTTTGCGTTTTACGACCAAAAACCTAGAATTCCATCTGATTCCCATATATTCGTGTGCTATAGCCCACGCCTTCTGAGTGGGTCCGGGCCCCTCGGACCTCGATCACCTAAAATTTTTCCGGGCTATCAAATACGACCTAAGGAACCATA
The DNA here is from genome assembly GCF_000715075.1 of Nicotiana tabacum. NCBI lineage: Eukaryota > Viridiplantae > Streptophyta > Magnoliopsida > Solanales > Solanaceae > Nicotiana > Nicotiana tabacum. The sequence continues at coordinate 85,475,153 of NC_134096.1, read as the reverse complement.
GTCACCGCCCCGCCATGACCGTTCCTCGTTTTTAAGCTTTTTACGGCCAAAAAACTAGAATTTCGCGCGATTACCATATTTTCGTGAGCTATAGCCCATGCCTTCCGGGTGGGTCTGGACCCCGATCGCATAAAATGTATCTGGGCCATTAAATATGACCTAAGGAACCATAGTCACCACCCCGCGATGGCCGTTCCTCATTGTTTTACATTTTTCGGCCAAAAAACTTGAATTTCGCCCGATTCCCATATTTTCGTGTCCTATACCACACCTTCTGAGTGGGTCCGGCCCCCCGGACCCCAATCACCTTAAATTTTTTTGGGCTATCAAATATGACCTTAGGAACCATAGTCATCACCCCGCCATGACCGTTCCTCGTTATTTTGCTTTATACGGCCAAAAAACTAGAATTTCGCCCGATGGACATATTTTCGTGTGCTATAGCCCACACCTTCCAAGTGGGTCCGGGCCCCCTGACCCCGATCGCCTAAAAAGTTTTCGCACCATCAAATATGACCTAAGGAACCATAGTCACCGCCCCTCCATGACCGTTCCGCCTTATTTTGCTTTTTAGGGCAAAAAAACTAGAATTTCGCACGTTTCCCATATTTTCGTGTGCTATAGCCCACGCCTTCCGAGTGGGTGCGGGACCCCAGACCCCGATCGCCTAAAATTATTCCGGGCCATCAAATACGGCCTAAGGAACCATAGTCACTGCCCTGCCATGGCCGTTCCTCATCGTTTTGTGTTTTAGGGACAAAAAACTAGAATTTCTCCCGATTCCCATATTTTCGTGTGCTATAGCCCATTGCCTAAAATTTATTTGGGCCATCAAATACGACCTAAGGAACACTAGTCACCGCCCCGCCATGACCGTTCCTCATTGTTTTGCTTTTTACGACCAAAAAACTAGAATTTTACCCGATTCACATATTTTCGTGTGCTCTAGCCCACGCCTTCCGAGTGGGCCCGGGTCCCTCGAAACCGGATTGCCTAAAATTTTTCAAAGCCATCCAATACGACTTACGAAACCATAGTCACCACCCCGCCATGGCCGTTCCTCGTTGTTTTGCGTTTTACGACCAAAAACCTAGAATTTCGTCCGATACCCATATATTTGTGTGCTATAGCCCACGCCTTCTGAGTGGGTCTGGGCCCCTCGGACCTCGATCACCTAAAATTTTTCCGGGCTATCAAATACGACCTAAGGAACCATAGTCACCGCCCCGCCATGGCCGTTGCTCGTTTTTATGCTTTTTACGGCCAAAAAACTAGAATTTCGCGCGATTACCATATTTTCGTGAGCTATAGCCCATGCCTTCCGGGTGGGTCCGGACCCCGATCGCATAAAATGTATCTGGGCCATCAAATATGACCTAAGGAACCATAGTCACCACCCCGCGATGGCCGTTCCTCGTTGTTTTACATTTTTCGGCCAAAAAACTTGAATTTCGCCTGATTCCCATATTTTCGTGTCCTATACCACGCCTTCCGAGTGGGTCCGGACCCCCGGACCCCAATCACCTTAAATTTTTTTGGGCTATCAAATATGACCTAAGGAACCATAGTCATCGCCCCGCCATGACCGTTCCTCGTTATTTTGCTTTATACGGCCAAAAAACTAGAATTTCGCCCAATGGATATATTTCCGTGTGCTATAGCCCACGCCTTCCAAGTGGGTCCGGGCCCCCTGACCCTGATCACCTAAAAAGTTTTCGCACCATCAAATATGACCTAAGGAACCATAGTCACCGCCCCTCCATGACCGTTCCTCCTTATTTTGCTTTTTAGGGCAAAAAAACTAGAATTTCGCACGTTTCCCATATTTTCGTGTGCTATAGCCCAAGCCTTCCGAGTGGGTGCTGGACCCCAGACCCCGATCGCCTAAAATTATTCCGGGCCATCAAATACGGCCTAAGGAACCATAGTCATTGCCCTACCATGGTCGTTCCTCGTCGTTTTGTGTTTTAGGGACAAAAAACTAGAATTTCTCCCGATTCCCATATTTTCGTGTGCTATAGCCCATTGCCTAAAATTTATTTGGGCCATCAAATACGACCTAAGGAACCCTAGTCACTGCCCCACCATGACCGTTCCTCATTGTTTTGCTTTTTACGACCAAAAAACTAGAATTTTGCCCGATTCACATATTTTCGTGTGCTCTAGCCCACGCCTTCCGAATGGGCCCGGGTCCCTCGAAACCGGATTGCCTAAAATTTTTCAAAGCCATCCAATACGACTTAAGAAACCATAGTCACCACCCCGCCATGGCAGTTCCTCGTTGTTTTGCGTTTTACGACCAAAAACCTAGAATTCCGTCCGATACCCATATATTCGTGTGCTATAGCCCACGCCTTCTGAGTGGGTCCGGTCCCCTCGGACCTCGATCACCTAAAATTTTTTTGGGCTATCAAATACGACCTAAGGAACCATAGTCACCGCCCCGCCATGGCCGTTGCTCGTTTTTATGCTTTTTACGGCCAAAAAACTAGAATTTCGTGCGATTACCATATTTTCGTGAGCTATAGCCCATGCCTTCCGGGTGGGTCCGGACCCCGATCGCATAAAATGTATCTGGGCCATCAAATATGACCTAAGGAACCATAGTCACCACCCCGCGATGGCCGTTCCTCGTTGTTTTACATTTTTCGGCCAAAAAACTTGAATTTCGCCTGATTCCCATATTTTCGTGTCCTATACCACGCCTTCCGAGTGGGTCCGGACCCCCGGACCCCAATCACCTTAAATTTTTTTGGGCTATCAAATATGACCTAAGGAACCATAGTCATCGCCCCGCCATGACCGTTCCTCGTTATTTTGCTTTATACGGCCAAAAAACTAGAATTTCGCCCGATGGATATATTTTCGTGTGCTATAGCCCACGCCTTCCAAGTGGGTCCGGGCCCCCTGACCCCGATCGCCTAAAAAGTTTTCGCACCATCAAATATGACCTAAGGAACCATAGTCACCGCCCCTCCATGACCGTTCCTCCTTATTTTGCTTTTTAGGGCAAAAAAACTAGAATTTCGCACGTTTCCCATATTTTCGTGTGCGATTGCCCATGCCTTCCGAGTGGGTGCGGGACCCCAGACCCCGATCACCTAAAATTATTCCGGGCCATCAAATACGGCCTAAGGAACCATAGTCACTGCCCTGCCATGGCCGTTCCTCATCGTTTTGTGTTTTAGGGACAAAAAACTAGAATTTCTCCCGATTCCCATATTTTCGTGTGCTATAGCCCATTGCCTAAAATTTATTTGGGCCATCAAATACGACCTAAGGAACCCTAGTCACCGCCCCGCCATGACCGTTCCTCATTGTTTTGCTTTTTACGACCAAAAAACTAGAATTTTGCCCGATTCACATATTTTCGTGTGCTCTAGCCCACGCCTTCCGAGTGGGCCCGGGTCCCTCGAAACCGGATTGCCTAAAATTTTTCAAAGCCATCCAATACGACTTAAGAAACCATAGTCACCACCCCGCCATGGCAGTTCCTCGTTGTTTTGCGTTTTACGACCAAAAACCTAGAATTCCGTCCGATACCCATATATTCGTGTGCTATAGCCCACGCCTTCTGAGTGGGTCCGGTCCCCTCGGACCTCGATCACCTAAAATATTTTTGGGCTATCAAATACGACCTAAGGAACCATAGTCACCGCCCCGCCATGGCCGTTGCTCGTTTTTATGCTTTTTACGGCCAAAAAACTAGAATTTCGCGCGATTACCATATTTTCGTGAGCTATAGCCCATGCCTTCCGGGTGGGTCCGGACCCCGATCGCATAAAATGTATCTGGGCCATCAAATATGACATAAGGAACCATAGTCACCACCCCGTGATGGCCGTTCCTCGTTGTTTTACATTTTTCGGCCAAAAAACTTGAATTTCGCCTGATTCCCATATTTTCGTGTCCTATACCACGCCTTCCGAGTGGGTCCGGACCCCCGGACCCCAATCACCTTAAATTTTTTTGGGCTATCAAATATGACCTAAGGAACCATAGTCATCGCCCCGCCATGACCGTTCCTCGTTATTTTGCTTTATACGGCCAAAAAACTAGAATTTCGCCCGATGGATATATTTTCGTGTGCTATAGCCCACGCCTTCCAAGTGGGTCCGGGCCCCCTGACCCCGATCGCCTAAAAAGTTTTCGCACCATCAAATATGACCTAAGGAACCATAGTCACCGCCCCTCCATGACCGTTCCTCCTTATTTTGCTTTTTAGGGCAAAAAAAACTAGAATTTCGCACGTTTCCCATATTTTCGTGTGCTATTGCCCATGCCTTCCGAGTGGGTGCGGGACCCCAGACCCCGATCGCCTAAAATTATTCCGGGCCATCAAATACGGCCTAAGGAATCATAGTCACTGCCCTGCCATGGCCATTCCTCGTCGTTTTGTGATTTAGGGACAAAAAACTAGAATTTCTCCCGATTCCCATATTTTCGTGTGCTATAGCCCATTGCCTAAAATTTATTTGGGCCATCAAATACGACCTAAGGAACCCTAGTCACCGCCCCGCCATGACCGTTCCTCATTGTTTTGCTTTTTACGACCAAAAAACTAGAATTTTGCCCGATTCACATATTTTCGTGTGCTCTAGCCCGCGCCTTCCGAGTGGGCCCGGGTCCCTCGAAACCGGATTGCCTAAAATTTTTCAAAGCCATCCAATACGACTTAAGAAACCATAGTCACCACCCCGCCATGGCCGTTCCTCGTTGTTTTGCGTTTTATGACCAAAAACCTAGAATTCCGTCCGATACCCATATATTCGTGTGCTATAGCCCACGCCTTCTGAGTGGGTCCGGGCCCCTCGGACCTCGATCACCTAAAATTTTTCCGGGCTATCAAATACGACCTAAGGAACCATAGTCACCGCCCCGCCATGACCGTTCCTTGTTTTTATGCTTTTTACGGCCAAAAAACTAGAATTTTGCGCGATTACCATATTTTCGTGAGCTATAGCCCATGCCTTCCGGGTGGGTCCGGACCCCGATCGCATAAAATGTATCTGGGCCATCAAATATGACCTAAGGAACCATAGTCACCACCCCGCGATGGCTGTTCCTCGTTGTTTTACATTTTTCGGCCAAAAAACTTGAATTTCGCCCGATTCCCATATTTTCGTGTCCTATACCACGCCTTCCGAGTGGGTCCGGACCCCCGGACCCCAATCACCTTAAATTTTTTTGGGCTATCAAATATGACCTAAGGAACCATAGTCACCGCCCCGCCATGGCCGTTGCTCGTTTTTATGCTTTTTACGGCCAAAAAACTAGAATTTCGTGCGATTACCATATTTTCGTGAGCTATAGCCCATGCCTTCCGGGTGGGTCCGGACCCCGATCGCATAAAATGTATCTGGGCCATCAAATATGACCTAAGGAACCATAGTCACCACCCCGCGATGGCCGTTCCTCGTTGTTTTACATTTTTCGGCCAAAAAACTTGAATTTCGCCTGATTCCCATATTTTCGTGTCCTATACCACGCCTTCCGAGTGGGTCCGGACCCCCGGACCCCAATCACCTTAAATTTTTTTGGGCTATCAAATATGACCTAAGGAACCATATTCATCGCCCCGCCATGACAGTTCCTCGTTATTTTGCTTTATACGGCCAAAAAACTAGAATTTCGCCCGATGGATATATTTTCGTGTGCTATAGCCCACGCCTTCCAAGTGGGTCCGGGCCCCCTGACCCCGATCGCCTAAAAAGTTTTTGCACCATCAAATATGACCTAAGGAACCATAGTCACCGCCCCTCCATGACCGTTCCTCCTTATTTTGCTTTTTAAGGCAAAAAAAACTAGAATTTCGCACGTTTCCCATATTTTCGTGTGCGATTGCCCATGCCTTCCGAGTGGGTGCGGGACCCCAGACCCCGATCGCCTAAAATTATTCCGGGCCATCAAATACGGCCTAAGGAACCATAGTCACTGCCCTGCCATGGCCGTTCCTCATCGTTTTGTGTTTTAGGGACAAAAAACTAGAATTTCTCCCGATTCCCATATTTTCGTGTGCTATAGCCCATTGCCTAAAATTTATTTGGGCCATCAAATACGACCTAAGGAACCCTAGTCACCGCCCCGCCATGACCGTTCCTCATTGTTTTGCTTTTTACGACCAAAAAACTAGAATTTTGCCCGATTCACATATTTTCGTGTGCTCTAGCCCACGCCTTCCGAGTGGGCCCGGGTCCCTCGAAACCGGATTGCCTAAAATTTTTCAAAGCCATCCAATACGACTTAAGAAACCATAGTCACCACCCCGCCATGGCAGTTCCTCGTTGTTTTGCGTTTTACGACCAAAAACCTAGAATTCCGTCCGATACCCATATATTCGTGTGCTATAGCCCACGCCTTCTGAGTGGGTCCGGTCCCCTCGGACCTCGATCACCTAAAATTTTTTTGGGCTATCAAATACGACCTAAGGAACCATAGTCACCGCCCCGCCATGGCCGTTGCTCGTTTTTATGCTTTTTACGGCCAAAAAACTAGAATTTCGCGCGATTACCATATTTTCGTGAGCTATAGCCCATGCCTTCCGGGTGGGTCCGGACCCCGATCGCATAAAATGTATCTGGGCCATCAAATATGACATAAGGAACCATAGTCACCACCCCGCGATGGCCGTTCCTCGTTGTTTTACATTTTTCGGCCAAAAAACTTGAATTTCGCCTGATTCCCATATTTTCGTGTCCTATACCACGCCTTCCGAGTGGGTCCGGACCCCCGGACCCCTCGGACCTCGATCACCTAAAAATTTTTTGGGCTATCAAATACGACCTAAGGAACCATAGTCACCGCCCCACCATGGCCGTTGCTCGTTTTTATGCTTTTTACGGCCAAAAAACTAGAATTTCGCGCGATTACCATATTTTCGTGAGCTATAGCCCATGCCTTCCGGGTGGGTCCGGACCCCGATCGCATAAAATGTATCTGGGCCATCAAATATGACATAAGGAACCATAGTCACCACCCCGTGATGGCCGTTCCTCGTTGTTTTACATTTTTCGGCCAAAAAACTTGAATTTCGCCTGATTCCCATATTTTCGTGTCCTATACCACGCCTTCCGAGTGGGTCCGGACCCCCGGACCCCAATCACCTTAAATTTTTTTGGGCTATCAAATATGACCTAAGGAACCATAGTCATCGCCCCGCCATGACCGTTCCTCGTTATTTTGCTTTATACGGCCAAAAAACTAGAATTTCGCCCGATGGATATATTTTCGTGTGCTATAGCCCACGCCTTCCAAGTGGGTCCGGGCCCCCTGACCCCGATCGCCTAAAAAGTTTTCGCACCATCAAATATGACCTAAGGAACCATAGTCACCGCCCCTCCATGACCGTTCCTCCTTATTTTGCTTTTTAGGGCAAAAAAAACTAGAATTTCGCACGTTTCCCATATTTTCGTGTGCTATTGCCCATGCCTTCCGAGTGGGTGCGGGACCCCAGACCCCGATCGCCTAAAATTATTCCGGGCCATCAAATACGGCCTAAGGAATCATAGTCACTGCCCTGCCATGGCCGTTCCTCGTCGTTTTGTGATTTAGGGACAAAAAACTAGAATTTCTCCCGATTCCCATATTTTCGTGTGCTATAGCCCATTGCCTAAAATTTATTTGGGCCATCAAATACGACCTAAGGAACCCTAGTCACCGCCCCTCCATGACCGTTCCTCATTGTTTTGCTTTTTACGACCAAAAAACTAGAATTTTGCCCGATTCACATATTTTCGTGTGCTCTAGCCCGCGCCTTCCGAGTGGGCCCGGGTCCCTCGAAACCGGATTGCCTAAAATTTTTCAAAGCCATCCAATACGACTTAAGAAACCATAGTCACCACCCCGCCATGGCCGTTCCTCGTTGTTTTGCGTTTTATGACCAAAAACCTAGAATTCCGTCCGATACCCATATATTCGTGTGCTATAGCCCACACCTTCTGAGTGGGTCCGGGCCCCTCGGACCTCGATCACCTAAAATTTTTCCGGGCTATCAAATACGACCTAAGGAACCATAGTCACCGCCCCGCCATGACCGTTCCTTGTTTTTATGCTTTTTACGGCCAAAAAACTAGAATTTCGCGCGATTACCATATTTTCGTGAGCTATAGCCCATGCCTTCCGGGTGGGTCCGGACCCCGATCGCATAAAATGTATCTGGGCCATCAAATATGACCTAAGGAACCATAGTCACCACCCCGCGATGGCTGTTCCTCGTTGTTTTACATTTTTCGGCCAAAAAACTTGAATTTCGCCCGATTCCCATATTTTCGTGTCCTATACCACGCCTTCCGAGTGGGTCCGGACCCCCGGACCCCAATCACCTTAAATTTTTTTGGGCTATCAAATATGACCTAAGGAACCATAGTCATCGCCCTGCCATGACCGTTCCTCGTTATTTTGCTTTATACGGCCAAAAAACTAGAATTTCGCCCGATGGACATATTTTCGTGTGCTATAGCCCACGTCTTCCAAGTGGGTCTGGGCCCCCTGACCCCGATCGCCTAAAAAGTTTTCGCATCATCAAATATGATCTAAGGAACCATAGTCACCGCCCCTCCATGACCGTTCCTCCTTATTTTGCTTTTTAGGGCAAAAAAACTAGAATTTCGCACGTTTCCCATATTTCCGTGTGCTATAGCCCACGCCTACCGAGTGGGTGCGGGAACCCAGACCCCGATCGCCTAAAATTATTCCGGGCCATCAAATACGGCCTAAGGAACCATAGTCACTGCCCTGCCATGGCCGTTCCTCGTCGTTTTTGTGTTTTAGGGACAAAAAACTAGAATTTCTCCCGATTCCCATATTTTCGTGTGCTATAGCCCATTGCCTAAAATTTATTTGGGCCATCAAATACGACCTAAGGAACCCTAGTCACCGCCCCGCCATGACCGTTCCTCATTGTTTTGCTTTTTACGACCAAAAAACTAGAATTTTGCCCGATTCACATATTTTCGTGTGCTCTAGCCCACGCCTTCCGAGTGGGCCCGGGTCCCTCGAAACCGGATTGCCTAAAATTTTTCAAAGCCATCCAATACGACTTAAGAAACCATAGTCACCACCCCACCATGGCCGTTCCTCGTTGTTTTGCGTTTTACGACCAAAAACCTAGAATTCTGTCCGATACCCATATATTCGTGTGCTATAGCCCACGCCTTCTGAGTGGGTCCGGGCCCCTCGGACCTCGATCACCTAAAATTTTTCCGGGCTATCAAATATGGCCTAAGGAACCATAGTCACCGCCCCGCCATGACCGTTTCTCGTTTTTATGCTTTTTACGGCCAAAAAACTAGAATTTTGCGCGATTACCATATTTTCGTGAGCTATAGCCCATGCCTTCCAGGTGGGTCCGGACCCCGATCGCATAAAATGTATCTGGGCCATCAAATATGACCTAAGGAACCATAGTCACCACCCCGCGATGGCCGTTCCTCGTTGTTTTACATTTTTCGGCCAAAAAACTTGAATTTCGCCCGATTCCCATATTTTTGTGTCCTATACCACGCCGTCCGAGTGGGTCCGGACCCCCGGACCCCAATCACCTTAAATTTTTTTGAGCTATCAAATATGACCTAAGGAACCATAGTCATCGCCCCGCCATGACCGTTCCTCGTTATTTTGCTTTATACGGCAAAAAAACTAGAATTTCGCCCGATGGACATATTTTCGTGAGCTATAGCCCACGCCTTCCAAGTGGGTCCGGGCCCCTGACCCCGATCGCCAAAAAAGTATCTGGGCCATCAAATATGACCTAAGGAACCATAGTCACCACCCCGCGATGGCCGTTCCTCGTTGTTTTACATTTTTCAGCCAAAAAACTTGAATTTCGCCCGATTCCCATATTTTCGTGTCCTATACCACTTCTTCCGAGTGGGTCCGGACCCCCGGACCCCAATCACCTTAAATTTTTTTGGGCTATCAAATATGACCTAAGGAACCATAGTCATCGCCCCGCCATGACCGTTCCTCGTTATTTTGCTTTATACGGCCAAAAAAAAAGAATTTCACCCGATGGACATATTTTCGTGTGCTATAACCCATGCCTTCCAAGTGGGTCCGGGCCCCCTGACACCGATCGCCTAAAAAGTTTTCGCACCATCAAATATGACCTAAGGAACCATAGTCACCGCCCCTCCATGACCGTTCCTCCTTATTTTGCTTTTTAGGGCCAAAAAACTAGAATTTCGCACGTTTCCCATATTTTCGTGTGCTATAGCCCACGCCTTCCGAGTGGGTGCGGGACCCCAGACCCCGATCGCCTAAAATTATTCCGGGCAATCAAATACGGCCTAAGGAACCATAGTCACTGCCCTGCCATGGCCATTCCTCGTCGTTTTGGGTTTTAGGGAAAAAAAAACTAGAATTTCTCCCGATTCTCATATTTTCGTGTGCTATAGCCCATTGCCTAAAATTTATTTGGGCCATCAAATACGACCTAAGGAACCCTAGTCACCGCCTCGCCATGACCGTTCCTCATTGTTTTGCTTTTTACGACCAAAAAACTAGAATTTTGCCCGATTCACATATTTTCGTGTGCTCTAGCCCACGCCTTCCGAGTGGGCCCGGTTCCCTCGAAGCCGGATTGCCTAAAATTTTTCAAAGCCATCCAATACGACTTAAGAAACCATAGTCACCACCCCACCATGGCCATTCCTCGTTGGTTTGCGTTTTACGACCAAAAACCTAGAATTTCGTCCGATACCCATATATTCGTGTGCTATAGCCCACGCCTTCTGAGTGGGTCCGGGCCCCTCGGACCTCGATCACCTAAAATTTTTTCGGGCTATCAAATACGACCTAAGGAACCATAGTCACCGCCCCGCCATGACCGTTCCTCGTTTTTATGCTTTTTACGGCCAAAAAACTAGAATTTTGCGCGATTACTATATTTTCGTGAGCTATAGCCCATGCCTTCCGGGTGGGTCCGGACCCCGATCGCATAAAATGTATCTGGGCCATCAAATATGACCTAAGGGACCATAGTCACCACCCCGCGATGGCCGTTCCTCGTTGTTTTACATTTTTCAGCCAAAAAACTTGAATTTTGCCCGATTCCCATATTTTCGTGTCCTATACCACGCCTTCCGAGTGGGTCCGGACCCCCGGACCCCAATCACCTTAAATTTTTTTGGGCTATCAAATATGACCTATGGAACCATAGTCATCGCCCCGCCATGACCGTTCCTCGTTATTTTGCTTTATACGGCCAAAAAACAAGAATTTCGCCCGATGGACATATTTTCGTGTGCTATAGCCCACGCCTTCCAAGTGGGTCCGGGCCCCCTGACCCCGATCGCCTAAAAAGTTTTTGCATCATCAAATATGACCTAAGGAACCATAGTCACCACCCCGCCATGACTGTTCCTCATTGTTTTGCTTTTTACGACCAAAAAACTAGAATTTCGCCCGATTCACATATTTTCGTGTTCTCTAGCCCACGCCTTCCGAGTGGGCCCGGGTCCCTCGAAACCGGATTGCTTAAAATTTTTTAAAGCCATCCAATACAACTTAAGGAACCATAGTCACCACCCCGCCATGGCCGTTCCTCGTTGTTTTTTATTTTACGACCAAAAAACTAGAATTCCGTCCGATTCCCAAGTATTCGTGTGCTATAGCCCACGCCTTATGAGTGGGTCCAGGCCTCTCGGACCTCGATCGGCTAAAATTTTTTCGGGCTATCAAATACGACCTAAGGAACCATAGTCACCACCCCGCTATGACCGTTCCTCGTATTTATGCTTTTTACGGCCAAATATCTAGAATTTCGCGCGATTACCATATTTTTGTGAGCTATAGCCCATGCCTTCCGGGTGGGTCCGGACCCGCCGGACCCCGATCGCATAAAATGTATCTGGACCATTAAATACAAACTAAGGAACCATAGTCACCACCCCGCCATGGCCGTTCCTCGTTGTTTTGTATTTTACGACCATAAAAATAGAATTCCGTCCGATTCCCATATATTCGTGTGCTATTGCCCACGCCTTCTGAGTGGGTCCTGGCCCCTCGGACCTCAATCGCCTAAAAAATTATCGGTCTATCAAATACGACCATAGTCACTGCCCCTCCATGACCGTTCCTCCTTATTTTGCTTTTTAGGGCCAAAAAACTAGAATTTCGCACGTTTCCCATATTTTCGTGTGCTATAGCCCACGCCTTCCGAGTGGGTCCGGGACCCCAGACCCCGATCGCCTAAAATTATTCCGGGCCATCAAATACGACCTAAGGAACCATAGTCACTGCCATGCCATGGCCGTTCCTCGTTGTTTTGTGTTTTAGGGACAAAAAACTAGAATTTCTCTCGATTCCCATATTTTCGTGTGCTATAGCCCATTGCCTAAAATTTATTTGGGCCATCAAATACTACCTAAGGAACCCTAGTCACCGCCCCGCCATGACCGTTCCTCATTGATTTGCTTTTTACGACCAAAAAATTAGAATTTTGCCCGATTCACATATTTTCGTGTGCTCTAGCCCACGCCTTCCGAGTGGGCCCGGGTCCCTCGAAACCGGATTGTCTAAAAATTTTCAAAGCCATCCAATACGACTTAGGAAACCATAGTCACCACCCCGCCATGGACGTTCCTTGTTGTTTTGCGTTTTACGACCAAAAACCTAGAATTCCGTCCGATTCCCATATATTCGTGTGCTATAGCCCACGCCTTCCGAGTGGGTCCGGGCCCCTCGGACCTCGATCGCCTAAAATTTTTTTGGGCTATTAAATACGACCTAAGGAACCATAGTCACCGCCCCGCCATGACCGTTCCTCGTTTTTATGCTTTTTACGGCCAAAAAACTAGAATTTCGCGCGATTACCATATTTTCGTGAGCTATATAGCCCATGCCTTCCGGGTGGGTCCGGACCCCGATCGCATAAAATGTATTTGGGCCATCAAATATGACCTAAGGAACCATAGTCACCACCCCACGATGGCCGTTCCTCGTTGTTTTACATTTTTCGGCCAAAAAACTTGAATTTCGCCCGATTCCCATATTTTCGTGTCCTATACCACGCCTTCCGAGTGGGTCCGGACCCTCGGACCCCAATCGCCTTAAATTTTTTTGGGCTACCAAATATGACCTAAGGAACCATAGTCACCGCCCCGCCAAGACCGTTCCTCGTTTTTATGCTTTTTACGCCCAAAACACTAGAATTTCGCGCGATTACCATATTTTCGTGAGCTATAGCCCATGCCTTCCGGGTGGGTCCGGACCCGCCGGACCCCGATCGCATAAAATGTATCTGGTCCATCAAATATGACCTAAGGAACCATAGTCACCGCCCCGCCATGACCATTCCTCATTTTTTTGCTTTTTACGACCAAAAAACTAGAATTTCGCCCGATTCACTTATTTTTGTGTGCTCTAGCCCACGCCTTCCGAGTAGGCCCGGGTCCCTCGAAACCGGATTGCCTAAAATTTTTCAAAGCCATCCAATACGACTTAAGGAACCATAGTCACCACCCCGCCATGGCCGTTCCTTGTTGTTTTGCGTTTTACGACCAAAAACCTAGAATTCCGTCTAATTCCCATATATTCGTGTGCTATAGCCCACGCCTTCTGAGTGCGTCCGGGCCCCTCGGACCTCGATCGCCTAAAAATTTTCTGGGCTATCAAATACGACCTAAGGAACCATAGTCACTGCCCTGCCATGGCCGTTCCTCGTTTTTATGCTTTTTACGGCCAAAAAACTAGAATTTTGCGCGATTACTATATTTTCGTGACCTATAGCCCATTCCTTCCGGGTGGGTCCGGACCCGCCGGACCCCGATAGCATAAAATGTATCTGGGCCATCAAATATGACCTAAGGAACCATAGTCACCACCCCGCGATGGCCGTTCCTCGTTGTTTAACATTTTTCGGCCAAAAATTTTGAATTTCGCCCGATTCCCATATTTTCGTGTCCTGTACCACGACTTCCGAGAGGGTCCGGACCCCCGGACCCCAATCGCCTTAAATTTTTCTGGGCTATCAAATATGGCCTAAGGAACCATAGTCACCACCCTGCCTTGACCGTTCCTCGTTTTTATGCTTTTTACGGCCAAAATACTAGAATTTCGCGCGATTACCATATTTTAGTGAGCTATAGCCCATGCCTTCCGGGTGGGTCCAGACCCGCTGGACCCCGATCGCATAAAATGTATCTGGGCCATCAAATATGACCTAAGGAACCATAGTCACCACCCCGCGATGGCCGTTCCTCGTTGTTTTACATTTTTCGGCCAAAAAACTTGAATTTCGCCCGATTCCGATATTTTCGTGTCCTATGCCACGCCTTCCGAGTGGGTCTGGCCCCCCGGACCCCAATCACCTTAAATTTTTCTAGGTTATCAAATATGACCTAAGGAACCATAGCCATCACCCCGCCATGACCGTTCCTCGTTATTTTGCTTTATACGGCCAAAAAACTAGAATTTCGCCCGATGGCGATATTTTCATGTGCTATAGCCCACGCCTTCCAAGTGGGTCCGGGCCCCCTGACCCCGATCGCCTAAAATTTTTTTGCGCCATCAAATATGACCTAAGGAACCATAGTCACCGCCCCTCCATGACCGTTCCTCCTTATTTTGCTTTTTAGGGCCAAAAAACTAGAATTTCGCACGTTTCCCATATTTTCGTGTGCTATAGCCCACGCCTTCCGAGTGGGTCCGGGACCCCAGACCCCGATCGCCTAAAATTATTCCAGGCCATCAAATACAACCTAAGGAACCATAGTCACTGCCCTGCCATGGCCGTTCCTCGTCGTTTTGTGTTTTAGGGACAAAAAACTAGATTTTCTCCTGATTCCCATATTTTCGTGTGCTATAGCCCATCGCCTAAAATTTATTTGGGCCATCAAATACGACCTAAGGAACCCTAGTCACAGCCCCGCCATGAACGTTCCTCATTGTTTTGCTTTTTACAACCAAAAAACTAGAATTTCGCCCGATTCACATATTTTCGTGTGCTCTAGCCCACGCCTTCCGAGTGGGCCCGGGTCCCTCGAAACCGGATTGCCTAAAATTTTTCAAAGCCTTCCAATACGACTTAAGGAGCCATAGTCACCACCCCGCCATGGCCGTTCCTCGTTGTTTTGCGTTTTACGACCAAAAACCTAGAATTCCGTCCGATTCCCATATATTCGTGTGCTATAGCCCACGCCTTCTGAGTGGGTCCGGGCCCCTCGGACCTCGATCGCCTAAAAATTTTTCGGGCTATCAAATACGACCTAAGGAACCATAGTCACCGCCCCGCCATGACCGTTCCTCATTTTTATGCGTTTCACGGCCAAAAAACTAGAATTTCGCGCGATTACCATATTTTCGTGAGCTATAGCCCATGCCTTCCGGGTGGGTCCGGACCCGCCGGACCCCGATCGCATAAAATGCATTTGGGCCATCAAATATAACCTAAGGAACCATAGTCACCATCCCGCGATGGCCGTTCCTCGTTGTTTTACATTTTTCGGCCAAAAAACTTGAATTTCGCCCGATTCCCATATTTTCGTGTCCTATACCACGCCTTCCGAGTGGGTCCGGACCCCAATCGCCTTAAATTTTTCTGGGCTATCAAATATGGCCTAAGGAACCATTGTCACCGCCCCGCCATGACCGTTCCTCGTTGTTATGCTTTTTACGGCCAAAAAACTAGAATGTTGCGTGATTACCATATTTTCGTGAGCTATAGCCCATGCCTTCCGGGTGGGTCCGGACCTGCCGGACCCCGATCGCGTAAAATGTATCTGGTCCATCAAATATGACCTAAGGAACCGTAGTCACCTCCCCGCCATTAGCGTTCCTCGTTGTTTTGCTTTTTATGACCAAAAAACTAGAATTTCGCTTGATTCCCTTATATTCGAGTGCTATAGCCCACGCCTTCTGAGTGGGTCCAGGCCCTCCGGACCCCGAATGCCTAAAATTTTTCCGGGCTATCAAATATGACCTAAGGAGCCATAGCCACCGCCCCGCCATGACCGTTCCTCGTTGTTTTGCTTTATACGGCCAAAAAACTAGAATTTTGCCCGATTGCCACTTTTTCGTGTGCTGTAATAGCCCACGACTTCCAAGTGGGTCCGGGCCCCCGGACCCCGATCGCCTACAATTTTTTCAGACAATAAAATATGACCTATGGAACCATAGACACCGCCCCGCCATGACCGTTCCTCATTTTTTTGCTTTTTACGGCCAAAAAACTAGAATTTCATGCGATTTCCATATTTTCGTGAGCATAGCCCATGCCTTCCGGGTGGGTCCGGACCCCACGGACCCCGATCGCCTAAAATTTATCAAGGCCATCAAATACGACCTAAGGAACCATAGTCACCGCTACACCGTGACCGCTCCTCGTTGTTTTGCTTTTTACAACAAAAAAACTAGAATTCCGCCCGTTTCCCATATTTTCGTGTGCTCTAGCCCACGCCTTCCGAGTGGGCCCGGGTCCCCCGAAACCGGTTTGCCTAATGTTTTTCCAGGCCATCAAATACGACCCAAGGAACCATAGTCACCACCCCGCCATGGCCGTTCCTCGTTGTTTTACATTTTTCGGCCAAAAAATTTGAATTTCGCATGATTCCCGTATTTTCGTGTCCTATACCATGCCTTCCGAGTGGGTCCGGCCCCCCGGACCCCTATCGCCTTAATCTTTTCCGGACTATCAAATATGACCTAAGGAACCGTAGCCATCGCCCCGCCATGACCGTTCCTCGTTGTTTTGCTTTATACGGCCAAAAAACTAGAATTTCGCCCGATGGCCATATTTTCGTGTGCTATACCACGCCTTCCAAGTGGGTCCGGGCCCCCTGACCCCGATCGCCTAACATTTTTCCGAGCTATCAAATACAACCTAAGGAACCATAGTCACTGTGCCGCCATGACCGTTCCTCATTATTTTGCTTTTTAGGGGCAAAAAACTAGAATTTTGCACGATTGCCATATTTTCGTGAGCTATAGCCCATGCCTTCCAAGTTGGTCCGGGCCCCCGGACCCCGATTGCCTAACATTTTTTCGAGCCATCAAATACAACCTAAGGAACTATAGTGACCGCCCTGCCATGGCCATTCTTCATTGTTTTGCGTTTTACGACCAAAAAACTAGAATTTTGCCTGATTCCCATATTTCCGTGTGCTATAGCCCACGCCTTCTGAGTGGGTCCGGAACCTCGGACCCCGATCGCTTGAAATTATTCCGGGCCATCAAATACGACCTAAGGAACCATAGTCACCGCCCTGCCATGACCGTTCCTCGTTGTTTTACTTTTTATGACCAAAAAACTAGAATTTCGCCCGATTCACATATTTTCGTGTGCTCTAGCTCACGCCTTCCCAGTGGGCCCGGGTCCCCCGAAACCGGATTGCCTAAAAAATTTTTAGGCCATCAAATATGACTTAAGGAACCATAGTCACCACCCCTCCATGGCTGTTCCTCGTTGTTTTGCGTTTTACGACCAAAAAACTAGAATTTCGCCTGATTCCCATATTTCCGTGTGCTATAGCCCACGCCTTCTGAGTGGGTCCGGGCCCCGCGGACCTCGATCGCCTAAAATTTTTATGGGCTATCAAATACGACCTAAGGAACCATAGTCACCGCCCTGCCATGTTCGTTCCTCATGTTTTTGCTTTTTACGGCCAAAAAGCTAGAATTTCGCCTGATTCACATATTTTCGTGTGCTCTAGCCCACGCCTTCCGAGTGGGCCCGGGTCCCTCGAAACCGGATTGCCTAAAATTTTTCAAAGCCATCCAATATGACTTAAGGAACCATAGTCACCACCCTGCCATGGCCGTTCCTCGTTGTTTTGTATTTTACGACCAAAAAACTAGAATTCCGTCCGATTCCCATATATTCGTGTGCTATAGCCCACGCCTTCTGAGTGGGTCCGAGCCCCTCGGACCTCGATCGTCTAAAATTTTTCCGGGCTATCAAATACGACCTAAGGAACCATAGTCACCGCCCCGCCATGACTGTTCCTCGTTTTTATGCTTTTTACGGCCAAAAAACTAGAATTTCGCGTGCCTTCCGGGTGGGTCCGGACCCGCCGGACCCCATCGTATAAAATGTATCTGGTCCAACAAATACGACCTAAGGAACCATAGTCACCTCCCCCCCATGACCATTCCTCGTTGTTTTGCTTTTTACGACCAAAAAACTAGAATTCCGCCCGATTTCCATATTTTCGTGTTCTCTAGCCCTCGCTTTTCGAGTGGGCCCAGGTACCCCGAAACCGGATTGCCTAAAATTTTTCCAGGCCATCAAATACGACCTAAGGAACCATAGTCACCGCCCCGCCATGGCCATTCCTTGTTGTTTTGCGTTTTACGACCAAAAAACTAGAATTCCGCTTGATTCCCTTATATTCGTGTGCTATAGCCCACGCCTTCTGAGTGGGTCCAGGCCCTCCGGACCCCGAATGCCTAAAATTTTTCCGGGCTATCAAATACGACCTAAGGAGTCATAGCCAAAAAACTAGAATTTTGCCTGATTTCCACATTTTCGTGTGCTATAATAGGCCACGACTTCCAAGTGGGTCCAGGCCCCCAGACCCCGATCGCCTAAAAAATTTTCGGACAATCAAATACAACCTATGGAACCATAGACACCGCTCGGCCATGACCGTTCCTCTTTTTTTGATTTTACGGCCAAAAAACTAAAATTTCGCGCGATTGCCATATTTTCGCGAGCATAGCCCGTGCCTTCCGGGTGGGTCCGGACCCCCCGGAGCCCGATCGCCTAAAATTTATCTAGGCCATCAAATACGACCTAAGGAACCATAGTCACTACCACGCCATGACCGTTCCTTGTTGTTTTTCTTTTTACGACCAAAAAACTAGAATTTTGCCCGATTTACATATTTTCGTGTGCTCTAGCCCACGCCTTTCGACTGGGCCCGGGTCCCCCGAAACCGGATTGCCTAAAATTTTTCAAAGCCATCCAATACAACTTAAGGAACCATAGTCACCACCCCACCATGGCCGTTCCTCGTTGTTTTTTTTTTACGACCAAAAAACTAGAATTCTGTCTGATTCCCAAATATTCGTGTGCTATAGCCCACGCCTTATGAGTGGGTCCAGGCCTCTCGGACCTCGATCGCCTAAAATTTTTCTGGGCTATCAAATACGAACTAAGGAACCATAGTCACCGCCCCGCCATGACCGTTCCTCATTTTTATGCTTTTTACGGCCAAAAAACTAGAATTTCGCGCGATTACCATATTTTCGTGAGCTATAGCCCGCGCCTTCCGGGTGGGTCCGGACCCGCCAGACCCCGATCGCATTAAATTTATCTGGTCTATCAAATATGACCTAAGGAACCATAGTCACCTCCCCGCCATGACCGTTCCTCATTATTTTGCTTTTTACGACCAAAAAACTAGAATTCCGCTCGATTCCCATATTTCCGTGTTCTCTAGCCCTCGCTTTTCGAGTGGGCCCGGGTCCCCCGAAACTGGATTGCCTAAAAGTTTTCCAGGCCATCAAATACGACCTAAGGAACCATAGTCACTGCCACACCATGGCCGTTCCTTGTTGTTTTGCGTTTTACGACCAAAAAACTAGAATTTCGCTTGATTCCCTTATATTCGTGTGTTATAGCCCACACCTCCTGAGTGGGTCCAGGCCCACCGGATCCCGAATGCCTAAAATTTTTCCGGGCTATCAAATACGACCTAAGTAGCCATAGCCACCGCCCTGCCATGACCGTTCCTCGTTGTTTTGCTTTATACAGCCAAAAAACTAGAATTTTGCCCGATTGCCACATTTTCGTGTGCTATAATAGCCCACGCCTTCCAAGTGGGTCCGGGCCCCCAGACCCTGATCGCCTAAAAAAATTTCGGACAATCAAATACGACCTATGGAACCATCGAAACCGCCCCGCCATGACCGTTCCTCATATTTTTGCTTTTTACGGCCAAAAAACTATAATTTCGCGCGATTGCCATATTTTCGTGAGCATAGCCCGTGCCTTTCGGGCGGGTCCGGACCCTCCCCCCCCGGAGCCCGATCGCCTAAAATTTATCTAGGCCATCAAATACGACCTAAGGAACCATAGTCACTGCCACGCCATGACCGTTCCTCGTTGTTTTGTTTTTTACGACCAAAAAACTAGAATTTCGGCCGATTCACATATTTTCGTGTGCTCTAGCCCACGCCTTCCGAGTGGGACCGAGTCCCCCGAAACAGGATTGCCTAAAATTTTTCAAAGCCATCCAATACGACTTAAGGAACCATAGTCACCACCCTGCCATGGCCGTTCCTCGTTGTTTTGTATTTTACGACCAAAAAACTAGAATTCCGTCCGATTCCCATATATTCGTGTGCTATAGCCCACGCCTTCTGAGTGGGTTCGGGCCCCTCGGACCTCGATCGCCTAAAATTTTTCCGGGCTATCAAATATGACCTAAGGAACCATAGTCACCACCCCGCCATGACCGTTCCTCGTTTTTATGCTTTTTACGGACAAAAAACTAGAATTTCGCGCGATTACCATATTTTCGTGAGCTATAGCCCATGCCTTCCGGGTGGGTCCGGACCCGCTGGACCTCGATCGCATAAAATGTATCTGGGCCATCAAATATGACCTAAGGAACCATAGTCACCACCCCGCGATGGCCGTTGCTCGTTGTTTTACATTTTTCGGCCAAAATACTTAAATTTCGCACGATTCCCATATTTTCGTGTCCTATACCACACCTTCTGAGTGGGTCCGGCCCCCCGGACCCCAATCACCTTAAATTTTTTTGGGCTATCAAATATGACCTTAGGAACCATAGTCATCACCCCGCCATGACCGTTCCTCGTTATTTTGCTTTATACGGCCAAAAAACTAGAATTTCACCCGATGGCCATATTTTCGTGTATAGCCGACGCCTTCCAAGTGGGTCCGGGCCCCCTGACCCCGATCGCCTAAAATTTTTTTGCGCCATCAAATACGACCTAAAGAACCATAGTCACCGCCCCTCCATGACCGTTCCTCCTTATTTTGCTTTTTAGGGCCAAAAAACTAGAATTTCGCACGTTTCCCATATTTTCGTGTGCTATAGCCCACGCCTTCCGAGTGGGTCCGGGACCCCAGACCCCGATCGCCTAAAATTATTCCGGGCCATCAAATACGACCTAAGGAACCATAGTCATTGCCCTGCCATGGCCGTTCCTCGTCGTTTTGTGTTTTAGGGACAAAAAACTAGAATTTCTTCTGATTCCCATATTTTCGTGTGCTATAGCCCATCGCCTAAAATTTATTTGGGCCATCAAATACGACCTAAGGAACCCTAGTCACCGCCCCGCCATGTCCGTTCCTCATTGATTTGCTTTTTACGACCAAAAAACTAAAAATTTTCCCGATTCACATATTTTCGTGTGCTCTAGCCCACGCCTTCCGAGTGGGCCCATGTCCCTCGAAACCGGATTGCCTAAAATTTTTCAAAGCCATCCAATACGATTTAAGGAACCATAGTCACCACCCCGCCATGGCTGTTCCTCGTTGTTTTGCGTTTTACGACCAAAGACCTAGCATTCCGTCCGATTCCCATATATTCGTGTGCTATAGCCCACGCCTTCTGAGTGGGTCCGGGCCCCTCGAACCTCGGACCCGCCGGACCCCGATCGCATAAAATGTATCTGGGCCATCAAATATGACCTAAGGAACCATAGTCACCACCCCGCGATGGCTGTTCCTTGTTGTTTTACATTTTTCGGCCAAAAAACTTAAATTTTGCCCGATTCCCATATTTTCGTGTCCTATACCACGCCTTCCGAGTGGGTCCGACCCCCGGACCCCAATCGCCTTAAATTTTTCGAGGGTATCAAATATGACCTAAGGAACTATAGCCATCGCCCCACCAAGACCATTCCTCGTTATTTTGCTTTAAACGGCCAAAAAATTAGAATTTCGCCCGATGGCCATATTTTCGTTTGCTATAGCCCACGCCTTCCAAGTGGGTCCGGGCCCCCTGACCCTGATCGCCTAAATTTTTTTTTCGCCATCAAATACGACCTAAGGAACCATAGTCACCGCCCCTCCATGACCATTCCTCCTTATTTTGCTTTTTAGGGCCAAAAAACTAGAATTTCGCACGTTTCCCATATTTTCGTGTGCTATAGCCCACGCCTTCCGAGTGGGTCCGGGACCTCAGACCCCGATCGCCTAAAATTATTCTGGGCCATCAAATACGACCTAAGGAACCATATTCACTGCCCTGATATGACCGTTCCTCGTCGTTTTGTGTTTTAGGGACAAAGAATTAGAATTTTGCCCGATTCCCATATTTTCGTGTGCTATAGCCTATCGCCTAAAATTTATTTGGGCCATCAAATACGACCTAAGGAACCCTAGTCACTGCCCCGCCATGACCGTTCCTCATTATTTTGCTTTTTACGACCAAAAAACTAGAATTTTGCCCGATTCACATATTTTCGTGTGCCCTAGCCCACGCCTTCCGAGTGGGCCCGGGTCCCCCGAAACAGGATTGCCTAAAATTTTTCAAAGCCATCCAATACGAATTAAGGAACCATAGTCACCACCCTGCCATGGTCGTTCCTCGTTATTTTGTATTTTACGACCAAAAAACTAGAATTTCGTCCGATTCCCATATATTCGTGTGCTATAGCCCACGCCTTCGGAGTGGGTCCTGGCCCCTCGGACCTCGATTCCCTAAAATTTTTCCGGGCTATCAAATACGACCTAAGGAACCATAGTCACCGCCCGCCATGACCGTTCCTCATATTTATGCTTTTTACGGCCAAAAAACTAGAATTTCGCGCGATTACCATATTTTCGTGAGCTATAGCCCATGCCTTCCTGGTGGGTCCGGACCCGCCGGACCCCGATCGCATAAAATGTATCTGGGACATCAAATACGACCTAAGAAACCATAGTCACCACCCCGCCAAGGCCGTTCCTCGTTGTTTTGCATTTTTCGACCAAAAAACTTGAATTTCGCCCGATTACCATATTTTCGTGTCCTATACCACGCCTTCTAAGTGGGTCCTGGCCCCTCGGACCCCAATCGCCTTAAATTTTTCTGGGCTATCAAATACGACCTAAGGAACCATAACCATCACCCCGTCATGACCATTCCTCGTTATTTTGCTTTATACGGCCAAAAAACTAGAATTTCGCCCGATGGCCATATTTTCGTGTGCTATAGCACATGCCTTCCAAGTGGGTCCGGGCCCCCTGACCCCGATCGTCTAAAAATTTTTCGCGCCATCAAATATGACCTAAGGAACCATAGTGACCGCCCCTCCATGAAGGTTCCTCCTTATTTTGCTTTTTAGGGCCAAAAAACTAGAATTTCGCACGTTTCCCATATTTTCGTGTGCTATCCTTCTGAGTGGGTCCGGGACCCCGGACCCCAATCGCCTAAAATTATTCCGGGCCATCAAATACGACCTAAGGAGCCATAGTCACAGCCCTGCCATGGCCGTTCCTCGTCGTTTTGTGTTTTAGGGACAAAAAACTAGAATTTTGCCCGATTCCCATATTTTCGTGTGCTATAGCCCATCGCCTAAAATTTATTTGGGCCATCAAATATGACCTAAGGAACCATAGTCACTGCCACGCGATGACCGTTCCTCATTGTTTTGCTTCTTACGACCAAAAAACTAGAATTTCGCCCGATTCACATATTTTCGTGTGCTCTAGCCCACGCCTTCCGAGTTGGCCCGGGTCCCCCGAAACCGGATTGCCTAAAAATTTTCAAAGCCATCAAATACGACTTAAGGAACCATAGACACCGCCCCGCCATGACCGTTCCACATTTGTTTGCTTTTTACGGCCAAAAAACTAGAATTTCGCGCGATTGCCATATTTTCGTGAGCATAGCCCGTGCCTTCCAGGTGGGTCCGGACCCCCCAGAGCCCGATCGCCTAAAATTTATCTAGGACATCAAATACGACCTAAGAAACCATAGTCACTGCCACGCGATGACCGTTCCTCGTTGTTTTGTTTTTTACGACCAAAAAACTAGAATTTCGCCCGATTCACATATTTTCGTGTGCTCTAGCCCACGCCTTCCGAGTGGGCCCTGGTCCCCCGACACAGGATTGCCTAAAATTTTTCAAAGCCATCCAATACGACTTAAGGAACCATAGTCACCACCCTGCTATGGCCTTTCCTCGTTGTTTTGTATTTTACGACCAAAAAACTAGAATTCCGTCCGATTCACATATATCCGTGTGCTATAGCCCACACCTTCTGAGTGGGTCCGAGCCCCTCGGACCTCGATCGCCTAAAATTTTTCCGGGCTATCGAATATGACCTAAGGAACCATAGTCACCGCCCCGCCATGACCGTTCCTCGTTTTTATGCTTTTTACGGCCAAAAAACTTGAATTTCGCGCGATTACCATATTTTCGTGAGCTATAGCCCATGCCTTCCTGGTGGGTCCGGACCCGCCGGACCCCGATCGCATAAAATGTATTTGGGCCATCAAATATGACCTAAGGAACCATAGTCACCACCCCGCGATGGCCGTTCCTCGTTGTTTTACATTTTTTCGGCCAAAAAACTTGAATTTCGCCCGATTCCCATATTTTCGTGTCCTATACCACGCCTTCCGAGTGGGTCCGGCCCCCCGGACCCCAATCGCCTTAAATTTTTCTGGGCTATCAAATATGACCTAAGGAACCATAGCCATCGCCCCGCCATGACCGTTCCTCGTTATTTTGCTTTATACGGCCAAAAAACTAGAATTTCGCCCGATGGCCATATTTTCGTGTGCTATAGCTCATGCCTTCCAAGTGGGTCCGGGCCCCCTGACCCCGATCGTCTAAAATTTTTTTGCGCCATCAAATATGACCTAAGGAACCATAGTCACCGCCCCTCCATGAAGGTTCCTCCTTATTTTGCTTTTTAGGGCCAAACAACTAGAATTTCGCACGTTTCCCATATTTTCGTGTGCTATACTTCTGAGTGGGTCCGGGACCGCGGACCCCGATCGCCTAAAATTATTACGGGCTATCAAATACGACCTAAGGAACCATAGTCATAGCCCTGCCATGGCCGTTCCTTGTCGTTTTGTGTTTTAGGGACAAAAAACTAGAATTTCGCCCGATTCCCATATTTCCGTGAGCTATAGCCCATCGCCTAAAATTTATTTGGGCCATCAAATACGACCTAAGGAACCCTAGTCACCGCCCCGCCATGACCGTTCCTCATTGTTTTGCTTTTTACGACCAAAAAACTAGAATTTCGCCCGATTCACATATTTTCGTATACTCTAGCCCACGCCTTCCGAGTGGGCCCGGGTCCCCCGAAACCGGATTGCCTAAAAATTTTCAAAGCCATCCAATATGACTTAAGGAACCATAGACACCGCCCCGCCATGACCGTTCCTCATTTTTTTGCTTTTTACGGCCAAAAAACTAGAATTTCGCGCAATTGCCATATTTTCGTGAGCATTGCCCGTGCCTTCCAGGTGGGTCCGGACCCCCCCGAGCCCGATCGCCTAAAATTTATCTAGGCCATCAAATACGACCTAAGGAACCATAGTCACTGCCACGCGATGACCGTTCCTCATTGTTTTGCTTCTTACGACCAAAAAACTAGAATTTCGCCCGATTCACATATTTTCGTGTGCTCTAGCCCACGCCTTCCGAGTTGGCCCGGGTCCCCCGAAACCGGATTGCCTAAAAATTTTCAAAGCCATCAAATACGACTTAAGGAACCATAGACACCGCCCCTCCATGACCGTTCCACATTTTTTTGCTTTTTACGGCCAAAAAACTAGAATTTCGCGCGATTCCCATATATTCGTGTGCTATAGCCCACGCCTTCTGAGTGGGTCCGAGCCCCTCGGACCTCGATCGCCTAAAATTTTTCTAGGCTATCGAATACGACCTAAGGAACCATAGTCACTGCCCCGCCATGACCGTTCCTCGTTTTTATGCTTTTTACGGCCAAAAAACTAGAATTTCGCGCGATTACCATATTTTCGTGAGCTATAGCCTATGCCTTCCGGGTGGGTCCGGACCCGCCGGACCCCGATCGCATAAAATGTATCTGGGCTATCAAATATGACCTAAGGAACCATAGTCACCACCCTGCGATGGCCGTTCCTCGTTGTTTTACATTTTTCGGCCAAAAAACTTGAATTTCACTCGATTCCCATATTTTCGTGTCCTATACCACGCCTTCCGAGTGGGTCCGGCCCCCCGGACCCCAATCGCCTAAAATATTTCTGGGCTATCAAATATGACCTAAGGAACCATAGCCATCGCCCCGCCATGACCGTTCCTCGTTATTTTGCTTTATAAGTCCAAAAAACTAGAATTTCGCCCGATGGCCATATTTTTGGGTGCTATAGCCCACGCCTTCCAAGTGGGTCCGGGCCCCCTGACCCCGATTGCCTAAAACTTTTTCGCGCCATCAAATGCGACCTAAGGAACCATAGTCACCGCCCCTCCTTGAAGGTTCCTCCTTATTTTGCTTTTTAGGGCCAAAAAACTAGAATTTCGCACGTTTCCCATATTTTCGTGTGCTATCCTTCTGAGTGGGTCCGGGACCCCGGACCCTGATCGCCTAAAATTATTCCGGGCCATCAAATACGACCTAAGGAACCATAGTCACTGCCCTGCCATGACCGTTCCTTATCATTTTGTGTTTTAGGGACAAAAAACTAGAATTTCGCCCGATTCCCATATTTTCGTGTGCTATAGCCCATCGCCTAAAATTTATTTGGGCCATCAAATACGACCTAAGGAACCCTAGTCACTGCCCCGCCATGACCGTTCCTCATTGTTTTGCTTTTTACGACCAAAAAACTAGAATTTCGCCCGATTCACATATTTTCGTGTGCTCTAGCCCACGCCTTCCGAGTGGGCTCAGGTCCCCCGAAACCGGATTGCCTAAAATTTTTCAAAGCCATCCAATATGACTTAAGGAACCATAGTCACCACCCCGCCATGGACGTTCCTCATTGTTTTGCGTTTTACGACCAAAAACCTAGAATTCCGTCCGATTCCCATATATTCGTGTACTATAGCCCACGCCTTCTGAGTGGGTCCGGGCCCCTCGGACCTCGATCACCTAAAAATTTTCCGGGCTATCAAATACGACCTAAGGAACCATAGTCACCGCCCTGCCATGACCGTTCCTAGTTTTTATGCTTTTTACGGCCAATAAACTAGAATTTCGCGCGATTACCATATTTTCGTGAGCTATAGCTCATGCCTTCCGGGTGGGTCCGGACCCGCCGGACCCCGATCGCATAAAATGTATCTGGGCCATCAAATATGACCTAAGGAACCATAGTCACCTCCCCGCAATGACCGTTCCTCATTGTTTTGTCTTTTACAACAAAAAAACTAGAATTCCGCCCGATTCCCATATTTTCGTGTTCTCTAGCCCTCGCTTTTCGAGTGGGCCCGGGTCCCCCGAAACCGGATTGCCTAAAAGTTTTCCAGGCCATCAAATACGACCTAAGGAACCATAGTCACAGCCCCACCATGGCTGTTCCTCGTTGTTTTGCATTTTACGACCAAAAAACTAGAATTTCGCTTGATTTCCTTATATTCCTGTGCTATAGCCCACGCCTCCTGAGTAGGTCCAGGCCCTCCGGACCCCGAATGCCTAAAATATTTCCGATCTATCAAATACGACCTAAGTAGCCATAGCCACCGCCCCGCCATGACCGTTCCTCATTGTTTTGCTTTATAAGGCCAAAAAACTAGAATTTTGCCTGATTGCCACATTTTCGTGTCCTATAATAGCCCACGCCTTCCAAGTGGGTCCGGGCCCCCAGACCCCGATCGCCTAAAAAAATTTTCGGACAATCAAATACGACCTATGGAACCATAGACACTGCCCCGCCATGACCGTCCCTCATTTTCTTGCTTTTTACGGCCAAAAAACTAGAATTTCGCGCGATTGCCATATTTTCGTGACCATAGCCCGTGCCTTCCGGGTGGGTCCGGACCCCCCCCCCCCAGAGTCCGATCGCCTAAAATTTATCTAGGCCATCAAATACGACATAAGGAACCATAGTCACTGCCACGCGATGACCGTTCCTTGTCGTTTTGTGTTTTAGGGACAAAAAACTAGAATTTCGCCCGATTCACATATTTTCGTGTGCTCTAGCCCACGCCTTCCGAGTGGGCCCGGGTCCCCCGACACAGGATTGCCTAAAATTTTTCAAAGCCATCCAATACGAATTAAGGAACCATAGTCACCACCCTGCCATGGCCGTTCCTCGTTGTTTTGTATTTTACGACCAAAAAACTAGAATTCCGTCCGATTCCCATATATTCGTGTGCTATAGCCCACGCCTTCTGAGTGGGTCCTGGCCCCTCGGACCTCGATTCCCTAAATTTTTTCTGGGCTATCAAATACGACCTAAGGAACCATAGTCACCGCCCCGCCATGACCGTTCCTCGTTTTTATGCATTTAACGGCCAATAAACTAGAATTTCGCGCGATTACCATATTTTCGTGAGCTATAGCCCATGCCTTCCGGGTGGGTCCGGACCCGCCGGACCCTGATCGCAAAAATGTATCTGGGCCATCAAATACGACCTAAGGAACCATAGTCACCTCCCCGCCATGGCCGTTCCTCGTTGTTTTGCTTTTTACAACCAAAAAACTAGAATTTCGCCCGATTCCCATATTTTCGCGTTCTCTAGCCCTCGCTTTTCGAGTGGGCCCGGGTCCCCCGAAACCGGATTGCCTAAAAGTTTTCCAGGCCATCAAATACGACCTAAGGAACCATAGTCACCGCCCCACCATGGCCGTTCCTTGTTGTTTTGCGTTTTACGACCAAAAAACTGAAATTCTGCTTGATTTCCTTATATTCGTGTGCTATAGCCCACGCCTCCTGAGTGGGTCCAGGCCCTCCGGACCCCGAATGCCTAAAATTTTTCCGGGCTATCAAATACGACCTAAGTAGCCATAGCCACCACCCCGCCATGACCGTTCCTCGTTGTTTTGCTTTATAAGGCCAAAAAACTAGAATTTTACCCGATTGCCACATTTTCGTGTGCTATAATAGCCCACGCCTTCCAAGTGGGTCCAGGCCCCCAGACCCCGATCGCTTAAAATTTTTTGGGACAATCAAATATGACCTATGGAACCATAGACACCGCCCCACCATGACCGTCCCTCATTTGTTTTTACTTTTTACGGCCAAAAAACTAGAATTTCGCGCGATTGCCATATTTTCGTGGGCATAGCCCGTGCCTTCCGGGTGGGTCCGGACCCCCCGGAGCCCGATCGCCTAAAATTTATCTAGGCCATCAAATACGACCTATGGAACCATAGTCACTGCCACGCCATGACTGTTCCTCGTTGTTTTGTTTTTACGGCCAAAAAACTAGAATTTCTCCCGATTCACATATTTTCGTGTGCTCTAGCCCACGCCTTCCGAGTGGGCCCGAGTCCCCCGAAACAGGATTGCCTAAAATTTTTCAAAGCCATCCAATACGACTTAAGGAACCATAGTCACCACCCTACCATGGCTGTTCCTCGTTGTTTTGTATTTTACGACCAAAAAACTAGAATTCCGTCCGATTCCCATATATTCGTGTGCTATAGCCCACGCCTTCTGAGTGGGTCCGAGCCCCTCGGACCTCGATCGTCTAAAATTTTTCCGGGCTATCAAATACGACCTAAGGAACCATAGTCACCGCCCCGCCATGACTGTTCCTCATTTTTATTATTTTTACGGCCAAAAAACTAGAATTTCGCGCGATTACCATATTTTCGTGAGCTATAGCCCATGCCTTCCGGGTGGGTCCGGACCCGCCGGACCCCGATCGCATAAAATGTATCTGGGCCATCAAATATGACCTAAGGAACCATAGTCACCACCCCGCGATGGCCGTTCCTCGTTGTTTTACATTTTTCGGCCAAAAAACTTGGAATTTTGCCCGATTCCCATATTTTCGTGTCCTATACCACGCCTTCCGAGTGGGTCCGGCCCCCCGGACCCCATTCGCCTTAAATTTTTCTGGGCAATCAAATATGACCTAAGGAACCATAGCCATCACCCCGCCATGACCGTTCCTCGTTATTTTGCTTTATACGGCCAAAAAACTAGAATTTCGCCCGATGGCCATATTTTCGTGTGCTATAGCCCACGCCTTCCAAGTGGGTCCGGGCCCCCTGACCCCGATCGCCTAAAATTTTTTCGCGCCATCAAAATATGACCTAAGGAACCATAGTCACCGACCCTCCATGACCGTTCCTCCTTATTTTGCCTTTTAGGGCCAAAAAACTAGAATTTCGCACATTTCCCATATTTTCATGTGCTATAGCCCACGCCTTCCGAGTGGGTCCGGGACCCCGAACCCCGATCGCCTAAAATTATTCCGGGCCATCAAATACGACCTAAGGAACCATAGTCACTGCCCTACCATGGCAGTTCCTCGTCATTTTGTGTTTTAGGGACAAAAAACTAGAATTTCGCCTGATTCCCATATTTTCGTGTGCTATAGCCCATCGCCTAAAATTTATTTGGGCCATCAAATACGACCTAAGGAACCCTAGTCACCGCCCCGCCATGACCGTTCCTCATTGTTTTTCTTTTTACGACCAAAAAACTAGAATTTTGCCCGATTCACATATTTCTGTGTGCTCTAGCCCACGCCTTCCGAGTGGGCCCGGGTCCCCCGAAACCGGATTGCCTAAAAATTTTCAAAGCCATCCAATACGACTTAAGGAACCATAGACACCGCCCCACCATGACCGTTCCTCATTTTTTTGCTTTTTACGGCCAAAAAACTAGAATTTCGCGCGATTGCCATATTTTCGTGAGCATAGCCCGTGCCTTCCAGGTAGGTCCGGACCCCCCCCAGAGCCCGATCGCCTAAAATTTATCTAGGCCATCAAATACGACCTAAGGAACCATAGTCACTACCACGCGATGACCGTTCCTCGTTGTTTTGTTTTTTACGACCAAAAAACTAGAATTTCGCCCGATACACATATTTTCGTGTGCTCTAGCCCACACCTTCCGAGTGGGCCCGGGTCCCCCAACACAGGATTGCCTAAAATTTTTCAAAGCCATCCAATACGACTTAAGGAACCACAGTCACCAGCCTGCCATGGCCGTTCCTCGTTGTTTTGTATTTTACGACCAAAAAACTAGAATTCCGTCTGATTCCCATATATTTGTGTGCTATAGCCCACGCCTTCTGAGTGGGTCCGAGCCCCTCGGACCTCGATCGCCTAAAATTATTCTGGGCTATCGAATACGACCTAAGGAACCATAGTCACCGCCCCGTCATGACCATTCCTCGTTTTTATGCTTTTTTCGGCCAAAAAACTAGAATTTCGCGCGATTACCATATTTTCGTGAGCTATAGCCCATGCCTTCCGGGTGGGTCCGGACCCGCCGGACCCCGATCGCATAAAATGTATCTGGGCCATCAAATATGACCTAAGGAACAATAGTCACCACCCCGCGATGGCCGTTCCTCGTTGTTTTACATTTTTCGGCCAAAAAACTTGGAATTTTGCCCGATTCGCATATTTTCGTGTCCTATACCACGCCTTCCGAGTGGGTCCGGCCCCCCGGACCCCAATCGCCTTAAATTTTTCTGGGCTATCAAATATGACCTAAGGAACCATAGCCATCGCCCTGCCATGACCGTTCCTCGATATTTTGCTTTATACGGCCAAAAACTAGAATTTTGCCCGATGGCCATATTTTCGTGTGCTATAGCCCACGCCTTCCAAGTAGGTCCGGGCCCCCTGACCCCGATCGCCTAAAATTTTTTCGCGCCATCAAATACGACCTAAGGAACCATAGTCACCGCCCCTCCATGAAGGTTCCTCCTTATTTTGCTTTTTAGGGCCAAAAAACTAGAATTTCGAACGTTTCCCATATTTTCGTGTCCTATCCTTCCTAGTGGGTCCGGGACCCCGGACGCCGATCGCCTAAAATTATTCCGGGCCATAAAATATGACCTAAGGAACCATAGTCATTGCCCTGCCATGACCGTTCCTCGTCGATTTGTGTTATAGCCCATCGCCTAAAATTTATTTGGGCCATCAAATACGACCTAAGGAACCCTAGTCACCGCCCTGCCATGACCGTTCCTCATTGTTTTGCTTTTTACGACAAAAAACTAGAATTTCGCCCGATTCACATATTTTCGTGTGCTCTAGCCCACGCCTTCCGAGTGGGCCCGGGTCCCCCGAAATCGGATTGCCTAAAATTTTTCAAAGCCATCCAATATGACTTAAGGAACCATAGTCACCACCCCGCCATGGCCGTTCCTCGTTGTTTTGCGTTTTATGACAAAAAACCTAGAATTCCGTCCGATTCCCATATATTCGTGTACTATAGCCCACGCCTTCTGAGTGGGTCCGGGACCCTCGGACCTCGATCGCCTAAAAATTTTCCAGGCTATCAAATACGACCTAAGGAACCATAGTCACCGCCCCGCCATGACCGTTCCTAGTTTTTATGCATTTAACGGCCAATAAACTAGAATTTCGCGCGATTACCATATTTTCGTGAGCTATAGCCCATGCCTTCCGGGTGGGTCCGGACCCGCCGGACCCTGATCGCAAAAATGTATCTGGGCCATCAAATACGACCTAAGGAACCATAGTCACCTCCCCGCCATGACCGTTCCTCGTTGTTTTGCTTTTTACAACCAAAAAACTAGAATTTCGCCCGATTCCCATATTTTCGTGTTCTCTAGCCCTCGCTTTTCGAGTGGGCCCGGGTCCCCCGAAACCGGATTGCCTAAAAGTTTTCCAGGCCATCAAATACGACCTAAGGAACCATAGTCACAGCCCCACCATGGCCGTTCCTCGTTGTTTTGCGTTTTACGACCAAAAAACTAGAATTCCGCTTGATTTCCTTATATTCATGTGCTATAGCCCACGCCTCCTGAGTGGGTCCAGGCCCTCCGGACCCCGAATGCCTAAAATTTTTCCGAGCTATCAAATACGACCTAAGTAGCCATAGCCACCGCCCCGCCATGACCGTTCCTCATTGTTTTGCTTTATAAGGCCAAAAAACTAGAATTTTGCCCGATTGCCACATTTTCGTGTGCTATAATAGCCCACGCCTTCCAAGTGGGTCCGGGCCCCCAGACCCCGATCGCCTAAAATTTTTTTCGGACAATCAAATACGACCTATGGAACCATAGACACCGCCTCGCCATGACCGTCCCTCATTTTTTTGCTTTTTACGGCCAAAAAACTAGAATTTCGCGCGATTGCCATATTTTCGTGAGCATAGCCCGTGCCTTCCGGGTGGGTCCGGACCCCCCCAGAGCCAGATCGCCTAAAATTTATCTAGGCCATCAAATACGACCTAAGGAACCATAGTCACTGCCACGCGATGACCGTTCCTCGTTGTTTTGTTTTTTATGACCAAAAAACAAGAATTTGGCCCGATTCACATATTTTCGTGTGCTCTAGCCCACGCTTTACGAGTGGGCCCGGGTCCCCCGAAACAGGATTGCCTAAAATTTTTCAAAGCCATCCAATACTAATTAAGGAACCATAGTCACCACCCTGCCATGGCCGTTCCTCGTTGTTTTGTATTTTACGACCAAAAACCTAGAATTCCGTCCGATTCCCATATATTCGTGTGCTATAGCCCACGCCTTCTGAGCGGGTCCTGGCCCCTCGGACCTCGATTCCCTAAATTTTTTTTGGGCTATCAAATACGACCTAAGGAACCATAGTCACCGCCCCGCCATGACCGTTCCTCGTTTTTATGCTTTTTACGGCCAAAAAACTAGAATTTTGCGCGATTACCATATTTTCATGAGCTATAGCCAATGCCTTACGGGTGGGTCCGGACCCGCCGGACCCCGATCGCATAAAATGTATCTGGGCCATCAAATATGACCTAAGGAACCATAGTCACTACCCCGCGATGGCCGTTCCTCATTGTTTTATATTTTTCGGCCAAAAAACTTGAATTTCGCCCGATTCCCATATTTTCGTGTCCTATACCACGCCTTCAGAGTGGGTCCGGCCCCCCAGACCCCAATCGCCTTAAATTTTTCTGGGCTATCAAATATGACATAAGGAACCATAGCCATCACCCCGCCATGACCGTTCCTCGTTATTTTGCATTATACGGCCAAAATACTAGAATTTCGCCCGATGGCCATATTTTCGTGTGCTATAGCCCACGCCTTCCAAGTGGGTCCGGGCCCCCTGACCCCGATCGCCTAAAACTTTTTCGCGCCATCAAATATGACCTAAGGAACCATAGTCACTGCCCCTCCATGACCGTTCCTCCTTATTTTGCTTTTTAGGGCCAAAAAACTAGAATTTCGCACGTTTCGCATATTTTCGTGTGCTATAGCCCACGCCTTCCGAGTGGGTCCGGGACCCCGGACCCCGATCGCCTAAAATTATTCCGGGCCATCAAATACGACCTAAGGAACCATAGTCACTGCCCTGCCATGGCCGTTCCTCGTCGTTTTGTGTTTTAGGGACAAAAAACTAGAATTTCGCTCGATTCCCATATTTTCGTGTGCTATAGCCCATCGCCTAAAATTTATTTGGGCCATCAAATATGACCTAAGGAACCCTAGTCACTGCCCCGCCATGACCGTTCCTCATTGTTTTGCTTTTTACGACCAAAAAACTAGAATTTTGCCCGATTCACATATTTTCGTGTGCTCTAGCCCACGCCTTCCGAGTGGGCCCGGGTCCCCCAAAACCGGATTGCCAAAAAATTTTCAAAGCCATCCAATACGACTTAAGGAACCATAGTCACCACCCCGCCATGGCCGTTCCTCGTTGTTTTGCGTTTTATGACCAAAAACCAAGAATTCCGTCTGATTCCCATATATTCGTGTGCTATAGCCCACGCCTTCTAAGTGGGTCCGGGCCCCTCGGACCTCGATCGCCTAAAATTTTTCCGGGCTATCAAATACGACCTAAGGAACCATAGTAACAGCCCCGCCATGACCGTTCCTCGTTTTTATGCATTTTGCGGCCAAAAAACTAGAATTTCGCGCGATTACCATATTTTCGTGAGCTATAGCCCATGCCTTCCGGGTGGGTCCGGACCCGCCGGACCCCGATCGCATAAAATGTATCTAGGCCATAAAATATGACCTAAGGAACCATAGTCACCACCACGCGATGGCCGTTCCTCGTTGTTTTATATTTTTCGGCCAAAAAACTTGAATTTCGCCCGATTCCCATATTTTCGTGTCCTATACCACGCCTTCCAAGTGGGTCCGGACCCCCGGACCCCAATCGCCTTAAATTTTTCTAGGCTATGAAATATGACCTAAGGAACCATAGCCATCCCCCCGCCAAGACCGTTCCTCGTTATTTTGCTTTATACGGCCAAAAAACTAGAATTTCGCCCGATGGCCATATTTTTGGGTGCTATAGCCCACGCCTTCCAAGTGGGTCTGGGCCCCCTGACCCCGATCGCCTAAAAATTTTTCGCGCCATCAAATATGACCTAAGGAACCATAGTCACCGCCCCTCCATGAAGGTTCTTCCTTATTTTGCTTTTTTGGGCCAAAAAACTAGAATTTCGCACGTTTCCCATATTTTCGTGTGCTATAGCCCACGCCTTCCGAGTGGGTCCGGGACCCCGGACTCCGATCGCCTAAAATTATTCCGGGCCATCAAATACGACCTAAGGAACCATAGTCACTGCCCTGCCATGGCCGTTCCTCGTCGTTTTGTGTTTTAGGGACAAAAAACTAGAATTTCGCTCGATTCCCATATTTTCGTGTGCTATAGACCATCGCCTAAAATTTATTTGGGCCATCAAATACGACCTAAGGAACCCTAGTCACCGCCCCGCCATGACCGTTCCTCATTGTTTTGCTTTTTACGACCAAAAAACTAGAATTTTGCCCGATTCACATATTTTCGTGTGCTCTAGCCCACGCCTTCCGAGTGGGCCCGGGTCCCTCGAAACCGGATTGCCTAAAATTTTTCAAAGCCATCCAATACGACTTAAGGAACCATAGTCACCACCCCGCCATGGCCGTTCCTCGTTGTTTTGCATTTTACGACCAAAAACCTAGAATTCAGTTCGATTCCTATATATTCGTGTGCTATAGCCCACACCTTCTGAGTGGGTCCGAGCCCTTCGGACCTCGATCGCCTAAAATTTTTCCGGGCTATCAAATACGACCTAAGGAACCATAGTCACCACCAAGCCATGACCGTTCCTCATTTTTATGCTTTTTAAGGCCAATAAACTAGAATTTCGCGCGATTACCATATTTTTGTGAGCTATAGCCCATGCCTTCCGGGTGGGTCCGGACCCGCCGGACCCCGATCGCATAAAATGTATCTGGGCCATCAAATATGACCTAAGGAACCATAGTCACCTCCCCGCCATGACCGTTCCTCGTTGTTTTGCTATTTACGACCAAAAAACTAGAATTCCGCCCGATTCCCATATTTTCGTGTTCTCTAGCCCTCGCTTTTCGAGTGGGCCCGGGTCCCCCGAAACCGGATTGCCTAAAAGTTTTCCAGGCCATCAAATACGACCTAAGGAACCATAGTCACCACCCCACCATGGCCGTTCCTCGTTGTTTTGCGTTTTACGACCAAAAAACTAGAATTCCGCTTGATTTTCTTATATTCGTGTGCTATAGCCCACGCCTCCTGAGTGGGTCCAGGCCCTCCGAACCCCGAATGCCTAAAAAATTTTCGGGCTATCAAATACGACCTAAGTAGCCATATCCACCGCCCCGCCATGACCGTTCCTCATTGTTTTTCTTTATAAGGCCAAAAAACTTGAATTTTACCCGATTGCCACATTTTCGTATGCTATAATAGCCCACGCCATCCAAGTGGGTCCAGGCCCCCAGACCCCGATCGCTTAAAACTTTTATGGACAATCAAATACAGCCTATGGAACCATAGACACCGCCCCGCCATGACCGTCCCTCATTTTTTTACTTTTTACGGCCAAAAAACTAGAATTTCGCGCGATTGCCATATTTTCGTGAGCATAGCCCGTGCCTTCCGGGTGGGTCCGGACCCCCTAGAGCCCGATCGCCTAAAATTTATCTAGGATATCAAATATGACCTATGGAACCATAGTCACTGCCACGCGATGACCGTTCCTCGTTGTTTTGTTTTTTACGACCAAAAAACTAGAATTTCGCCCGATTCACATATTTTCGTGTGCTCTAGCCCACGCCTTCCGAGTGGGCCCGGGTCCCCCGAAACAGGATTGCCTAAAATTTTTCAAAGCCATCCAGTACGACTTAAGGAATCATAGTCACCACCCTGCCATGGCCGTTCCTCGTTGTTTTGTATTTTACGACCAAAAAACTAGAATTCCGTCCAATTCCCATATATTCATGTGCTATAGCCCACGCCTTCTGAGTGGGTCCGAGCCCCTCGGACTTCGATCGCCTAAAAATTTTCCGAGCTATCAAATAGGACCTAAGGAACCATAGTCACCACCCGCTATAACCGTTCCTCGTTTTTATGCTTTTTACGGCCAAAAAACTAGAATTTCGCGCGATTACCATATTTTCGTGAGCTATAGCCCATGCCTTCCGGGTGGGTCCGGACCCGCCGGACCCCGATCGCATAAAATGTATCTGGGCCATCAAATATGACCTAAGGAACCATAGTCACCTCCCCGCCATGACCGTTCCTCGTTGTTTTGCTATTTACGACCAAAAAGCTAGAATTTCGCCCCATTCCCATATTTTCGTGTTCTCTAGCCCTCGCTTTTCGAGTGGGCCTGGGTCCCCCAAAACTGGATTGCCTAAAAGTTTTCCAGGCCATCATATACGACCTAAGGAACCATAGTCACCGCCCCACCATGGCCGTTCCTCTTTGTTTTGCGTTTTACGACCAAAAAACTAGAATTTCGCTTGATGTGGGTCCAGGCCCTCCGAACCCAGAATGCCTAAAAATTTTTCGGGCTATCAAATACGACCTAAGTAGCCATAGCCACCGCCCTGCCATGACCATTTATTGTTGTTTTTCTTTATAAGGCCAAAAAACTAGAATTTTATCCGATTGCCACATTTTCGTGTGCTATAATAGCACACGCCTTCCAAGTGGGTCCAGGCCCCCAGACCCAGATCGCTTAAAATTTTTTGGACAATCAAATACGACCTATGGAACCATAGACACCGCCCCGCCATGACCGTCCCTCATTTTTTTACTTTTTACGGCCAAAAAACTAGAATTTCGCGCGATTGCCATATTTTCGTGAGCATAGCCCGTGCCTTCCGGGTGGGTCCGGACCCCTCGGAGCCCGATCGCCTAAAATTTATCTAGGCCATCAAATACGACCTATGGAAACATAGTCACTGCCACGCCATGACCGTTCCTCGTTGTTTTGCTTTTTACGACCAAAAAACTAGAATATCACCCGATTCACATATTTTCTAGCCCACGCCTTCCGAGTAAGCCCGGGTCCCCCGAAACAGGATTGCCTAAAATTTTTCAAATCCATCCAATATGACTTAAGGAACCATAGTCACCACCCCGCCATGGCCGTTCCTCGTTGTTTTGTATTTTACGACCAAAAAACTAGAATTCCGTCCGATTCTCATATATTCGTGTGCTATAACCCACGCCTTCTGAGTGGGTCCGGGCCCCTCGGACCTCGATCGCCTAAAATTTTTCCGGGCTATCAAATACGACCTAAGGAACCATAGTCACCGCCCTGCCATGACCGTTCCTTGTTTTTATGCTTTTTACGGCCAAAAAACTAGAATTTCGAGCGATTACCATGTTTTTGTGAGCTATAGCCCATGCCTTCCGGGTGGGTCCAGACCCGCCGGACCCCGATCGCATAAAATGTATCTGGGCCATCAAATATGACCTAAGGAACCATAGTCACCACCCCGCCATGGCCTTTCCTTGTTGTTTTGCATTTTTCGGCCAAAAAACTTGAATTTCGCCCGATTCCCATATTTTCGTGTCCTATACCACGCCTTCCGAGTGGGTCCGGCCCCCCGGACCCCAATCGCCTTAAATTTTTTCGGGCTATCACATATGACCTAAGGAACCACAGCCATCGCCCCGCCATGACCGTTCCTCGTTGATTTGCTTTATTCAGCCAAAAAACTAGAATTTCGCCCGATGGCCATATTTTCGTGTGCTATAGCCCACGCCTTCCAAGTGGGTCTGGGCCCCCTGACCCCGATCGCCTAAAAAATTTTCGCGCCATCAAATACGACCTAAGGAGCCATAGTCACCGCCCCTCCATGACCGTTCCTCCTTATTTTGCTTTTTAGGGTCAAAAAACTAGAATTTCGCACGTTTCCCATATTTTCGTGGCGCCTTCCAAGTGGGGCCGAGACCCCGGACCCCGATCGCCTAAAATTATTCCGGGCCATCAAATACGACCTAAGAAACCATAGTCACTGCCCCGCCATGGCCGGTCCTCATCGTTTTGTGTTTTAGGGACAAAAAACTAGAATTTTGCCTGATTCCCATATTTTCGTGTGCTATAGCCCACTCCTTGTCCGGGCCCACCGGACCCTGATCGCCAAAAAAACTTTTGAGCCATGAAATACGACCTAAGGAACCATAGTCATCGCGCCTCCATTACCGTTCCTCGTTATTTTGCTATTTAGGGCCAAAAAACTAGAATTTCGCACGATGGCCTTATTTTCGTGAGCGATATCCCATGCCTTCCAAGTTGGTCCAGGCCCCCGGACCTCGATTGCCTAACATTTTTCCGAGCCATCAAATACAACCTAAGGAACCATAGTCACCGCCCTGCCATGGCAGTTCCTCATTGTTTTGCGTTTTACGACCAAAAAACTAGAATTTTGCCTGATTCCCATATTTTCGTGTGCTATAGCCCACGCCTTCCGAATGGGTCCGGGACCTCCGGCCCCGATTGCCTAAAATTATTCCGGGCCATCAAATACGACCTAAGGAACCATAGTGACCGCCCTGCCATGACCGTTCCTTGTTGATTTACTTTTTACGACCAAAAAACTAGAATTTTGCCCGATTCACATATTTTCGTGTGCTCTAGCTCACGCCTTCCGAGTGGTCCCGAGTCCCCCGAAATCGGATTGCCTAAAAATTTTCCAGGCCATCAAATAAGACTTAAGGAACCATAGTCACAACCCCGCCATGGCCGTTCCTCGTTGTTTTGCATTTTACGACCAAAAAACTAGAATTCCGCCCGATTTCCATATATTCGTGTGCTATAGCCCACGCCTTCTGAGTGGGTCCAGGCCCCGCGGATCTCGATCGCCTAAAATTTTTCCGGGCTATCAAATACGACCTAAGGAACCATAGTCACCGCCCCGCCATGTCCGTTCTTTGTTTTTTTTTGCTTTTTACGGCCAAAAACCTAGTATTTCACGCGATTACCATATTTTCTTGAGCTATAGACCATGCCTTCTGGGTGGGTCCAAACCCCCCGTGCCCCGATCGCCTAACATTTTTCTGAGCTATCAAATACAACCTAAGGAACCATAGTCACCATCCTGCCATGGCCGTTCCTCGTTGTTTTGCGTTTTACGACCAAAAAACTAGAATTTCCCCTGATTCCCATATTTTCGTGTGCTATAGCCTACGCCTTCCGAGTGGGTCCGAGACCCCAGACCCCGATCCACTAAAATTATTCCGGGCCATCAAATACGACCTAAGGAACCACAGTCACTGCCCTGCCATGGCCGTTCCTCGTCGTTTTGTGTTTTAGGGAAAAAAAACTAGAATTTCGCCCGATTCCCATATTTTCGTGTGCTATAGCCCATCGCCTAAAATTTATTTGGGCCATCAAATACGACCTAAGGAACCCTAGTCACCGCCCTGCCATGACCGTTCTTCTTTGTTTTGCTTTTTACGACCAAAAAACTAGAATTTCGCCCGATTCACATATTTTCGTGTGCTCTAGCCCATGCCTTTCGAGTGGGCCCGAGTCCCCCGAAACCGGATTGCCTAAAATTTTTCAAAGCCATCCAATACGACTTAAGGAACCATAGTCACCACCCCGCCATGGCCGTTCCTTGTTGTTTTGCATTTTACGACCAAAAAACTAGAATTCCGTTCGATTCCCATATATTCGTGTGCTATAGACCAAGCCTTCTGAGTGGGTCCGGGCCCCTCGGACCCCGATCGCCTAAAAAATTTTTGGGCTATCAAATACGACCTAAGGAACCATAGTCACCGCCCCTCCTTGATCGTTCCTCGTTTTTACGCTTTTTACGGCCAATAAACTAGAATTTCGCACGATTACCATATTTTCCTGAGCTATAGCCCATGCCTTCCGGGTGGGTCCGGACCCGCCGGACCCCGATCGCATAAAATGTATCTGAGCCATCAAATACGACCTAAGGAACCATAGTCACCTCCCCGCCATGACCGTTCCTCGTTGTTTTGCTTTTTACGACCAAAAAACTAGAATTCCGCCCGAGTCCCATATTTTCGTGTTCTCTAGCCCTCGCTTTTTGAGTGGGCCCGGGTCCCCCGAAGCCGGATTGCATAAAATTTTCCAGGCCATCAAATACGACCTAAGGAACCATAGTCACCGCCCCACCATGGCCGTTCCTCATTGTTATGCGTTTTACGACCAAAAAACTAGAATTCCGCTTGATTCCCTTATATTCGTGTGCTATAGCCCACGTCTCCTGAGTGGGTCCAGGCACTCCGGACCCCAAATGCCTAAAATTTTTTCGGGCTATCAAATACGACCTAATTAGCCATAGCCACCACCCCGCCTTGACCGTTCCTCGTTGTTTTGCTTTATAAGGCCACAAAATTAGAATTTTGCCCGATTGCCACATTTTCGTGTGCTATAATGGCCCACGCCTTCTATGTGGGTCCAGGCCCCCAGACCCCGATCGTCTAAAATTTTTTTGGACAATCAAATACGACCTATGGAACTATAGACACCGCCCCGCCAAGACTGTTCCTCATTTTTTTGCTTTTTACGGCCAAAAATCTAGAATTTCGCGCGATTGCCATATTTTCGTGAGCATAGCCCGTGCCTTCCGGGTGGGTCCGGACCCCCCGGAGCCCGATCGCCTAAAATTTATCTAGGCCATCAAATATGACCTAAGGAACCATAGTCACTGCCACGCCATGAGCGTTCCTCGTTGTTTTGCTTTTTACGACCAAAAAACTAGAATTTCGCCCGATTCACATATTTTCGTGTGCTCTTGCCCACGCCTTCCGAGTGGGCTCGAGTCCCCCGAAACCGGATTGCCTAAAATTTTTCAAAGCCATCCAATACGACTTAAGGAACCATAGTCACCACCCCGCCATGGCCATTCCTCGTTGTTTTGTATTTTACGACCAAAAAACTAGAATTCCATCTGATTCCCATATATTCGTGTGCTATAGCCCACGCCTTCTGAGTGGGTCCGGGCCCCTCGGACCTCGATCTCCTAAAATTTTTCCGGGCTATCAAATACGACCTAAGGAACCATAGTCACCGGCCCTCCATGACCATTCCTCGTTATTATGCTGTTTACGGCCAAAAAACTAGAATTTCGCGCGATTACCATATTTTCGTGAGCTAATAGCCCATGCCTTCCGGGTGGGTCCGGACCCGCCGGACCCCGATCGCATAAAATGTATCTGGGTCATAAAATATGACCTAAGGAACCATAGTCACCACCCCGCCATGGCCGTTCCTCGTTGTTTTACATTTTTCGGCCAACAAAATTAAATTTTGCCCGATTCCCATATTTTCGTGTCCTATACCACGCCTTCCGAGTGGGACCGGCCCCCCAGACCCCAATCGCCTTAAATTTTTCCGGGCTATCACATATGACCTAAGGAACCATAGCCATCGCCCCGCCATGACCGTTCCTCGTTGTTTTGCTTTATACGGCCAAAAAACTAGAATTTCGCCCGATGGCCATATTTTCGTGTGCTATAGCCCACACCTTCCAAGTGGGTCCGGGCCCCCTGACCCCGATCGCCTAAAAATTTTTTGCACCATCAAATATGACCTAAGGAACCATAGTCACCGCCCCTCCATGACCGTTCCTCGTTATTTTGCTTTTTAGGGCCAAAACACTAGAATTTCGCACGTTTCCCATATTTTCGTGTGCTATAGCCCACGCCTTCTGAGTGGGTCCGGGACCCCGGACCCTGATTGCCTAAAATTATTCCGGGCCATCAAATATGACCTAAGGAACCATAGTCACTGTCCCGCCATGGCCGGTCCTTGTCGTTTTGTGTTTTAGGGACAAAAAACTAGAATTTCGCCCGATTCCCATATTTTCGTGTGCTATAGCCCACTCCTTCCGAGTGGGTCCGGGCCCCCGGACCCTGATCGCTTAAAAAAATTTTGGGCCACCAAATACGACCTAAGGAACCATACTCACCGCGCCTCCATGACCGTTCCTCGTTATTTTACTTTTTAGGGCAAAAAAACTTGAACTTCGCACGATTGCCATATTTTCATGAGCTATATCCCATGCCTTCCAAGTTGGTCCGGGCCCCCGGACCCCGATCGCCTAACAATTTCATGAGCCATCAAATACACCCTAAGGAATCATAGTCACCGCCCTGCCATGGCCTTTCCTCATTGTTTTGCATTTTATGACAAAAAAACTAGAATTTTGTCTAATTCCCATATTTTCATGTGCCATAGCCCACGACTTCCGAGTGGATCCGGGACCTCAGACCCCGATCGCTTAAAATTATTCCGGTCCATCAAATATGACCTAAGGAACCATAGTCATTGCCCCGCCATGACCGTTCCTCGTTGTTTTGCTTTTTACGACCAAAAAACTAGAATTTCGCCCCATTCACATATTTTCGTGTGCTCTAGCCCACGCCTTCCGAGTGGGCTTGGGTTCCCCGAAACCGGATTTCCTAAAAATTTTCAAAGCCATCCAATACGACTTAAGGAACCATAGTCACCACCCCGCCATGGCCGTTCCTCGTTGTTTTGCATTTTACGACCAAAAAACTAGAATTCCGCCCGATTTCCATATATCCGTGTGCTATAGCCCACGCCTTCTGAGGGGTCCGGGCCCCGCGGACCTCGATTGCCTAAAATTTTTCCGGGCTATCAAATATGACCTAAGGAACCATAGTCACCACCCTGCTATGTCCGTTCCTCGTTGTTTTGCTTTTTACGGCCAAAAAACTAGAATTTCACGCGATTACCATATTTTCTTGAGCTATAGACCATGCCTTCTGGGTGGGTCCAAACCCCCCGTGCCCCGATCGCCTAACATTTTTCTGAGCTATCAAATACAACCTAAGGAACCATAGTCACCATCCTGCCATGGCTGTTCCTCGTTGTTTTGCGTTTTACGACCAAAAAACTAAAATTTCGCTTGATTCCCATATTTTCGTGTGCTATAGCCCACGCCTTCCGAGTGGGTCCGGGACCCTGGACCCCGATCCCCTAAAATTATTCCGGGCCATCAAATATGACCTAAGGATTCATAGTCACTGCCCCGCCATGGCCGTTCCTCGTTGTTTTGTGTTTTACGGACAAAAAACTAGAATTTCGCCTGATTCCCATATTTTCGTGTGCTATAACCCACGCCTTCCGAGTGGGTCCAGGCCCCCCGGACCCCGATCGCCTAAAATTTATTTGGGCCATCAAATACGACCTAAGGAACCATAGTCACCACCCTGCCATGACCGTTCCTCGTTGTTTTGCTTTTTACGGCCAAAAAACTAGAATTTCGCGC
Organism: Nicotiana tabacum; assembly: GCF_000715075.1. Lineage (NCBI taxonomy): Eukaryota > Viridiplantae > Streptophyta > Magnoliopsida > Solanales > Solanaceae > Nicotiana > Nicotiana tabacum. Next base: position 85,430,633 of record NC_134096.1, on the reverse strand, counting down.
GATTGCCATATTTTCGTGAGCCCACGCCTTCCGAGTGGGCCTAGGTCCCCCGAAGACTGATTGCCTAATATTTTTCCAGGTCATCCAATACGACCTAAGGAACCATAGTCACCGCCTCTCCATGGCCGTTCCTTGTTGTTTTGCATTTTACGACCAAAAACTAGAATTTCGCCCGATTCCCATATATTCGTGTGCTATAGCCCACGCCTTCTGAGTGGGTCCGGGCCCCCCGGACCCCGATCGCCTAAATTTGTCCGGGCTATCAATTACGACCTAAGGAACCATAGCCACCGCCCCACCATGGCCGTTCCTCGTTGTTTTGCTTATTACGACCAAAAAACAAGAATTCCGCCTGATTCCCATATATTCGTGTGCTATAGCCCACGCCTTTTGAGTGGGTCCGGGCCCCCTGACTCCGATCACCTAACATTTTTCCGGGATATCAATTACGACCTAAGGAACCATAGCCACCTCCCCGCCATGACCGTTCCTCGTTGTTTAGCTTTATACGGACAAAAAACTAGAATTTTGCCCGATTGCCATATTTTCGTGTGCAACCCATGCCTTCCAAGTGGGTCCAGGCCCCTGAACCCTGATCGCCTAAAATTTTTTTGGGCCATCAAATACGACCTAAGGAACCATAGTCACTGCCCCGCCATGGCCGTTCCTCGTTGTTTTGTGTTTTACGGACAAAAAACTAGAATTTCGCCTGATTCCCCTATTATCGTGTGCTATAACCCTCTCCTTCCGAGTGGGTCCGGGCCCCCGGGACCCCGATCGCCTAAAATTTATTTGGGCCATCAAATACGACCTAAGGAACCATAGTCACCGCCCCACAACGACCGTTCCTCATTGTGTTGCTTTTTACGACCAAAAAAGTAGAATTTTGCCTGATTGCCATATTTTCGTGTGCTACCCACGCCTTCCAAGTGGGTCCGGGACCCAGGACCCCGATCGCCTAAATATTTTCCGAGCCATCAAATACGACCTAAGGAACCATAGTCTCCGCCCCACCATGGCCGTTCCTCGTTGTTTTGCATTTTATGACCAAAAAACTAGAATTCCTCCCGATTCCCATATATTCATGTGCTATAGCCCACGCCTTCTGAGTCGTCCCTTGTCCCCCGAAACCTGATTGCCTAAAAATTTTTCAAGCCATCAAATACGACCTAAGGAACCATAGTCACCGCCCCACCATGGCCGTTCCTCGTTGTTTTGCATTTTACGACAAAAAAACTAGAATTCCCCCCGATTCCCATATATTCGTGTGCTATAGCCCACCCCTTCTGAGTGGGTCTGGGACCCCCGGACCCCGATCGCCTAACATTTATGCGGGATATCAATTTCAGGCCATCAAATACGTCCTAAGAAACCATATTCACCGCCCTGCCATGGCCGCTCCTCGTTGTTTTGCGTTTTACAGCTAAAAACATTTTGAATTCCGCCCGATTCCCTTATATTCGTGTGCTATAGCCCACTCCTTCCGAGTGGGTCCGGGTCCTCCGAAACCGGATTGCATAAAAATTTTCCCGGCCATCAAATACGACCTAAAGAACCATAATCACCACCCCGCCATGTACGTTCCTCGTTGTTTTGTGTTTTACGGACAAAAAACTAGAATTTCGCCCGATTCCCATATTTTCGTGTGCTATATCCCACTCCTTCCGAGTGGGTTCGGGCCCTCCGGACGCCGATCGCCTAAAATTTATTTGGGCCATCAAATATGACCTAAGGAACCATAGTCACCACCCCGCCATGATCGTTCCTCGGCGTTTTGCTTTTTACGACCAAAAAACTAGAATTCCGCCCGATTCTCATATTTTCGTGTGCTCTAGCCCACGCCTTCCGAGTGGGCCCGGGTCCTCCGAAATCAGAATGCCTAAAAATTTTCCAGGACATCAAATACGACCTAAGGAACCATACTCACCGCTATGCATGGCCGTTCCTCGTTGTTTTGTGTTTTACGGCCAAAAAACTAGAATTCCGCCCGATTCCCATATGTTCGTGTGCTATAGCCTACGCCTTCCGAGGAGGTCCGGGCCCCCCAGACCCTAATCGCCTAAAATTTTTCCGGACTATCAAATACGACCTAAGGAATCATAGCCACCGCCCCACCATGGCCGCTCCTCGTTGTTTTGCGTCTTACAGCCAAAAACATTTTGAATTCCGCCCGATTCCCATATATTCGTGTGCTATAGCCCACGCCTTCCGAGTGGGTCCGGGTCCTCCGAAACCGGATTGCCTAAAAATTTTCCCGGCCATCAAATACGACCTAAGGAACCATAATCACCACCCCGCCATGTACGTTCCTCGTTGTTTTGTGTTTTACGGACAAAAAACTAGAATTTCGCCCGATCCCATATTTTCGTGTGCTATAGCCCACTCCTTCCGAGTGGCTTCGGGCCCCCGAACCCCAATCGCCTAAAATTATTTTGGGCCATCAAATATGACCTAAGGAACCATAGTCACCACCCCGCCATGGCCGTTCCTCATTGGTTTGCGTTTTATGACCAAAAAACTAGAATTTCGCCCGATTCCTATATTTTCGTGTGTTGTAGCCACGCCTTCCGAGTGGGTCCGGGCCCCCCTGACCCCAACCGCCTAAAATTTATTTGGGCCATCAAATACGACCTAAGGAACCATACTCATAGCCCCGCCATGACCATTCCTCGTTGTTTATCTTTTTACGACCAAAAAACTAGAATTCCGCCCGATTCCCTTAATTTCATGTGCTAGACCCACGCCTTCTGAGTGGGACCTAGTCCCCCGAAACCAGATTGCCTAAAAAAATTTTAGGCCATCAAATACGACCTAAGAAACCATATTCACCGCCCTGCCATGGCCGCTCCTCGTTGTTTTGCGTCTTACAGCCAAAAACATTTTGAATTCCGCCCGATTCCCATATATTCGTGTGCTATAGCCCACGCCTTCCGAGTGGGTCCGGATCCTCCGAAACCGGATTGCCTAAAATTTTTCCCGGCCATCAAATACGACCTAAGGAACCATAATCACCACCCCGCCATGTACGTTCCTCGTTGTTTTGTGTTTTACGGACAAAAAACTAGAATTTCGCCCGATCCCATATTTTCGTGTGCTATAGCCCACTCCTTCCGAGTGGCTTCGGGCCCCCTGGACGCCGATCGCCTAAAATTTATTTGGGCCATCAAATACAACCTAAGGAACTATAGTCACCACCCTGCCATGATCGTTCCTCGTTGTTTTGCTTTTTACGACGAAAAAACTAGAATTCTGCCCGATTCCCATATTTTGGTGTGCTCTAGCCCACGCCTTCCGAGTGGGCCCGGGTCCTCCGAAATCGGAATGCCTAAAAATTTTCCAGGACATCAAATACGACCTAAGGAACCATACTCACCGCTATGCATTGCCGTTCCTCGTTGTTTTGTGTTTTACGGCCAAAAAACTAGAATTTCGCCCGATTCCCATATGTTCGTGTACTATAGCCCACGCCTTCCGAGGGGGTCCGGGCCCCCCAGACCCTAATCGCCTAAAAATTTTCCGGACTATCAAATATGACCTAAGGAATCATAGCCACCGCCCCGCCATGACAGTTCCTCGTTTATTTGCTTTATTCGGCCAAAAAAGTAAAATTTTTCCTGATTGCCATCAAATACGACCTAAGGAACCATACTCACCGCCCTGCCATGACCGTTCCTCGTTGTTTTGCTTTTTACGACCAAAAAACTAGAATTTCGCCCGATTCCCTTAATTTCGTGTGCTAGACCCACGCCTTCTGAGTGGGCCCTAGTCCCCCGAAACCAGATTGCCTAAAAAATTTTCAGGCCATCAAATACGACCTAAGAAACCATATTCACCGCCCTGCCATGGCCGCTCCTCGTTGTTTTGTGTTTTACAGCCAAAAACATTTTGAATTCCGCCCGATTCCCATATATTCGTGTGCTATAGCCCACGCCTTTCGAGTGGGTCTGGGTCCTCCGAAACCGGATTGCCTAAAAATTTTCCCGGCCATCAAATACGACCTAAGGAACCATAATCACCACCCCGCCATGTACGTTCCTCGTTGTTTTGTGTTTTAAGGACAAAAAACTAGAATTTTGCCCGATTCCCATATTTTAGTGTGCTATAGCCCACTCCTTCCGAGTGGGTTCGGGCCCCCCGGACGCCGATCGCCTAAAATTTATTTGGGCCATCAAATATGACCTAAGGAACCATAGTCACCACCCCGCCATGATCGTTCCTCGTTGTTTTGCTTTTTACGATCAAAAAACTAGAATTCCGCTCGATTCCCATATTTTCGTGTGCTCTAGCCCACGCCTTCCGAGTGGGCCCGGGTCCTCCGAAATCGGAATGCCTAAAAATTTTCTCGGACATCAAATACGACCTAACGAACCATACTCACTGCTATGCATGGCCGTTCATCGTTGTTTTGTGTTTTACGGCCAAAAAACTAGAATTCTGCCCGATTCCCATATGTTCGTGTGCTATAGCCCACGCCTTCCGAGTGGGCCCGGGCCCCCCAGACCCTAATCGCCTAAAATTTTTCCGGACTATCAAATACGACCTAAGGAATCATAGCCACCGCCCCACCATGACCGTTCGTCGTTGATTTGCTTTATACGACCCAAAAAGTAGAATTTTTCCTGATTGCCATATTTTCGTGTGCTACCCACGCCTTCCAAGTGGGTCCGGGCCCCCGGACCCCGATCGCTTAAATATTTTCTGAGCCATCAAATACGACCTAAGAAACCATAGTCACCGCCCCGCCATGGCCGTTCCTCGTTGTTTTGCATTTTTCGGCCAAAAAATTAGAATTTCGCCTGATTCCCATATTTTCATGTGCTATAGCCCATGCCTTCCGAGTGAGTTCGGGCCCCCGAACCTCGATCGCCTAAAATTATTTCGGGCCAACAAATATGACCTAAGGAACCATAGTCACCACCCCGCCATGGCCGTTCCTTGTTGGTTTGCGTTTTACGGCCAAAAAACTAGAATTTCGCCCGATTCCTATATTTTCGTGTGCTGTAACCACGCCTTCCGAGTGGGTCCGGCCCCCCCGGACCCCGATCGCCTAAAATTTATTTGGGCCATTAAATACGACCTAAGGAACCATACTCACCGCCCCGCCATGACCGTTCCTCGTTGTTTTGCTTTTTACGATCAAAAAACTAAAATTCCGCCCGATTCCCTTAATTTCTTGTGCTAGACCCACGCCTTCTGAGTGGGCCCTAGTCCCCCGAAACCAGATTGCCTAAAAAACTTTTAGGCCATCAAATACGACCTAAGAAACCATATTCACCGCCCTGCCATGGCCGCTCCTCGTTGTTTTGCGTTTTACGGCCAAAAACATTTTGAATTCCGCCCGATTCCCATATATTCGTGTGCTATAGCACACGCCTTCCGAGTGGGTCCGGGTCCTCCGAAACCGAATTGCCTAAAAATTTTCCCGGCCATCAAATACGACCGAAGGAACCATAATCACCGCCCCACCATGGTCGTTCCTCGTTGTTTTGTGTTTTACGGACAAAAAACTAGAATTTTGCCTGATTCCCATATATTCGTATGCTATAGCCCACGCCTTCCGAGTGGATCCGGGCCCCCTGACCCCGATAGCCTTAAATTATTTTGAGCCATCAAATATGACCTAAGGAACCATAGTCACTACCCCGCCATGGCCATTCCTCGTTGTTTTGCTTTTTACGGACAAAAAACTAGAATTTCGCGTGATTCCCATATTTTCGTGTGCTATAACCCACTCCTTCCGAGTGGGTCCGGATCCCCCGGACCCCGATCGCCTAAAATGTATTTGGGCCATCAAATACGACCTAAGGAACCATAGTCACCACCCCGCCATGACCGTTCCTCATTGTTTTGCTTTTTATGGCCAAAAAACTAGAATTTCGCGTGATTGCCATATTTTCATGAGCCCACGCCTTCCGAGTGGGCCCAGGTCCCCAGAAGATTGATTGCCTAAAATTTTTCCAGGCCATCAAATACGACCTAAGGAACCATAGTCACTGCCTCGCCATGGCCGTTCCTCGTTGTTTTGCGTTTTACGACCAAAAAACTAGAATTCCACATGTTTCCCATATATTCGTGTGCTATAGCCCACGCCTTCTGAGTGGGTGCGGACCCCCCGGACCCCGATCTCCTAAATTTTTCCGGGCTATCAATTACGACCTAAGGAACCATAGCCATTGCCGCACCATGGCCGTTCCTCGTTGTTTTGCGTTTTACAACAAAAAACCTAGAATTCCGCCTGATTCCCATATATTCCTGTGCTATAGCCCACGCATTATGAGTGGGTCCGGGCCCCCCGGACTCCGATCGCCTAACATTTTTTCGGGATATCAATTACGACCTAAGGAACCATAGCCACTTCCCCGCCATGACCATTCCTCGTTGTTTAGCTTTATACGGCCAAAAAACTAGAATTTTGCCCGATTGCCATATTTTCGTGTGGAGCCCATGCCTTCCCAGTGGGTCCGGGCCCCCGAACCCCAATCGCCTAAAATTTTTTCGGGCCATCAAATACGACCTAAGGAACCATAGTCACTGCCCTGCCATGGCCGTTCCTCGTTGTTTTGTGTTTTACGGACTAAAAACTAGAATTTTGCCTGATTCCCATATTTTCGTGTGCTATAACCCACTCCTTCCGAGTGGGTCCGGGCCCCCCGGACCCCGATCGCCTAAAATTTATTTGGGCCATGAAATACGACCTAAGAAACCATAGTCACCGCCCCGACATGACCGTTCCTCATTGTTTTGCTTTTTACGGCCAAAAAACAAGAATTTTGCGCGATTGCCATATTTTCGTGAGCCCACGCCTTCCGAGTGGGCCCAGGTCCCCCGAAGACTGATTGCCTACAATTTTTTCAGGCCATCAAATATGACCTAAGGAACCATAGTCACCGCCCTGCCATGGCCCTTCCTCGTTGTTTTGCGTTTTACGACCAAAAAACTAGAATTCCGCCTGATTCCCATATATTCGTGTGCTATAGCCCACGCCTTCTGAGACGGTCCGGGTCCCCCGGACCCCGATAGCCTAAATTTGTCCGTGCTATCAATTACGACCTAAGGAACCATAGCCACTGCCCCACCACGGCCGTTCCTCGTTGTTTTGCGTTTTACGACCAAAAAACTAGAATTCCGCCTGATTTCCATATATTCGCGTGCTATAGCCCACGCCTTCTGAGTGGGTCCGGGCCCCTCAGACTTCGATCGCCTAAAACTTTTTTGGGCTATCAAATACGACCTAAGGAACTATAGCCACCGCCCCGCAATGACCGTTCCTCGTTGTTTTGCTTTATACGGCCAAAAAAGTAGAATTTTGCCTGATTGCCATATTTCCGTGTGCTACCCATGCCTTCCAAGTGGGTCCGAGCCCCCGGACCCCGATTGCCTAAATATTTTCCGAACCATCAATTACGACCTAAGGAACCATAGTCACCATCCCGCCATGGCCGTTCCTCGTTGTTTTACATTTTACGGCCAAAAAAATAGAATTTCGCCCGATTCCCATATTTTTGTGTACTATAGCCCATGCCTTCCGAGTGAGTTCGGGCCCCCGGACCCCGATCACCTAAAATTATTTTGGGCCATCAAATATGACCTAAGGAACCATAGTCACCGCCCCGCCATGGCCGTTCCTTGTTGGTTTGCATTTTACGTCCAAAAAACTAGAATTACACCTGATTCCCATATTTTCATGTGCTGTAGCCACGCCTTCCGAGTGGGTCCTGGCCCCCCGGACCCTGATCGCCTAAAATTTATTTGGGCCATCAAATATGACCTAAGGAACCATACTAACCGCCCCGCCATGACCGTTCCTCGTTGTTTTGCTTTTTACGACCAAAAAACTAGAATTTCGCCCGATTCCCTTAATTTCGTGTGCTAGACCCACGCCTTCCGAGTGGGCTCGGGTCTCCCGAAACCGGATTGCCTAAATTTTTTCAGGTCATCAAATATGACCTAAGGAACCATATTCACCGCCCTGCCATGGCCGCTCCTCATTGTTTTGCGTTTTATGGCCAAAAACATTTTGAATTCCGCCCGATTCCCATATATTCGTGTGCTAGAGCCCATGCCTTCCGAGTGGGTCCGGGCCACTCGGTCCTCGATCGCCTAAAATTTTTCCATGCTATGAAATACGACCTAAGGAACCATAGTCACCGCCCCTCCCTGGCCGCGCCTCGTTGTTTTGAATTTTGCCTAAAATTATTCCGGGGCATCAAATATGACCTAAGGAACTATAGTCATCGCCCCGCCATGACCGTTGCTCGTTGTTTTGCTTTTTACGACCAAAAAACTAGAATTCCGCCCGATTCCCTTATTTTCTTGTGCTCTAGCCCACACCTTCCGAGTGGGCCCGGGTCCCCCAAAACCGGATTGCGTAAAATTATTCCAGTACATCAAATACAACCTAAGGAACCATAGCCACCGCCCTGTCATGTCCGTTCCTCATTGTTTTGCATTTTACGACCAAAAAACTAGAATTCCGCCCGATTCCCATATATTCGTGTGCTATAGCCCACGCCTTCTGAGTGGGTCCGGGCCCCTCGGACCCCGATCGCCTAAAAACTTTTTTGGCTATCAAATACGACCTAAGGAACCATAGTCACTGCCCCGCCATGACCGTACCTCATTGTTTTTCTTTTTATGACCAAAAAACTAGAATTTCGCGCGATTGCCACATTTTCGTGTGATATTGCCCATGCCTTCCCGGTGGGTCCAAACCCCCCGGACCCCGATCGCCTAAAATTTATCTGGGCCATCAAATACGACCTAAGGAACCTTTGTCACTGCCCCGCCATGACCGTTCCTCGTTGTTTTGCTTTATACGGCCAAAAAACTAGAATTTCGCCCGATTGCCATATTTTCGTGAGCTATAGCCCATGCCTTCCAAGTGGGTCCGGGCCCCCGGACCCTGATCGCCTAAAAATTTTTCGAGCCATAAAATACAACCTAAGGAACCATAGTCACTGCCCCGCCATGTCCGTTCCTCGTTGTTTTTGCGTTTAACGACCAAAAAACTAGAATTTTTCCCGATTCCCATATTTTCGTGTGCTATAGCCAACGCCTTCTGAGTGGGTCCGGGCCCCCGGACCCCGATCGCCTAAAATTATTCTGGGCCATCAAATACGACCTAAGGAACCATAGTCACTGCCCCGCCACGGCCATTCCTCGTTGTTTTGCGTTGTACGAACAAAAACCTAGAATTTCCCACGATTCCCATATTTTCGTGTTCTATAGCCCACTCCTTCAGAGTGGGTCCAAGCCCCCGGACCTCGATCGCCTAAAATTTATTTGTGCCATCAAATAGGACCTAAGGAACCATAGTCACCGCCCTTCCATGACCGTTCCTCATTGTTTTGCTTTTTACGACCAAAAAACTAGAATTTTGCCCGATTCCCTTATTTTCGTGTGCTCTAGCCCACGCCTTCTGAGTGGGCCCGGGTTCCCCGAAATCGGATTGCGTTAAATCATTCTAGTCAATCAAATACAACCTAAGGAACCATAGCCACCGCCCTGTCATGTCCGTTCCTCATTGTTTTGCGTTTTACGACCAAAAAACTAGAATTCTGCCCGATTCCCATATATTCGTGTGCTATATAGCCCACGCCTTCTAAGTGGGTCCAGGCCCCCCGGACCTCGATCGCCTAAAACAATTTTGGCTATCAAATACGACCTAAGGAACCATTGTCACCGCCCTTGCATCACCGTTCCTCGTTATTTTTCTTTTTACGGACAAAAAACTAGAATCTCGCGCGATTGCCATATTTTCGTGTGCTATAGCCCATGCCTTCCCGGTGGGTCCAAACCCCCCGGACCCTGATCGCCTAAAATTTATTTGGGCCATCAAATACGACCTAAGGAACCATAGTCACTGCCCCGCCATGACCGTTCCTCGTTGTTTTGCTTTTTACAACCAAAAAATTAGAATTTCGCCCGATTCCCATATTTTCGTGTGTTCTAGCCCACGCCTTCCGAGTGGGCCCCGGTCCCCCAAAACCGGATTGCCTAAAAATTTTCCAGGCCATCAAATACGACCTAAGGAACCATAGTCACTGCCCTGCCATGACCGTACCTCATTTGTTTCTTTTCACGACCAAAAAACTAGAATTTCGCGCGATTGCCATATTTTCGTGTGCTATAGCCCATGCCTTCCCGGTGGGTCCAAACCCCCGGACCCCGATCGCCTAAAATTTATGTGGGCCATCAAATAGGACCTAAGGAACCTTGGTCACTGCCCCGCCATGACCGTTCCTCATTGTTTTGCTTTATACGGCCAAAAAACTAGAATTTCGCCCGATTGCCATATTTTCGTGAGCTATAGCCCATGCCTTCCAAGTGGGTCCGGGCCCCCGGACCCTGATCGCCTAAAAATTTTCCGAGCCATAAAATACAACCTAAGAAACCATAGTCGCTACCCCTGTCATGTCCGTTCCTCGTTGTTTTTGCGTTTAACGACCAAAAAACTAGAATTTTGCCCGATTCCCATATTTTCGTGTGCTATAGCCAACGCCTTCTGAGTGGGTCCGGTCCCGCGGACCCCGATCGCCTAAAATTATTCTGGGCCATCAAATACGACCTAAGGAACCATAGTCACTGCCCCGCCACGGCCGTTCCTCGTTGTTTTGCGTTGTACAAAAAACTAGAATTTTCCCCGATTCCCATATTTTCGTGTTCTATAGCCCACTCCTTCAGAGTGGGTCCAGGCCCCCCGGACCTCGATCGCCTAAAATTTATTTGTGCCATCAAATAGGACCTAAGGAACCATAGTCACCGCCCTTCCATGACCGTTCCTCGTTGTTTTGCTTTTTACGACCAAAAAACTAGAATTTCGCCTGATTCCCTTATTTTTGTGTGCTCTAGCCTACGCCTTCTGAGTGGGCCCGGGTTCCCCGAAATCGGATTGCGTTAAATCATTCTAGTCAATCAAATACAACCTAAGGAACCATAGCCACCGCCCTGTCATATCCGTTCCTCATTGTTTTGCATTTTACGACCAAAAAACTAGAATTCTACCGGATTCTCATATATTCGTGTGCTATAGCCCACGCCTTCTGAGTGGGTCCAAGCCCCCCGGACCCCGATCGCCTAAAAAGATTTTGGCTATAAAATACGACCTAAGGAACCATTGTCACCGCCCCTGCATCACCGTTCCTCGTTATTTTTCTTTTTACGGACAAAAAACTAGAATCTCGCGCGATTGCCATATTTTCGTGTGCTATAGCCCATGCCTTCCCGGTGGGTCCAAACCCCCGGACCCCGATCGCCTAAAATTTATGTGGGCCATCAAATAGGACCTAAGGAACCTTGGTCACTGCCCCGCCATGACCGTTCCTCATTGTTTTGCTTTATACGGCCAAAAAACTAGAATTTCGCCCGATTGCCATATTTTCGTGAGCTATAGCCCATGCCTTCCAAGTGGGTCCGGGCCCCCGGACCCTGATCGCCTAAAAATTTTCCGAGCCATAAAATACAACCTAAGAAACCATAGTCGCTACCCCGCCATGTCCGTTCCTCGTTGTTTTTGCGTTTAACGACCAAAAAACTAGAATTTTGCCTGATTCCCATATTTTCATGTGCTATAGCCAACGTCTTCTGAGTGGGTCCGGGCCCCTGGATCCCGATCGTCTAAAATTATTTCGGGCCATCAAATACGACCTAAGGAACCATAGTCACTGCCCCACCACGGCCGTTCCTCGTTGTTTTGCGTTGTACGAACAAAAAACTAGAATTTTCCCCGATTCCCATATTTTCGTGTGCTATAACCCACTCCTTCAGAGTGGGTCCAGGCCCCCCGGACCCCGATCGCCTAAAATTTATTTGTGCTATCAAATAGGACCTAAGGAACCATAGTCACCGCCCTTCCATGACCGTTCCTTGTTGTTTTGCTTTTTACGACCAAAAAACTAGAATTTCGCCCGATTCCCTTATTTTAGTGTGCTCTAGCCCACGCCTTCTGAGTGGGCCCGGGTTCCCCGAAACCGGATTGCATAAAATTATTCCAGTCAATCAAATACAACCTAAGGAACCATAGCCACCGCCCTGTCATATCCGTTCATCATTGTTTTGCATTTTACGACCAAAAAACTAGAATTCTGCCGGATTCTCATATATTCGTGTGCTATAGCCCACGCCTTCTGAGTGGGTCCAAGCCCCCCGGACCCCGATCGCCTAAAAAGATTTTGGCTATAAAATACGACCTAAGGAACCATTGTCACCGCCCCTGCATCACCGTTCCTCGTTATTTTTCTTTTTACGGACAAAAAACTAGAATCTCGCGCGATTGCCATATTTTCGTGTGCTATAGCCCATGCCTTCCCGGTGGGTCCAAACCCCCCAGACCCTGATCGCCTAAAAATTTTTTGGGCCATCAAATATGACCTAAGGAACCATAGTCACTGCCCCGCCATAACCGTTCTTCGTTGTTTTGCTTTTTACAACCAAAAAATTAGAATTTCGCCCGATTCCCATATTTTCGTGTGTTCTAGCCCACGCCTTCCCAGTGGGCCCCGGTCCCCCAAAACCGGATTGCCTAAAAATTTTCCAGGCCATCAAATACGACCTAAGGAACCATAGTCACTGCCCCTCCATGACCGTTCCTCGTTGTTTTGCTTTTTACGACCAAAAAATTAGAATTCCGCCAAATTCCCATATTTTCGTGTGTTCTAGCCCACGCCTTCCGAGTGGGCCCGGGTCCCCCAAAACCGGATTGCGTAAAATTATTCCAGTACATCAAATACAACCTAAGGAACCATAGCCACCGCCCTGTCATGTCCGTTCCTCGTTGTTTTTGCGTTTAACGACCAAAAAACTAGAATTTTGCCCGATTCCCATATTTTCGTGTGCTATAGCCAACGCCTTCTGAGTGGGTCCGGTCCCGCGGACCCCGATCGCCTAAAATTATTCTGGGCCATCAAATACGACCTAAGGAACCATAGTCACTGCCCCGCCACGGCCGTTCCTCGTTGTTTTGCGTTGTACAAAAAACTAGAAATTTCCCCGATTCCCATATTTTTGTGTGCTATAGCCCACTCCTTCAGAGTGGGTCCAGGCCCCCCGGACCTCGATCGCCTAAAATTTATTTGTGCCATCAAATAGGACCTAAGGAACCATAGTCACCGCCCTTCCATGACCGTTCCTCGTTGTTTTGCTTTTTACGACCAAAAAACTAGAATTTCGCCTGATTCCCTTATTTTTGTGTGCTCTAGCCTACGCCTTCTGAGTGGGCCCGGGTTCCCCGAAATCGGATTGCGTTAAATCATTCTAGTCAATCAAATACAACCTAAGGAACCATAGCCACCGCCCTGTCATATCCGTTCCTCATTGTTTTGCATTTTACGACCAAAAAACTAGAATTCTGCCGGATTCTCATATATTCGTGTGCTATAGCCCACGCCTTCTGAGTGGGTCCAAGCCCCCCGGACCCCGATCGCCTAAAAAGATTTTGGCTATAAAATACGACCTAAGGAACCATTGTCACCGCCCCTGCATCACCGTTCCTCGTTATTTTTCTTTTTACGGACAAAAAACTAGAATCTCGCGCGATTGCCATATTTTCGTGTGCTATAGCCCATGCCTTCCCGGTGGGTCCAAACCCCCCAGACCCTGATCGCCTAAAATTTTTTTGGGCCATCAAATATGACCTAAGGAACCATAGTCACTGCCCCGCCATAACCGTTCCTCGTTGTTTTGCTTTTTACAACCAAAAAATTAGAATTTCGCCCGATTCCCATATTTTCGTGTGTTCTAGCCCACGCCTTCCCAGTGGGCCCCGGTCCCCCAAAACCGGATTGCCTAAAAATTTTCCAGGCCATCAAATACGACCTAAGGAACCATAGTCACTGCCCCTCCATGACCGTTCCTCGTTGTTTTGCTTTTTACGACCAAAAAATTAGAATTCCGCCAAATTCCCATATTTTCGTGTGTTCTAGCCCACGCCTTCCGAGTGGGCCCGGGTCCCCCAAAACCGGATTGCGTAAAATTATTCCAGTACATCAAATACAACCTAAGGAACCATAGCCACCGCCCTGTCATGTCCGTTCCTCATTGTTTTGCGTTTTACGACCAAAAAACTAGAATTCCGCCCGATTCCCATATATTCGTGTGCTATAGCCCACGCCTTCTGAGTGGGTCCGGGCCCCTCGGACCCCGATAGCCTAAAAACATTTTTGGCTATCAAATACGACCTAAGGAACCATAGTCACCGCCCCGCCATGACCGTACCTCATTTTTTTTCTTTTCACGACCAAAAAACTAGAATTTCGCGCGATTGCCATATTTTCGTGTGCTATAGCCCATGCCTTCCCGGTGGGTCCAAACCCCCGGACCCCGATCGCCTAAAATTTATGTGGGCCATCAAATAGGACCTAAGGAACCTTGGTCACTGCCCCGCCATGACCGTTCCTCATTGTTTTGCTTTATACGGCCAAAAAACTAGAATTTCGCCCGATTGCCATATTTTCGTGAGCTATAGCCCATGCCTTCCAAGTGGGTCCGGGCCCCCGGACCCTGATCGCCTAAAAATTTTCCGAGCCATAAAATACAACCTAAGAAACCATAGTCGCTACCCCGCCATGTCCGTTCCTCGTTGTTTTTGCGTTTAACGACCAAAAAACTAGAATTTTGCCCGATTCCCATATTTTCATGTGCTATAGCCAACGACTTCTGAGTGGGTCCGGGCCCCTGGATCCCGATCGCCTAAAATTATTTTGGGCCATCAAATACGACCTAAGGAACCATAGTCACTGCCCCACCACGGCCGTTCCTCGTTGTTTTGCGTTGTACGAACAAAAAACTAGAATTTTCCCCGATTCCCATATTTTCGTGTGCTATAACCCACTCCTTCAGAGTGGGTCCAGGCCCCCCGGACCCCGATCGCCTAAAATTTATTTGTGCTATCAAATAGGACCTAAGGAACCATAGTCACCGCCCTTCCATGACCGTTCCTTGTTGTTTTGCTTTTTACGACCAAAAAACTAGAATTTCGCCCGATTCCCTTATTTTAGTGTGCTCTAGCCCACGCCTTCTGAGTGGGCCCGGGTTCCCCGAAACCGGATTGCATAAAATTATTCCAGTCAATCAAATACAACCTAAGGAACCATAGCCACCGCCCTGTCATATCCGTTCCTCATTGTTTTGCATTTTACGACCAAAAAACTAGAATTCTGCCGGATTCTCATATATTCGTGTGCTATAGCCCACGCCTTCTGAGTGGGTCCAAGCCCCCCGGACCCCGATCGCCTAAAAAGATTTTGGCTATAAAATACGACCTAAGGAACCATTGTCACCGCCCCTGCATCACCGTTCCTCGTTATTTTTCTTTTTACGGACAAAAAACTAGAATCTCGCGCGATTGCCATATTTTCGTGTGCTATAGCCCATGCCTTCCCGGTGGGTCCAAACCCCCCAGACCCTGATC
This sequence comes from Nicotiana tabacum, assembly GCF_000715075.1. Taxonomy (NCBI): domain Eukaryota; kingdom Viridiplantae; phylum Streptophyta; class Magnoliopsida; order Solanales; family Solanaceae; genus Nicotiana; species Nicotiana tabacum. Next base: position 85,415,227 of record NC_134096.1, on the reverse strand, counting down.
GCCTAAAATTTTTTTGGGCCATCAAATATGACCTAAGGAACCATAGTCACTGCCCCGCCATAACCGTTCCTCGTTGTTTTGCTTTTTACAACCAAAAAATTAGAATTTCGCCCGATTCCCATATTTTCGTGTGTTCTAGCCCACGCCTTCCCAGTGGGCCCCGGTCCCCCAAAACCGGATTGCCTAAAAATTTTCCAGGCCATCAAATACGACCTAAGGAACCATAGTCACTGCCCCTCCATGACCGTTCCTCGTTGTTTTGCTTTTTACGACCAAAAAATTAGAATTCCGCCAAATTCCCATATTTTCGTGTGTTCTAGCCCACGCCTTCCGAGTGGGCCCGGGTCCCCCAAAACCGGATTGCGTAAAATTATTCCAGTACATCAAATACAACCTAAGGAACCATAGCCACCGCCCTGTCATGTCCGTTCCTCATTGTTTTGCGTTTTACGACCAAAAAACTAGAATTCCGCCCGATTCCCATATATTCGTGTGCTATAGCCCACGCCTTCTGAGTGGGTCCGGGCCCCTCGGACCCCGATAGCCTAAAAACATTTTTGGCTATCAAATACGACCTAAGGAACCATAGTCACCGCCCCGCCATGACCGTACCTCATTTTTTTTCTTTTCACGACCAAAAAACTAGAATTTCGCGCGATTGCCATATTTTCGTGTGCTATAGCCCATGCCTTCCCGGTGGGTCCAAACCCCCGGACCCCGATCGCCTAAAATTTATGTGGGCCATCAAATAGGACCTAAGGAACCTTGGTCACTGCCCCGCCATGACCGTTCCTCATTGTTTTGCTTTATACGGCCAAAAAACTAGAATTTCGCCCGATTGCCATATTTTCGTGAGCTATAGCCCATGCCTTCCAAGTGGGTCCGGGCCCCCGGACCCTGATCGCCTAAAAATTTTCCGAGCCATAAAATACAACCTAAGAAACCATAGTCGCTACCCCGCCATGTCCGTTCCTCGTTGTTTTTGCGTTTAACGACCAAAAAACTAGAATTTTGCCCGATTCCCATATTTTCATGTGCTATAGCCAACGACTTCTGAGTGGGTCCGGGCCCCTGGATCCCGATCGCCTAAAATTATTTTGGGCCATCAAATACGACCTAAGGAACCATAGTCACTGCCCCACCACGGCCGTTCCTCGTTGTTTTGCGTTGTACGAACAAAAAACTAGAATTTTCCCCGATTCCCATATTTTCGTGTGCTATAACCCACTCCTTCAGAGTGGGTCCAGGCCCCCCGGACCCCGATCGCCTAAAATTTATTTGTGCTATCAAATAGGACCTAAGGAACCATAGTCACCGCCCTTCCATGACCGTTCCTTGTTGTTTTGCTTTTTACGACCAAAAAACTAGAATTTCGCCCGATTCCCTTATTTTAGTGTGCTCTAGCCCACGCCTTCTGAGTGGGCCCGGGTTCCCCGAAACCGGATTGCATAAAATTATTCCAGTCAATCAAATACAACCTAAGGAACCATAGCCACCGCCCTGTCATATCCGTTCCTCATTGTTTTGCATTTTACGACCAAAAAACTAGAATTCTGCCGGATTCTCATATATTCGTGTGCTATAGCCCACGCCTTCTGAGTGGGTCCAAGCCCCCCGGACCCCGATCGCCTAAAAAGATTTTGGCTATAAAATACGACCTAAGGAACCATTGTCACCGCCCCTGCATCACCGTTCCTCGTTATTTTTCTTTTTACGGACAAAAAACTAGAATCTCGCGCGATTGCCATATTTTCGTGTGCTATAGCCCATGCCTTCCCGGTGGGTCCAAACCCCCCAGACCCTGATCGCCTAAAAATTTTTTGGGCCATCAAATATGACCTAAGGAACCATAGTCACTGCCCCGCCATAACCGTTCTTCGTTGTTTTGCTTTTTACAACCAAAAAATTAGAATTTCGCCCGATTCCCATATTTTCGTGTGTTCTAGCCCACGCCTTCCCAGTGGGCCCCGGTCCCCCAAAACCGGATTGCCTAAAAATTTTCCAGGCCATCAAATACGACCTAAGGAACCATAGTCACTGCCCCTCCATGACCGTTCCTCGTTGTTTTGCTTTTTACGACCAAAAAATTAGAATTCCGCCAAATTCCCATATTTTCGTGTGTTCTAGCCCACGCCTTCCGAGTGGGCCCGGGTCCCCCAAAACCGGATTGCGTAAAATTATTCCAGTACATCAAATACAACCTAAGGAACCATAGCCACCGCCCTGTCATGTCCGTTCCTCATTGTTTTGCGTTTTACGACCAAAAAACTAGAATTCCGCCCGATTCCCATATATTCGTGTGCTATAGCCCACGCCTTCTGAGTGGGTCCGGGCCCCTCGGACCCCGATAGCCTAAAAACATTTTTGGCTATCAAATACGACCTAAGGAACCATAGTCACCGCCCCGCCATGACCGTACCTCATTTTTTTTCTTTTCACGACCAAAAAACTAGAATTTCGCGCGATTGCCATATTTTCGTGTGCTATAGCCCATGCCTTCCCGGTGGGTCCAAACCCCCGGACCCCGATCGCCTAAAATTTATGTGGGCCATCAAATAGGACCTAAGGAACCTTGGTCACTGCCCCGCCATGACCGTTCCTCATTGTTTTGCTTTATACGGCCAAAAAACTAGAATTTCGCCCGATTGCCATATTTTCGTGAGCTATAGCCCATGCCTTCCAAGTGGGTCCGGGCCCCCGGACCCTGATCGCCTAAAAATTTTCCGAGCCATAAAATACAACCTAAGAAACCATAGTCGCTACCCCGCCATGTCCGTTCCTCGTTGTTTTTGCGTTTAACGACCAAAAAACTAGAATTTTCCTGATTCCTATATTTTCATGTGCTATAGCCAACGTCTTCTGAGTGGGTCCGGGCCCCTGGATCCCGATCGCCTAAAATTATTCCGGGCCATCAAATACGACCTAAGGAACCATAGTCACTGCCCCACCACGGCCGTTCCTCGTTGTTTTGCGTTGTACGAACAAAAAACTAGAATTTTCCCCGATTCCCATATTTTCGTGTGCTATAACCCACTCCTTCAGAGTGGGTCCAGGCCCCCCGGACCCCGATCGCCTAAAATTTATTTGTGCTATCAAATAGGACCTAAGGAACCATAGTCACCGCCCTTCCATGACCGTTCCTTGTTGTTTTGCTTTTTACGACCAAAAAACTAGAATTTCGCCCGATTCCCTTATTTTAGTGTGCTCTAGCCCACGCCTTCTGAGTGGGCCCGGGTTCCCCGAAACCGGATTGCATAAAATTATTCCAGTCAATCAAATACAACCTAAGGAACCATAGCCACCGCCCTGTCATATCCGTTCCTCATTGTTTTGCATTTTACGACCAAAAAACTAGAATTCTGCCGGATTCTCATATATTCGTGTGCTATAGCCCACGCCTTCTGAGTGGGTCCAAGCCCCCCGGACCCCGATCGCCTAAAAAGATTTTGGCTATAAAATACGACCTAAGGAACCATTGTCACCGCCCCTGCATCACCGTTCCTTGTTATTTTTCTTTTTACGGACAAAAAACTAGAATCTCGCGCGATTGCCATATTTTCGTGTGCTATAGCCCATGCCTTCCCGGTGAGTCCAAACCCCCCGAACCCTGATCGCCTAAAATTTATTTGGGCCATCAAATACAACCTAAGGAACCATAGTCACTGCCCCGCCATAACCGTTCCTCGTTGTTTTGCTTTTTACAACCAAAAAATTAGAATTTCGCCCGATTCCCATATTTTCGTGTGTTCTAGCCCACGCCTTCCGAGTGGGCCCCGGTCCCCCAAAACCGGATTGCCTAAAAATTTTCCAGGCCATCAAATACGACCTAAGGAACCATAGTCACTGCCCCTCCATGTCCGTTCCTCATTGTTTTGCTTTTTACGACCAAAAAATTAGAATTCCGCCAAATTCCCATATTTTCGTGTGTTCTAGCCAACGCCTTCCGAGTGGGCCCGGGTCCCCCAAAATCGGATTGCGTAAAATTATTCCAGTACATCAAATACAACCTAAGGAACCATAGCCACCGCCCTGTCATGTCGGTTCCTCATTTTTTTGCGTTTTACGACCAAAAAACTAGAATTCCGCCCGATTCCCATATATTCGTGTGCTATAGCCCACGCCTTCTGAGTGGGTCCGGGCCCCTCGGACCCCGATAGCCTAAAAACATTTTTGGCTATCAAATACGACCTAAGGAACCATAGTCACCGCCCCGCCATGACCGTACCTCATTGTTTTTTTTTCACGACCAAAAAACTAGAATTTCGCGCGATTGCCATATTTTCGTGTGCTATAGCCCATGCCTTCCCGGTGGGTCCAAACCCCCGGACCCCGATCGCCTAAAATTTATGTGGGCCATCAAATAGGACCTAAGGAACCTTGGTCACTGCCCCGCCATGACCGTTCCTCATTGTTTTGCTTTATACGGCCAAAAAACTAGAATTTCGCCCGATTGCCATATTTTCGTGAGCTATAGCCCATGCCTTCCAAGTGGGTCCGGGCCCCCGGACCCTGATCGCCTAAAAATTTTCCGAGCCATAAAATACAACCTAAGAAACCATAGTCGCTACCCCGCCATGTCCGTTCCTCGTTGTTTTTGCGTTTAACGACCAAAAAACTAGAATTTTGCCCGATTCCCATATTTTCATGTGCTATAGCCAACGTCTTCTGAGTGGGTCCGGGCCCCTGGATCCCGATCGCCTAAAATTATTCCGGGCCATCAAATACGACCTAAGGAACCATAGTCACTGCCCCACCACGGCCGTTCCTCGTTGTTTTGCGTTGTACGAACAAAAAACTAGAATTTCCCCCGATTCCCATATTTTCGTGTGCTATAACCCACTCCTTCAGAGTGGGTCCAGGCCCCCCGGACCCCGATCGCCTAAAATTTATTTGTGCTATCAAATAGGACCTAAGGAACCATAGTCACCGCCCTTCCATGACCGTTCCTCGTTGTTTTGCTTTTTACGACCAAAAAACTAGAATTTCGCCCGATTCCCTTATTTTCGTGTGCTCTAGCCCACGCCTTCTGAGTAGGCCCGGGTTCCCCGAAACCGGATTGCATAAAATTATTCCAGTCAATCAAATACAACCTAAGGAACCATAGCCACCGCCCTGTCATATCCGTTCCTCATTGTTTTGCATTTTACGACCAAAAAACTAGAATTCTGCCGGATTCTCATATATTCGTGTGCTATAGCCCACGCCTTCTGAGTGGGTCCAAGCCCCCCGGACCCCGATCGCCTAAAAAGATTTTGGCTATCAAATACGACCTAAGGAACCATTGTCACTGCCCCTGCATCACCGTTCCTTGTTATTTTTCTTTTTACGGACAAAAAACTAGAATCTCGCGCGATTGCCATATTTTCGTGTGCTATAGCCCATGCCTTCCCGGTGGGTCCAAACCCCCCGGACCCTGATCGCCTAAAATTTATTTGGGCCATCAAATACAACCTAAGGAACCATAGTCACTGCCCCGCCATAACCGTTCCTCGTTGTTTGTCTTTTTACAACCAAAAAATTAGAATTTCGCCCGATTCCCATATTTTCGTGTGTTCTAGCCCACGCCTTCCGAGTGGGCCCCGGTCCCCCAAAACCGGATTGCCTAAAAATTTTCCAGGCCATTAAATACGACCTAAGGAACCATAGTCACTGCCCCTCCATGACCGTTCCTCATTGTTTTGCTTTTTACGACCAAAAAATTAGAATTCCGCTAAATTCCCATATTTTCGTGTGTTCTAGCCAACGCCTTCCGAGTGGGCCCGGGTCCCCCAAAACCGGATTGCGTAAAATTATTCCAGTACATCAAATACAACCTAAGGAACCATAGCCACCGCCCTGTCATGTCCGTTCCTCATTTTTTTGCGTTTTACGACCAAAAAACTAGAATTCCGCCCGATTCCCATATATTCGTGTGCTACAGCCCACGCCTTCTGAGTGGGTCCGGGCCCCTCGGACCCCGATAGCCTAAAAACATTTTTGGCTATCAAATACGACCTAAGGAACCATAGTCACCGCCCCGCCATGACCGTACCTCATTTTTTTTCTTTTTACGACCAAAAAACTAGAATTTCGCGCGATTGCCATATTTTCGTGTGCTATAGCCCATGCCTTCCCGGTAGGTCCAAACCCCCCGGACCCCGATCGCCTAAAATTTATCTGGGCCATCAAATAGGACCTAAGGAACCTTGGTCACTGCCCCGCCATGACCGTTCCTCGTTGTTTTGCTTTATACGGCCAAAAAACTAGAATTTCGCCCGATTGCCATATTTTCGTGAGCTATAGCCCATGCCTTCCAAGTGGGTCCGGGCCCCCGGACCCTGATGGCCTAAAAGTTTTCCGAGCCATAAAATACAACCTAAGGAACCATAGTCACTATCCCGCCATGTCCGTTCCTCGTTGTTTTTGCGTTTAACGACCAAAAAACTAGAATTTTGCCCGATTCCCATATTTTCATGTGCTATAGCCAACGCCTTCTGAGTGGGTCCGGGCCCCCGGATCCCGATCGCCTTAAATTATTCCGGGCCATCAAATACGACCTAAGGAACCATAGTCACTGCCCCACCACGGCCGTTCCTCGTTGTTTTGCGTTGTACGAACAAAAAACTAGAATTTCCCCCGATTCCCATATTTTCGTGTGCTATAGCCCACTCCTTCAGAGTGGGTCCAGGCCCCCCGGACCCCGATCGCCTAGAATTTATTTGTGCCATCAAATAGGACCTAAGGAACCATAATCACCGCCCTTCCATGACCGTTCCTCGTTGTTTTGCTTTTTAGGACCAAAAAACTAGAATTTCGCCCGATTCCCTTATTTTCGTGTGCTTTAGCCCACGCCTTCCGAGTGGGCCCGGGTTCCCCGAAACCGGATTGCGTAAAATTATTCCAGTCAATCAAATACAACCTAAGGAACCATAGCCACCGCCTTGTCATGTCCGTTCCTCATTGTTTTGCGTTTTACGACCAAAAAACTAGAATTCTGCCCCATTCCCATATATTCGTGTGCTATAGCCCACGCCTTCTGAGTGGGTCCAGGCCCCCCGGACCCCGATCGCCTAAAAAGATTTTGGCTATCAAATACAACATAAGGAACCATTGGCTATAGCCCATGCCTTCCCGGTGGGTCCAAACCCCCCGGACCCCGATCGCCTAAAATTTTTCTGGGCCATCAAATACGACCTAAGGAACCATAGTCACTGCCCCGCCATGACCGTTCCTTGTTGTTTTGCTTTTTACAACCAAAAAATTAGAATTTCGCCTGATTCCCATATTTTCGTGTGTTCTAGCCCACGCCTTCCCAGTGGGCCCCGGTCCCCCAAAACCGGATTGCCTAAAAATTTTCCAGGCCATCAAATACGACCTAAGGAACCATAGTCACTGCCCCTCCATGACCGTTCCTCGTTGTTTTGCTTTTTACGACCAAAAAATTAGAATTCCGCCAAATTCCCATATTTTCGTGTGTTCTAGCCCACGCCTTCCGAGTGGGCCCGGGTCCCCCAAAACCGGATTGCGTAAAATTATTCCAGTACATCAAATACAACCTAAGGAACCATAGCCACCGCCCTGTCATGTCCGTTCCTCATTGTTTTGCGTTTTACGACCAAAAAACTAGAATTCCGCCCGATTCCCATATATTCGTGTGCTATAGCCCACGCCTTCTGAGTGGGTCCGGGCCCCCTGGACCCCGATTGCCTAAAATTCTTTCAGGCCATAGAATACGACCTAATGAACCATAGACACTGCCCCGCCATGAACGTTCCTCGTTTTTTTGCGTTTTAGGCCAAAAAACTAGAGTTCCGCACGATTCCCACATTTGTGTGTGCTATAGCCCACGCCTTCCGACGGGGCCCGGCCCCCCGGACCCTAATCGCCTAAAATATTTTTGGGCCACAGAATACGAACTAAGGAACGATAGTTACTGCCCCGCCATGACCGTTGTTCGTGTTTTTGCGCTTTACGGCCAAAAAACGAGAATTTCGCATGATTCTCATATTTTCTTGTGCTACAGCCCACGCCTTCCGAGAGGGCCCGAGCCCTCGGAACTGGAACGCCTAAAACTTTTTCTGGCCATCAAATAAGACCTAAAGAACCATATTTGTCGCCCCGTCATGACCGTTTCTCGTTGTTTTGCGTTTTACGGCCAAGAAACTAGAATTCCGCACGATTCCTATATTTTCGTGTGCTATATCCCACGCCTTCCGAGTGGGCCAGGGCCCCCACACCCTGATAGACTAAAAGTTTTTCGGGCCATCAAAATACGACCTAAAGAACCATAGTCACCGCCCCGCCATGACCTTTCCTCATTTTTTGCGTTTTACGGCCAAAAAACTAGAATTCTGCCCGATTTCCATATTTTCGTGTGCTATAGCCCACGCCTTCCGAGAGAAAAAAAAAGGGCACGAACCCGGATCGCCTAAATTTTTTCCTGTGTATTAAATACAACCCAAGGAACCGTTGTAGCCCCCCCTGCCAAGACCGTTCCTCGTTGTTTTGCATTTTACGACCAAAAAACAAGAATTTCGCCCGATTCCCATATTTTCGTGTGTTACAACCCATGCCTTCCGAGTGGGCCCGGACCCCCATCGCCTAAAAAAGTTTCAGGCCATAGAATACGATCAAAGGAACCATAGACACCTCCCCGCCATGAACGTTCCTCGTTTTTTTGCGTTTTAGGCCAAAAAACTTGAATTCCGCACGATTCCCATATTTTCGTGTGCCCCACGCCTTCCGACTGGGCCCGGCCCCCCCCAGACCCTGATCGCCTAAAATATTTTTGATCCATAGAATACGAACTAAGGAACGATAGTTATCGCCCCGCCATGACCGTTCCTCGTGGTTTTGCGCTTTACGACCAAAACCTAGAATTCCGTACGATTCCCATATTTTCGTGTGCTATAGCCCATGCCTTCCGAGGGGGCCCGAGCCCTCGAAACTGGATCGCCTAAAACTTTTTCGGGCCATCAAATATGAACTAAAGAACCATAGTTGCTGCCCCTCCATGACCGTTTCTCGTTATTTTGCGTTTTATGGCCAAGAAACTAGAATTCCGCCCGATTCCCATATTTTTGTGTGCGCCCACGCCTTGCGAGTGGGCCCGGGCCCCCAGACCCGGATCGACTTAAATTTTTTGGGGCCATCAAATATGACCTAGAGAACCATAGTCACCCCCTTGCCATGACCTTTCCTCTTTTTTTACGTTTTACGGCCAAAAAACTAGAGTTCTGCCCGATCCCATATTTTCGTGTGCTATAGCCCACGCCTTCCGAGTGTAAAAACAAAAAAGGCCCGGACCCTGATCGCCTAAAATTTTTCCGGTCTATCAAATACAACCCAAGGAACCATTGTCGCCGCCCTATCATGACTGTTTCTCGTTGTTTTGCATTTTATGACCAAAAAACTAGAATTCCGCCCGATTCCCATATTTTCGTATGCTACAGCCCACGCCTTCCGAGCGGGCCCGGACCCCCGGACCCCGATCGCCTAAAATTTATTCAGACTATAGAATATGACCTAAGGAACCATAGACACAGGCTCACCATGAACATTCCTCGTTTTTTTGCGTTTTAGTCCAAAAAACTAGAATTCCGCCCGATTCCCATATTTGTGTGTGCTATAGCCCACGCCTTCCGACTGGGCCCGGGCCCCCCGGACCCTGATTGCCTAAAAATTTTCAAGTCCATGAAATACGACCTAAGGAACGATAGTTACTGCCCCACCATGATCGTTCCTCGTGTTTTTGCGCTTTTACGGCCAAAAAACTAGAATTCCGCATGATTCCCATATTTTCGTGTGCTAGCCCACGCCTTCAGAGGGGGCCCGAGCCCTCGAAACTGGATCGCCTAAAAATTTCTCGAACCATGAAATACGACCTAAGGAACCATAGTTGTCGCCTCGCCATGACCATTTCTCGTTGTTTTGCGTTTTACGACCAAGAAACTAGAGTTCCGCACGATTCCCATATTTCGTGTGCTATAGCCCATGCCTTCCGAGTGGGCCCGGGACCCCACACCCGGATTGACTAAAATATTTTCGGGCCATCAAATGCGACCTAAAGAACCGTAGTCACCCCTCCGCCATGACCTTTCCTCGTTTTTTGCATTTTACGGCCAAAAAACTAGAATTCTGCCCGGTACCCATATTTTCGTGTGCTATACGCCTTCATAGTGTAAAAAAATAAAAAAAGGCCCGCACCCCGATCGTCTAAAAGTTTTTCGGTCTATCAAATACAACCCAAGGAACCATAGTCGCCGCCCTGCCATGACCGTTCCTCATTGTTTTGCATTTTATGACCAAAAAACTAGAATTCCGCCCGATTCCCATATTTTCGTGTGTTACAGCTCACTCCTTCCGAGTGGGCCCGGACACCCCGGACCCCGATCGCCTAAATGTTTTTCAGGTCATAGAATACGACCTAAGGAACCATAGACACCGCCTCGCCATGAACGTTCCTCGTTTGTTTGCGTTTTAGGCCAAAAAACTAGAATTCCGCCCGATTCCCATATTTGTGTGTGCTATATCCCACGCCTTCCGACTGGGCCAGGGCCTCCCGGACCCTGATTGCCTAAACATTTTTTGGGCCATGAAATATGCCCTAAGGAACGATAGTTACTGCCCTGCCATGATCGTGCCTCGTGTTTTTGCAATTTACGGCCAAAAAACTAGAATTCCGCACGATTCCCATATTTTCGTGTGCTAAAAGCCCATGCCTTCCGAGGGGGCCCGAGCCCTCGAAACGAGAAATTGCCTAAAAATTTCTCGGGCCATGAAATACGACCTACGGAACCATAGTTGCCACCCCGCCATGACCGTTTCTCGTTGTTTTGCATTTTACGGCCAAGAAACTAGAATTCCGCACAATTCCCATATTTCGTGTGGTATAGCCCATGCCTTCAAAGTGGGCCCGGGCCCCCACACCTGGATTGACTAAAATATTTTCGGGCCATCAAATACGACCTAAAGAACCATAGTCACCGCCCCGCCATGACCTTTCCTCGTTTTTTGCATTTTACGGCCAAAAAACTAGAATTCTGCCCGATTCCCATATTTTCGTGTGCCATACCTTCCGAGGCTAAAAAAAAAGGCCCGGACCCCGTTCGCCTAAAAATATTTCGGTCTATCAAATACAACCCAAGGAACCATAGTCGCCCCCCTACCAAGACCGTTCCTCATTGTTTTGTATTTTACGACCAACAAACAAGAATTCCGCCCGATTCCCATATTTTCGTGTGTTACAGCCCACGCCTTCCGAGTGGGCCCGGACCCCGATCGCCTAAAACTTTTTCAGGCCATAGAATACGTCCAAAGGAACCATAGACACTGCCCCGCCATGAACGTTCCTTGTTTTTCTGCGTTTTAGGCCAAAAAACTTGAATTCCGCACGATTCCCATATTTTCGTGTGCCCCACGCCTTCCGACTGGGCCCGGGCCCCCCAAACCCTGATCGCCTAAAATATTTTTGGGCCATAGAATACGAACTAAGGAATGATAGTTACCGCCCCGCCATGACCTTTCCTCGTGGTTTTGCGCTTTACAACCAAAACCTAGAATTCCGCACGATTCCCATATTTTCGTGTGCTATAGCCCATGCCTTCCGAGGGGGCCCGAGCCCTCGAAACTGGATCGCCTAAAACTTTTTCGGGCCATCAAATATGAACTAAAGAACCATAGTTGCTGCCCCTCCATGACCGTTTCTCGTTATTTTGCGTTTTATGGCCAAGAAACTAGAATTCCGCCCGATTCCCATATTTTTGTGTGCTATAGCCCACGCCTTTCGAGTGTAAAAAAAAAAGAAGCCCGGACCCTGATCGCCTAAAATTTTTCCAGTCTATCAAATACAACCCAAGGAACCATTGTCGCCGCCCTATCATGACCGGTCCTCGTTGTTTAGCATTTTACGACCAAAAAACTAGAATTCCGCCCGATTCCCATATTTTCGTGTGCTACAGCCCACGCCTTCCGAGCGGGTCCGGACCCCCGGACCCCGATCGCCTAAAATTTATTCAGTCTATAGAATATGACCTAAGGAACCATAGACACAGCCTCGCCATGAACGTTCCTCGTTTTTTTGCGTTTTAGGCCAAAAAACTAGAATTTCGCCCAATTCCCATATTTGTGTGTGCTATAGCCCATGCCTTCCGACTAGGCCTAGGCCACCCGGACCCTGATTGCCTAAAAATTTTCCAGACCATGAAATACGACCTAAGGAATGATAGTTACTGCCCCCGCCATGATCGTTCATCGTGTTTTTGCACTTTACGGCCAAAAAACTAGAATTCCGCACGATTCCCATATTTTCGTGTGCTAGCCCATGCCTTCAGAAGGGGCCCGAGCCCTCAGAACTGGTTCGCCTAAAAATTTCCCGGACCATGAAATACGACCTAAGGAACCATAGTTGCCGCCTCGCCATGACCGTTTCTCGTTGTTTTGCGCTTTACGACCAAGAAACTAGAGTTCCGCACGATTCCCATATTTCGTGTGCTATAGCCCACGCCTTCCGAGTGGGCCCAGGCCCCCACACCCGGATTGACTAAAATATTTTCGGGCCATCAAATACGACCTAAAGAACCATAGTCACTGCTCCTCCATGACCTCTCCTAGTTTTTTGCATTTTACGGCCAAAAAACTAGAATTTTGCCCGGTACTCATATTTTCGTGTGCTATACGCCTTCCGCGTGTAAAAAAATAAAAAAAGTCCCGGACCCCGATCGCCTAAAAGTTTTTTGGTCCACCAAAAACAACCCAAGGAACCATAGTTGTCGTCCTGCCATGACCGTTCCTCGTTGTTTTGCATTTTACGACCAAAAAACTAGAATTCTGCCCGATTCCCATATTTTCGTGTGTTATAGCTCACACCTTCCGAGTGGGCCTGGACCCCCCGGACCCCGATCGCCTAAATTATTTTCAGGACATAGAATATGACCTAAGGAACCATAGACACCGCCTCGCCATGAACGTTCCTCGTTTGTTTGCGTTTTAGGCCAAAAAACTAGAATTCTGCCCGATTCTCATATTAGTGTGTGCTATAGCACACGCCTTCCGACTGGGCCAGGGCCCCCCGGACCCTAATTGCCTAAAAATTTTCCGGGCCATGAAATACGCCCTAAGGAATGATAGTTACTGCCCCGCCATGATCATTCCTCGTGTTTTTGCGATTTACGGCCAAAACACTAGAATTCCGCACGATTCCCATATTTTCGTGTGCTATAGCCCACGCCTTCCGAGGGGGCCCGAGCCCTCAGAACTGGATCGCCTAAAAATTTCCTGAGCCATGAAATACGACTTAAGGAACCATAGTTGCCGCCCCGCCATGACCGTTTCTCGTTGTTTTGCATTTTTCGGCCAAGAAACTAGAATTCCGCCCGATTCCCATATTTCGTGTGTTACAGCTCACACCTTCCGAGTGGGCCCGGACCCCCCGGACCCCGATCGCCTAAATTTTTTTCAGGCCATAGAATACGACCTAAGGAACCATAGACACCACCTCGCCATGAACGTTCCTCGTTTGTTTGCGTTTTAGGCCAAAAAACTAGAATTCCGCCCGATTTCCATATTTGTGTGTGCTATAGCCCACGCCTTCCGACTGGGCCAGGGCCTCCCGAACCCTAATTGCCTAAACATTTTTCAGGCCATAACATACGCCCTAAGGAACGATAGTTACTACCCCACCATGATCATGCCTCGTGTTTTTGCGATTTACGGCCAAAAAACTAGAATTCCACATGATTCCCATATTTTCGTGTGCTATAGCCCACGCCTTCCGAGGGGGCCCGAGCCCTCGGAACTGGATCGCCTAAAAATTTCTCGGACCATGAAATACGACCTAAGGAACCATAGTTGCTGCCCCGCCATGACCGTTTCTCGTTGTTTTGCGTTTTACGGCCAAGAAACTAGAATTCCGCACGATTCCCATATTTCGTGTGGTATAGCCCACGCTTTCTGAGTGGGCCCGGGCCCCCATACCTGGATTGACTAAAATATTTTTGGGCTATCAAATACGCCCTAAAGAACCATAGTTACCGCCCCGCCATGACCTTTCCTCGTTTTTTGCATTTTACGGCCAAAAAACTAGAATTCTGCCCGATTCCCATATTTTCGTGTGCCATACCTTCCGAGGCAAAAAAAAAAGGCCTGGACCCCTTTCGCCTAAAAAGTTTTCGGTCTATCAAATACAACCAAAGGAACCATAGTCGGCCCCCTACCAAGACCATTCCTCGTTGTTTTGCATTTTACGACCAACAAACAAGAATTCCGCCTAATTCCCATATTTTCGTGTGTTACAGCCCACGCCTTCCGAGTGGGCCCGGACCCCGATCGCCTAAAACTTTTTCAGGCCATAGAATATGACCAAAGGAACCATAGACACCGCCCCGCCATGAGTTGATGATTTTTTTGCATTTTAGGCCAAAAAACTTGAATTCCACACGATTCCCATATTTTCATGTGCCCCACGCCTTCTGACTGGGCCCGGGCCCCCCAAACCCTGATCGCCTAAAATATTTTTGGGCCATAGAATACGAACTAAGGAATGATAGTTACCGCCCCGCCATGACCGTTCCTCGTGGTTTTGCGCTTTACAACCAAAACCTAGAATTCCGCACGATTCCCATATTTTCGTGTGCTATAGCCCATGCCTTCCGAGGGGGCCCGAGCCCTCGAAACTGGATCGCCTAAAACATTTTTGGGCCATATATGAACTAAAGAACCATAGTTGTCGCCCCTCCATGACCGTTTCTCGTTATTTTGCTTTTGACGGCCAAGAAACTAGAATTCCGCCCGATTCCCATATTTTCGTGTGCTATAGCCTACGCCTTGTGAGTGGGCCCGGGCCCCCAAACCCGGATCGACTTAAATTTTTTCGGGCCATCAAATATGACCTAGAGAACCATAGTCACCGCCCTGCCATGACCGTTCCTCATTTTTTACGTTTTACGGCCAAAAATCTAGAATTCTGCCCGATTCCTATATTTTCGTGTGCTATAGCCCACGCCATTCGAGTGTAAAAAAAAAAGAAGCCCGGACCCTGATCGCCTAAAATTTTTCCGGTCTATCAAATACAACCCAAGGAACCATTGTCGCCGCCCTATCATGACCGTTCCTTGTTGTTTAGCATTTTACGACCAAAAAAATAGAATTCCGCCCGATTCCCATATTTTCGTGTGCTACAGCCCACGCCTTCCGAGCGGGCCTGGACCCCCGGACCCCGATCGTCTAAAATTTATTCAGGCTATAGAATATGACCTAAGGAACCATAGACACAGCCTCGCCATGAACGTTCCTCGTTTTTTTTTGCGTTTTAGGCCAAAAAACTAGAATTCCGCCCAATTCCCATATTTGTGTGTACTATAGCCCACGCCTTCCGACTAGGCCTGGGCCCCCCGGACCCTGATTGCCTAAAAATTTTCCAGGCCATGAAATACGACCTAAGGAATGATAGTTACTGCCCTGCCATGATCGTTCCTCGTGTTTTTGCGCTTTACGGCCAAAAAACTAGAATTCTGCATGATTCCCATATTTTCGTGTTCTCGCCCACGCATTCAGAAGGGGCCCGAGCCCTCGGAACTGGATCGCCTAAAAATTTCCCGGACCATGAAATACGACCTAAGGAACCAAAGTTGCCGCCTCGCCATGACCGTTTCTCATTGTTTTGCGCTTTACGACCAAGAAACTACAGTTCCGCACGATTCCCATATTTTGTGTGCTATAGCCCACGCCTTCCGAGTGGGCCCGGGCCCCCACACCCGGATTGACTAAAATATTTTCAGGCTATCAAATACGACCTAAAGAACCATAGTCACCGCTCCTCCATGACCTTTCCTAGTTTTTTGCATTTTACGGCCAAAAAACTAGAATTCTGCCTGGTACTCATATTTTCGTGTGATATACGCCTTCCGAGTGTAAAAAAATAAAAAAAGGCCCGGACCCCGATCGCCTAAAAGTTTTTTGGTCCATCAAATACAACCCAAGGAACCATAGTCGCCGTCCTGCCATGACCGTTCCTCGTTGTTTTGCATTTTACGACCAAAAAACTAGAATTCTGCCCGATTCCTATATTTGCGTGTGATATAGCTCACACCTTCCGAGTGGGCCCGGACCCCTGGACCCCGATCGCCTAAATTTTTATCAGGCCATAGAATATGACCTAAGGAACCATAGACACCGCCTCACCATGAACGTTCCTCGTTTGTTTGCGTTTTAGGCCAGAAAACTAGAATTCTGCCTGATTCCCATATTTGTGTATGTTATAGCCCACGCCTTCCGACTGGGCCAGGGCCCCTCGGACCCTGATTGCCTAAAAATTTTCCGGGCATGAAATACGCCCTAAGGAATGATAGTTACTGCCCCGCCATGATCATTCCTCGTGTTTTTGCGATTTACGGCCAAAAAACTAGAATTTCGCACGATTCCCATATTTTCGTGTGCTATAGCCCACGCCTTCCGAGGGGGCCCGAGCCCTCAGAACTGGATCGCCTAAAAATTTCCCGGGCCATGAAATACCACCTAAGGAACCATAGTTGCCGCCCCGCCATGATCGTTTCTCGTTGTTTTGCATTTTTCGGCCAAGAAACTAGAATTCCGCACGATTCCCATATTTCGTGTGCTATAGCCCACGCCTTCCGAGTGGGCCCAGGACCCCACACCTGGATTGACTAAAATATTTTCGGGCCATCAAATACGACCTAAAGAACCATAGTCACCGCCCCGCCATGACCTTTCCTCATTTTTTGCATTTTACGGCCAAAAAACTAGAATTCTGCCCGATTCCCATATTTTCGTGTGCCATACCTTCCGAGGCTTTAAAAAAAAAGGCCCAGACCCCGTTCGCCTAAAAAAAATTCGGTCTATCAAATACAACCCAAGGAACCATGGTCGCTGCCCTGCCATGACCGTTCCTCATTGTTTTGACCCAGATCGCCAAAACATTTTCCGGGCCATCAAATACGATCTAAGGAACTAGAGTCACGTTCCGCCATGACAATTCCTCTTTTTTTGCTTTTTACGGCCAAAAATCTAGAATTCCCCCCGATTCCTATGTTTTCGTGTGCTATAGCACATGCCTTCTGAGTGGACCCGGCCCCCCCGGATCTCAAACGCCAAAATTTTTTTCTGGCCGTTAAATACGACCTAAAGACCATAGCCACCGCCCCGCTATGACCGTTCTTCGTTGTTTTGCATTTTACGACAAAAAAACTAGAATTCCGCCTGATTCCCATATTTTCGTGTGCTACAGCCCACGCCTTCCGAGTGGGCCTGGACCCCCCGGATCCCAATCGCCTAAAAATATTTCAGGCCATAGAATACGACCTATGGAACCATAGTCACCGCCCCGCCATGACCGTTCCTCATTCTTTTTCGTTTTAGGACCAAAAAACTAGAATTCCACACCATTCCCATATTTTCGTGTGCTATAGCCCATGCCTTCTGAGTGGGCCTGAGCCCTCGGACCGGATCGCCTAAAACTTTTTCGAGCCATCAAATTTGACCTAAAGAACCATAGTTGCCACCCCGCCATGACCGTTCCTCGTTGTTTTGGGTTTAATGGCAAAGAAACTAGAATTCCGCCCGATTCCCATGTTTTTGTGTGCTATAGCACATGCCTTCTGAGTGGACCCGGCCCCCCCGGATCTCGAACGCCAAAAAAATTTTCTGGCCATCAAATACGACCTAAGGACCATAGCCACCGCCCCGCTATGGCCGTTCTTCGTTGTTTTGCATTTTATGACAAAAAACTAGAATTCCGCCCGATTCCCATATTTTCGTGTGCTACAGCCCATGCCTTCCGAGTGGGCCCGGACCCCGATCGCCTAAAAATTTTTCAAGCCATAGAATACGACCTAAGGAACCATAGTCACCGCCCTGCCATGACCGTTCCTCATTCTTTTGCGTTTTACGACCAAAAAACTAGAATTCCACACAATTCTCATATTTTCGTGTGCTATAGCCCACGCCTTCAGAGTGGGCCCAAGCCCTCGGAACCGGATCGCCTAAAAATTTTTTGAGCCTTCAAATACGACCTAAAGAACCATAGTTGCCACCCCGCCATGCCCATTCTCGTTGTTTTGCATTTAATGGCCAAGAAACTAGAATTCCGCCAGATTCCCATATTTTCGTATGATATAGCCCATGCCTTCCGAGTGGGACCGGGCCCCCCGAACCCTGATCGCCTAAAAATATTTGGGGCCGTGAAATAAGACCTAAGGAACCATAGTTACCGCCCCGCCATGACCGTTCCTCTTTTTGTTTGCGTTTTACGGCCAAAAATCTAGAATTTCGCCCAATTCCCATATTTTCATGTGCTATAGCCCACACCTTCCGAGTGGGCCCGGGCCCCTCAGATCCCGATCACCTAAAAATATTTTGGGCCATGAAATACGACTAAGGAACCATAGTTACCCTGCCATGACAGTTCTTCTTTTTTTTGCGTTTTACGGCCAAAAAACTAGAATTCCGCACGCTTCCCATATTTTCGTGTTCTATAGCCCACGCCTTCCGACTGGGCTCGGATCGACTAAAAAATTTTTGGGCCATCAAATACTATTTAAATAACCATAGTCACCACCCCGCCATGACCTTTCCTCATTTTTTGCGTTTTACGGCCAAAAAACCTGAATTCTGCACGATTCCCTTATTTTCGTATGCCATAGCCCACGCCTTCCGAGTGTAAAAAAAACAAATGGCCCAGACACCGATCGCCTAAAATTTTTCCGAGCTATCAAATACAACCCAAGGACCATATTCGCCGCCCTTCCATGACTGTTCCTCATTGTTTTGCATTTTCTGACCAAAAAATTAGAATTTCGCCCGATTCCCATATTTTCGTGTGCTAACGCCCATGCCTAAAAATATTTCAGGCCATAGAATACGACCTAAGGAACCATAGTCACCGCCGCGCCATGACCGTTCCGAGGTTTTTTGCATTTTAGGCCATAAAACTAGAATTCCGCCCGATTCCCATATTTTCGTGTGATATAGCCCACGCCTTCAGAGTGGGCCCGGGTCCCCAAGACCCCGATCACCTAAAAGTTTTTCGGGCCATGAAATATGACCTAAGGAACCATAATTACCGTCACGCCATGACCGTTCCTCATTTGTTTTGCATTTTACGGCCAAAAATCTAGAATACCGCACGATTCTCATATTTTCGTGTGCTATAGCCCACGCCTTCCGAGTGGGCCCGAGCCCCCAGACCCGGATCGCCTAAAATATTTTTTGGCTATAGAATACAACCTAAGGAACCATAGTCACCACCCCGCCATAACCGTTCCTCGTTTTTTTGCATTTTATGGCCAAAAAACTAGAATTCCGCCCGATTCACATATTTTCGTGTGATATAAGCCCACGATTTCCGAGTGGGCCCGGGAACCCGGACCCCGATCGCCTAAAATAGTTTCTGGCTATAGAATACGACCTAAAGAACCATAGTCACCGCCCCGCCATAACCGTTCCTCGTTTGTTTTGCGTTTTATGGCCAAAAAACTAGAATTCCGCACGATTCCCATATTTTCGT
Source organism: Nicotiana tabacum (assembly GCF_000715075.1). NCBI lineage: Eukaryota > Viridiplantae > Streptophyta > Magnoliopsida > Solanales > Solanaceae > Nicotiana > Nicotiana tabacum. The sequence continues at coordinate 85,395,729 of NC_134096.1, read as the reverse complement.
GTGCTAGCCCACGCCTTCCGAGTGGGCCCGGGCCCCCTGGACCTCGATCGCCTAAAAATTTTTTGGGCCACGAAATACGACATACGGAACCATAATTACAGCCACGACATGACCGTTTCTCGTTTGTTTTACGTTTTACGGCGAAAAAGCTAGAATTCCGCACAATTCCCATATTTTCGTGTGCTAGAGTAAACGCCTTCTGAGTGGGGCCGGCCCCCCGGACACGGATCGCCTAAAAAATTTTTTTGGCCATCAAATACGACCTAAAGAACCATAGTCATTGCCCTGCCATGACCGTTTCTCGTTTGTTTTGCATTTTACGGCCAAAAAACTATAATTCCGCCCGATTCATTTATTTTCCTATGCTATAGCCCACGCCTTCCGAGTGGGCCCGGACCCTCCAGACCGGAATCGCCTAAAAAATTTCTGTGCCATCAAATAGGATCTAAGGAACCATAGTCACCGCCCTGCCATGACCGTTTCTAGTTTTTTTGCATTTTACAGCCAAAAAATTAGAATTCTGCCCGATTCACATATTTTCGTGTGCTACGCCTTCCGAGTGGGCCCGGGCCCCCCGGACCCCTATCGCCTAAAATATTTTCTGACCATAGAATATGACCTAAGGAACCATAGTCACCGCCCCGCCATCACCGTTCCTCTTTTTTTGCGCTTTATGGCAAAAAATCTAGAATTCCGCCCGACTCCCTTTTTTTCCTGTGTTATTGCCCACGCCATGACCGTTCCTCGTTTGTTTTGCGTTTTACGGCCAAAAATCTAGAATTCCGCACGATTCTCATATTTTCGTGTGTTATAGCCCATGCCTTCCGAGTGGGCTCGAGCCCCCAGACCCGGATCACCTAAAATATTTTCTTGCTATAGAATACGACCTAAGGAACCATAGTCACCGCCCCGCCATAATCGTTCCTCGTTTTTTTGCATTTTATGTCCAAAAAACTAGAATTCCGTCCGATTCCCATATTTTCGTGTGATATAGCCCACGTATTCCGAGTGGGCCCGGGCCCCCCGGATCCCGATCGCCTAAAATATTTTCTGGCTATAGAATACGACCTAAGGAACCATAGTCACCACCCCGCCATAACCGTTCCTCGTTTGTTTTGCGTTTTATGGCCAAAAAACTAGAATTCCGCACGATTCCCATATTTTCGTGTGCTAGCCCACGCCTTCCGAGTGGGCACGGACCCCCCGGACCCCGATCGCCTAAAAAATTTTCAGGCCATAGGATACGACCTAAGGAACCATAATTACCGCCTCGCCATGAACGTTCCTCGTTTTTTTTCGTTTTAGGCCAAAAAACTAGAATTTCGCCTGATTCCCATATTTGTGTGTGCTATAGCCCACGCCTACCGATTGGCCAGGGCCCCCCTGGACCATGATTGCCTAAAAAATTTTCGGGCCATGAAATACGACCTAAAGAACCATAGTCATTGCCCTTCCATGACCATTTCTCGTTTGTTTTGCATTTTACGGTCAAAAAACTAGAATTCCGCCCGATTCATTTATTTTCATGTGCTATAGACCACGCCTTCCGAGTGGGCCCGGACCCTTCGGACCGGAATCGCTTAAAAGTTTTCTGGGCCATCAAATAGGATCTAAGGAACCATAGTCACCGCCCTGCCATGACCGTTTCTAGTTTTTTTTGCACTTTACGGACAAAAAACTAGAATTCCGCCCGATTCACATATTTTCGTATGCTACGCCTTTCGAGTGGGCCCGGGCACCCGGACCCCGATCGCCTAAAATATTTTCGGACCATAGAATACGACCTAAGGAACCATAGTCACCGCCCCGCCATCACCGTTCCTCATTTTTTTGCGCTTTACGGCAAAAAATCTAGAATTTCGCCCGACTCCCTTATTTTCCTGTGTTATTGCCCACGCCTTCCGAGTGGGCCCGGGCCCTCCAGACCCGAATCGCCTAAAAATTTTTTGAGCCATCAAATAGGACTTAAGGAACCATGGTCACTGCCTTGCCATGACCATTTCTGGTTTTTTTGCATTTTATGGCCAAAAAACTAGAATTCCGCCCAATTCCCATATTTTCGTGTGCTATATAGCCCACGCCTTCTGAGTGGGCCCGGGCCCCCCGGACCACGATCACCTAAAAATATTTTGGACTATCAAATACCACCTAAGGTACCATAGTCACCGCCCTGCCATGATCGTTCCTTTTTTTTTGCGTTTTACGGCCAAAAAACTAGAATTCCGCCCAATTCACATATTTTCGTGTGCTACGTCTTCCCAGTGGGCAGGGCCCCTCGAACCCGGATTGCCTAAAATTTGTCTGGGCCATCCAATATGACTTAAGGAACCATAGTCAAAACCCTACAATGACTGTTCGTAGTTTTTCTGTGTTTTACGGATAAAAACCTAAAATTTCGCCCGATTCCCATGATTTCGTGTGCTCTAGCCACGCCTTCCGAGTGGGCCCAGCCCCCGAACCCCGACCGCTTAAAAGTTTTCCGGGCCATCATATACGACCTAAGGAACCATATACTGGTTGCCATAACCGTTCCTCGGTTTTTTGCATTTTAACGGCCAAAAACCTAGAATTCCGCCTGATTCCGCTATTTTCGTATGCAATAGCCCACGCCTTCCGAGTGGGCTCGCGCCCCCCGGACCCGGATAGTCTAAAAAAATTTTGGGCTATTAAATACAACATACGGAACCATAGTCACCACCCCGAAATGACCGTTCCTCCCTTTTTTGCGTTTTACGGCGAAAAACTACTAGAATTCTGCCTGATTCCCATATTTTCGGGTTTTATAGCCCACGCCTTCCGAGCGGGCTGGCCCCCCCAGACCCGGATAGCACAAAAAAATTTCGGTCTATCAAATACGACCCGAGGAACCATAGTCAATGCCCCGCCATGACCGTTCCTAGTTCTTCTGCGTTTCGCGGCTAAAAACCTAGAATTCTGCTTGATTCCCATATTTTCGTGTGCAATAGCTCACGAGTTCCGAGTGGGCCCAGCCCCCGATCGCTTAAAAATTTTTCGGGCCATCATATACGACCTAAGGAACCATATTCATTGCCTGCCATGACCGTTCCTCGGTTTGTTGCGTTTTACGGCCAAAAATCTAGAATTCTGCCCGATTCCCATATTTTCGTGTGCTATAGCCCACGCCTTCCGAGCGGGCTGGCCCCCCCAGACCCGGATCGCCTAAAATTTATCCGGGAAATCCAATACGACTTAAGGAACCATAGTCAAAACCCTGCCATGACCGTTCCTAGTTTTTCTGTGTTTTACGGCCAAAAACCTAAAATTCCGCCCGATTCCCATGATTTCGTGTGCTCTAGCCACGCCTTCCGAGTGGGCCCAGCCCACGAACCCCGATCGCTTAAAATTTTTCCGAGCCATCATATACAACCTAAGGAACCATATACCGGTCGCCATGACCATTCCTCGATTTTTTGCATTTTACGGCCAAAAACCTAGAATTACGCCTGATTCCCCTATTTTTGTATGTTATAGCCCACGCCTTTCGAGTGGGCCCGCGCCCCCGGACCCGGATAGTCTAAAAAAATTTCGGGCCATCAAATACAACATACGGAACCATAGTCACCGCCCCCCATGGCCGTTCCTCGTTGTTTTGCGTTTTATGGCAAAAAAACTAGAATTTCGCCCGATTCCCATATTTTCGTGTGCGATAGCCCACGCCTTTCGAGTAGGCCCGGGTCCCCCGAACCCGGATTGCCTAAAAATTTTCTAGGCCATCAAATAAGACCTAAGGAACCATAGTCACCATCCCGAAATGACCGTTCCTCGTTTATTTGCGTTTTACGGCCAAAAAACTAGAATTCTGCATGATTCCCATATTTTCATGTTTTATAGCCCACGCCTTCAGAGTAGGCCCGGGTCCCCCGGACCCCGATCGCCTAAAAATTTTCCAAGCCATGAAATATGACCTAAGGAACCATAATTACCGTGACTCCATGACCGTTCCTCGTTTGTTTTGCGTTTTACGGCCAAAAATCTAGAATTCCGCACGATTCTCATATTTTCGTGTGCTATAGCCCACGCCTTCCGAGTGGGCCCGAGCCCCCAGACCCGGATCGCCTAAAATATTTTCTGGCTATAGAATACGACCTAAGGAACCATAGTCACCACCCCACCATAACCGTTCCTCGTTTTTTTATGTTTTATGGCCAAAAAACTAGAATTCCGCCCGATTCCCATTTTTTCTTTTGATATAGCTCACGAATTCCGAGTGGGCCCCGACCCCCCGGACCCGGATCGCCTAAAATATTTTTTATCGATAGAATACGACCTAAGGAACCATAGTCACCACCCCGCCATAACCGTTCCTCGTTTGTTTTGCGTTTTATGGCCAAAAAACTAGAATTCCACATGATTCCCATATTTTCGTGTGCTAGCCCACGCCTTCCGAGTGGGCCCGGACCCCCGGAACCCGATCGCCTAAGGAACCATAATTACCGCCTCGCCATGAACGTTCCTCATTTTTTTGCGTTTTAGGCCAAAAAACTAGAATTCTGCCTGATTCCCATATTTGGGTATGCTTTAGCCCACGCCTTCCGACTGGGCCTGGGCCCCTAGGACCCTGATTGCCTAAAAATTTTCCTGGCCATCAAATACGACCTAAAGAACCATAGTCATCGCCCTGCCATGACCGTTTCTCGTTTGTTTTGCGTTTTACAGCCAAAAATCTAGAATTCTGCCTGATTCATTTATTTTCCTGTGCTATAGCCCACGCCTTCCGAGTGGGCCCGGACCCTCGGACCGGAATCGCCTAAAAATTTTCTAGGCCATCAAATAGGATCTAAGGAACCATAGTCACCGCCCTGCCATGACCGTTTCTAGTTTTTTTTATTTTACGGCCAAAAAACTAGAATTCCGCCTGATTCACATATTTTCGTGTGATACGCCTTTCGAGTGGGCTCGGGCCCCACGGACCCCGATCGCCTAAAATATTTTTGGACCATAGAATATGACCTAAGGAACCATTGTCACCGCCCCGCCATCACCGTTCCTCATTTTGTTGCGCTTTACGGCAAAAAATCTAGAATTTCGCCCGACTCCCTTATTTCTTGTGTTATTGCCCACGCCTTCCGAGTGGGCCCGGGCCCTCCAGACCCGAATCGCCTAAAAAATTTTCGGTCCATCAAATAGGACTTAAGGAACCAGGGTCACTGCCCTGCCATGACCGTTTCTGGGTTTTTTGCGTTTTACGGCCAAAAAACTAAAATTCCGCTCGATTCCCATATTTTCGTGTGCTATATAGCCCACGCCTTCCGAGTGGGCCCGTGCCCCCCGGACCACGATCGCCTAATAATTTTTTCGGCTATCAAATATGACCTAAGGTACCATAGTCAACGCCCCGCCATGAACGTTGCTTTTTGTTTTTGCGTTTTACGACCAAAAAACTAGAATTCCGCCCAATTCACATATTTTCGTGTGCTACGTCTTCCCAGTGGGCAGGGCCCCTCGAACCCGGATTGCCTAAAATTTGTTTGGGGCATCCAATATGACTTAAGGAACCATAGTCAAAACCCTGCCATGACCGTTCGTAGTTTTTCTGCGTTTTACGGCCAAAAACCTAAAATTCTGCCCGATTCCCATGATTTCGTGTGCTCTAGCCACGCCTTCCGAGTGGGCTCGGCCCCCGAACCTCGATCGCTTAAAATTTTTCCGGGCCTTTATATACGACCTAAGAAACCATATACCGGTCTCCATGACCGTTCCTCGGTTTTTTGCATTTTACGGCCAAAAACCTAGAATTCCCGCCCGATTTCCATATTTTCGTGTGCTATATCCCACGCCTTCCGAGCGGGCTGGCCCCCCAGACCCGGATCGCCTAAAATTTGTCCGGGCCATCCAATACGACTTAAGGAACCATAGTCAATACCCTGCCATGATTGTTACTAGTTTTTCTGCGTTTTACGGCCAAAAGCCTAAAATTCTGCCCGATTCTCATGATTTCGTGTGCTCTAGCCACGCCTTCCAAGTAGGACCACCCCCCCGAACCCTGATCGCTTAAAATTTTTTCGGGCCATCATATACGACCTAAGGAACCATATTCACCGGTCCCCATGACCGTTCCTCGATTTTTTGCGTTTTACGGCCAAAAATCTAGAATTCCGCCTGATTCCTCTATTTTCGTATGCTATAGCCCACGCCTTTCGAGTGGGCCCGTGCCCCCGTTCTCGGATAGTCAAAAAATATTTTGGGACATCAAATACAACATATGGAACCATAGTCACCGCCCCGCCATGGCCATTCCTCATTGTTTAGCGTTTTATGGCCAAAAACTTGAATTTTGCCCGATTACCATATTTTCGTGTGCTATAGCCCACACCTTACGAGTAGGCCCGATCCCCCGAACCCGGATAGCCTAAAATTTTTCTATGCCATCAAATATGACCTAAGGAACCATAGTCACCGCCCTGAAATGACCGTTCCTCATTGTTTTGTGTTTTACGGCCAAAAAACTAGAATTCCGCCCGATTCCCATACTTTCGTGTGTTATAACCCACGCCTTCCGAGCAGGCTGGCCCCCCAGAACCGGATCGCCTAATATTTTTCCGGGCCATCAAATACGACCTAAGGAACCATAGTCAATACCCCGCCATGACCGTTCCTAGTTTTTCTGCGTTTTACGGCCAAAAACCTAGAATTCCGCCCGAATCCCATATTTTCGTGTGCTCTAGCCCACGCGTTCCGACTGGGCCCGGCCCTCGGATCCCGATCGCCTAAAATTTTTCGGGCCATCATATACGACCTAAGGAACCATATTCACCGCCCGACATGGTCATTCCTCATTGTTTTGCCTTTTAAGGCCAAAAAACTAGAATTTTGCCCGATTCCCATATTTTTGTGTGCTATAACCCACGCCTTCTGAGTGGGCCCAGACCCCCCGGACCCCGATCGCCTAAAATTTTTTCATGCCATCAAATATAACTTAAGGAACCATCTTCGCTGCCCCGTCATGACTATTCCTCGTTGTTTTGCGTTTTATGACAAAAAACCTAGCATTCCGCTCGATTCTCATATTTTCGTATGCTATAGCCCATGCCTTCCGTGTGGGCCCACGCCCCCGGATAGTCTAAAAATTTTCTGATCCATCAAATATTACCTAAGGAACCATAGTCACCGCCCCGCCATGGCCTTTCCTCATTGTTTTGCGCTTTACGGCCAAAAAACTAGAATTTTGCCCGATTCCCATATTTTCGTATGCTAAAGCCCACGCCTTCCGAGCGGGCTGGCCCTCCCAGACCCGGATCGCCTAAAATTTATCCGGGCCATCCAATACGACTTAAGGAACCATAGTCAATACCCTGCCATGATTGTTACTAGTTTTTCTGCGTTTTACGGCCAAAAGCCTAAAATTCCGCCCGATTCCCATGATTTCATGTGCTCTAGCCACGCCTTCCGAGTAGGACCAGCCCCCCGAACCCTGATCGCTTAAAATTTTTCTGGGACATCATATACGACCTAAGGAACCATATTCACCGGTCGCCATGACCGTTCCTTGATTTTTTGCGTTTTACGGCCAAAAACCTAGAATTCCGCCTGATTCCTCTATTTTCGTATGCTATAGCCCACGCCTTTCGAGTGGGCCCGCGCCCCCATTCTCGGATAGTCAAAAAATATTTCGGGACATCAAATACAACATATGGAACCATAGTCACTGCCCCGCCATGGCCATTCCTCATTGTTTAGCGTCTTATGGCAAAAAACTATTTTCGTGTGCTATAGCTCACACCTTACGAGTAGGCCCGGTCCCCCGAACCCGGATAGCCTAAAATTTTTCTATGCCATCAAATACGACCTAAGGAACTATAGTCACCGCCCTGAAATGACCGTTCCTCCTTGTTTTGCGTTTTACGACCAAAAAACTAGAATTTCGCCCGATTCCCATACTTTCGTGTGTTATAACCCACGCCTTCCGAGCAAGCTAGCCCCCCAGAACCGGATCGCCTAATATTTTTCCGGGCCATCAAATACGACCTAAGGAACCATAGTGAATACCCCGCCATGACCGTTCCTAGTTTTTCTGCATTTCACGGCCAAAAACCTAGAATTCCGCCCGAATCCCATATTTTCGTGTGCTCTAGCCCACGCGTTCCGACTGGGCCCGGCCCTCGGATCCCGATCGGCTAAAATTTTTCGGGCCATCATATACGACAGAAGGAACCATATTCACCGCCCGACATGGTCGTTCCTCATTGTTTTGCCTTTTAAGGACAAAAAACTAGAATTTCGCCTGATTCCCATATTTTTGTATGCTATAACCCACGCCTTCTGAGTGGGCCCAGACCCCCCGGGCCCCGATCGCCTAAAATTTTTTCATGCCATCAAATATAACTTAAGGAACCATATTCGCTGCCCCGTCATGACTATTCCTCGTTGTTTTGCGTTTTATGACCAAAAACCTAGCATTCCGCTCGACTCATATTTTCGTATGCTATAGCCCATGCCTTCCGAGTGGGCCCACGCCTCCGGACCCGGATAGTCTAAAAATTTTCTGATCCATCAAATATGACCTAAGGAACCATAGTCACCTCCCCGCCATGGCCTTTCCTCATTGTTTTGCGCTTTACGGCCAAAAAACTAGAATTTCGCCCGATTCCCATATTTTCGTATGCTAAAGCCCACGCCTTCTGAGTGGGCCCAGGCCCCCTGGACCCCGATCGCCTAAAAATTTTTCGGGCCATCAAATACAACTTAAGGAACCATATTCGCTGCCCCGTCATGACTGTTCCTCGTTGTTTTGCGTTTTATGGCAAAAAACCTAGCATTCCGCCCGATTCTCCTATTTTCGTATTCTATAGCCCACGCCCCCGGACCCGGATAGTCTAAAAATTTTCCGGGCCATCAACTATGACCTAAGGAACCATAGACACCGCCCCATCATGGCCGTTCCTCATTGTTTTGCGCTTTACGGCCAAAAAACTAGAATTTCGCCCGATTCCCATATTTTCTTATGCTAAAGCCCATGCCTTCCGAGTGGGCCCAGGCCCCCCGGACCCCCATCACCTAAAAATTTTCCGGGCCATCAAATACAACTTAAGGAACCATATTCGCTGCCCCGTTATGACTGTTCCTCATTGTTTTGCGTTTTATGGCAAAAAACCTAGCATTCCGCCCGATTCTCCTATTTTCGATGCTATAGCCCACGCCCCCGGACCCGGATAGTCTAAAAATTTTCGGGGCCATCAAATATGACCTAAGGAACCATAGACACCGCCCCGTCATGGCCATTCCTCGTTGTTTTGCGCTCTACGGCCAAAAAACTAGAATTTCACCTGATTCCCATATTTTCGTATGCTAAAGCCCACGCCTTCGGAGTGGGCCCAGGCCCCCCGGACCCCGATCGCCTAAAAATTTTCCGGGCCATCAAATACAACTTAAGGAACCATATTCACTACCCCGTAATGACTATTCCTTGTTGTTTTGCGTTTTATGGCCAAAAACCTTGCATTCCGCTCGATTCTCATATTTTCGTATGCTATAGCCCACGCCTTCCGAGTGGGCCCACGCACCCGGACCCGGATAGTCTAAAAATTTTCCGATCCATCAAATATGACCTAAGGAACCATAGTCACCACCCCGCCATGACCTTTCCTCGTTGTTTTGCGCTTTACGGCCAAAAAACTAGAATTTTGCCCGATTCCCATATTTTCGTATTCTAAAGCCCACGCTTTTTGAGTGGGCCCGTGCCCCCAGGACCCGGATAGTCTAAAAAATTTTTGAGCCATCAAATACGACCTATAGAACCTTAGTCACCGCCCTGCCATGGCCGTTCCTCGTTGTTTTGCGTTTTGCGGCCAAAAAACTAGAAGTTGACCTAATTACCATATTTTTCTATGCTATAGCCCACGCCTTCCAAGTGGGCCCGGGCCACCCGTACCCCAATTGCCTTAAATTTTTTCGGGCCATCAAATATGACACAAGGAACCATAGCCACCTCCCCGCCTTGACTGTTCTAACTTTTTCTGCATTTTACGGCCTAAAACCTAATATTCTACACGATTCCCATATTTTCGTGTGCTCTAGCCCTAGCCTTCCGAGTGGGCCCGGCCCCCCGGTCCTCGATCGCCTAAAATATTTTGGACCGTCAAATACGCCCTAAGGAACCAAAACCACCACCCCGCCATGACTGTTCCTCTTTTGTTTTGCCTTTACGACCAAAAACTAGAATTTCTCCCGATTGCCATATTTTCGTGTGCTATAGCCCACACCTTCCGAGTGTGTCCGGGCCCACCGAACCCCGATCGCCTAAAATTTTTTGGGCCATCAAATACGATCTAAGGAACCATAGTCACCGCCCCACCATGACCGTTCCTCGTTGTTTTTCTTTTTACCACCAAAAAATAAGAATTCCGCCCGATGGCCATATTTTCGTGTGCTACAGCCCACACCTTCCGAGTGGGTCCGGGCCCACCGAACCCCAATCGCCTAAAATTATTCGGGCCATAAAATACGACCTATGGAACCATAGCCACCTCCCTGCCATGACCGTTCCTCATTGTTTTGCTATTTACGACCAAAAAACTAAAATTTCGCCCGATTCCCATATTTTCGTGTCGCCTTCCGAGTGTGCTGGGCCTCGGTTACCCGGATCGCCTAAAATTTTTTCGGGCCATCAAATACGACCTAAGGAACTATAGTCATCGCCCTGCCAAGACCGTTCCTCGTTGTTTTGCTTTTAACGACCAAAAAACTAGAATTCCACCTAATTTCCATATTTTCGTGTCGCCTTCCGAGTGTGCCAGGCCTCGGTGACCCGGATTGCCTAAAAATTTTTCGGGCCATCAAATACGATCTAAGGAACCATAGTCACCTCCCGCATGACCGTTCCTCGTTGTTTATCATTTTACGACCAAAAAACTAGAATTCCGCCCGATTTCCATTTTTTCGTATGCTATAGCCCATGCCTTCCGAGAGGACCCGGGCCCCGATCGCCTAAAAATTTTTCGGGCCATCAAATACGACCTAAGGAACCATAGTCACCACCTCGCTATGACCGTTCCTCATTGTTTTTCTTTTTACGACCAAAAAACTAGAATTCTGCCCGATTCCCATAGTTTCGTGTCGCCTTCCGAGTGTGCCGGGCCTCGGTGACCCGGATCGCCTAAAAAAATTTCGGTCCATCAAACACGATCTAAGGAACCATAGTCACCACCCCGCCATGACCGTTACTCGTTATTTTTGTTTTTCCGACCAAAAAACTAGAATTATCCCCAATTCCCAGATTTTCGTGTCGCCTTCCGAGTGTGCCGGGCCTCGGTGACCCGGATCGCCTAAAAAAATTTCAGGCCATCAAATACGACCTAAGGAACCATAGTCACCGCCCGCCATGACTGGTTTTTGTTTTTTGCATTTTACGGCCAAAAAACTAGAATTCCGCCCGATTCCCATTTTTTCGTGTGCTATAGCCCATGCCTTCCGAGTGTACCCTGGCGCCCCGTACCCTGATCGCCTAAAAAATTTTCGGGCCATCAAATACGACTTAAGGAACCATTGTCACCGCCCTGCCATGACCGTTCCTCATTATTTTGCTTTTTACGACCAAAAAACTAGAATTCCGCCCGATTCCCATATTTTCGTGTCGCCTTCCGTGTGTGCCGGGCCTCGGTGAACCGGATAGTCTAAAATTTTTTCGGGCCATCAAATACGACCAAAGGAACCATAGTCACAGCCTGCCATGAGCTTTTCTCATTTTTTTGCATTTTATGGCAAAAAAACTAAAATTTCGCCCGATTCCCATATTTTCGTGTGCTATAGCCCACGCCTTTCGAGTGGACCTAGTCCCCCCAGACCCATAGTCACCGCCCAACCATGACCGTTCCTCGTTGTTTTGCGTTTTACGGCCAAAAAACTAGAATTTTGCCGGATTCCCAAATGTTTGTATGCTATAGTCCACACCTTCCGAGTGGGCCCGGGTCCCCCGAAACCGGATTGCCTAAAATTTTTCCGGGCCATCAAATACGTCCTAATGAACCATAGTCAATGCCCCGCCATGACTGCTCCTAGTTTTTTTGCGTTTTACGGCCAAAAACCTAGAATTCCACCTGATTCCCATATTTTCGTGTTCTCTAGTCCACACCTTTTGAGTGGGCCCGTGCCCCCAAGACCCGGATAGTCTAAAAAAATTTCGAGCCATCAAATACGACCTATAGAACCATAGTCACCGCTCTGCCATGGCCATTCCTCGTTGTATTGCGTTTTGCGGCCAAAAAACTAGAAGTTGACCTAATTACCATATGTTTCTATGCTATAGTCCACGCCTTCCGAGTGGGCCCGGGCCACCCGTACCCCGATTGCCTTAAATTTTTTCGGGCCATCAAATATGACACAAGGAACCATAGCCACCTCCCCGCCTTGGCTGTTCTAACTTTTTCTGCATTTTACGGCCTAAAACCTAAAATTCTGCACGATTCCCATATTTTCGTGTGCTCTAGCCCAAGCCTTCCGAGTGGGCCCGGCTCCCCGGTCCTCGATCGCCTAAAATATTTTGGACCGTCAAATACGCCCTAAGGAACCAAAACCACCTCCCCGCCATGACCGTTCCTCTTTTGTTTTGCTTTTTACGACCAAAAACTAGAATTTCTCCCGATTGCCATATTTTCGTGTGCTATAGCCCACACCTTCCGAGTGGGTCCGGGCCCACCGAACCCCGATCGCCTAAAATTTTTTGGGCCATCAAATACGATCTAAGGAACCATAGTCACCACCCCACCATGACCGTTCCTCGTTGTTTTTCTTTTTACCACCAAAAAATAAGAATTCCGCCCGATGGCCATATTTTCGTGCGCTACAGCCCACACCTTCCGAGTGGGTCCGGGCCCACCGAACCCTAATCGCCTAAAATTATTCGGGCCATAAAATACGACCTATGGAACCATATCCACCTCCCTGCCATGACCGGTCCTCATTGTTTTGCTATTTACGACCAAAAAACTAGAATTTCGCCCGATTCCCATATTTTCGTGTCGCCTTCCGAGTGTGCTGGGCCTCGGTTACCCGGATCGCCTAAAATTTTTCCGGGCCATCAAATACGACCTAAGGAACTATAGTCATCGCCCTGCCAAGACTATTCCTCGTTGTTTTGCTTTTAACGACCAAAAAACTAGAATTCCACCTGATTTCCATATTTTCGTGTCGCCTTCCGAGTGTGCCAGGCCTCGGTGACCCGGATCGCCTAAAAATATTTCGGGCAATCAAATACGATCTAAGGAACCATAGTCACCTCCCGCATGACCGTCCCTCGTTGTTTTTCATTTTACGACCAAAAAACTAGAATTCCGCCCGATTCCCATTTTTTCGTATGCTATAGCCCACGCCTTCCGAGAGGACCCGGGCCCCGATCGCCTAAAATTTTTTCGGGCCATCAAATACGACCTAAGGAACCATAGTCACCACCTCGCTATGACCGTTCCTCATTGTTTTGCTTTTTACGACCAAAAAACTAGAATTCCGCCCGATTCCCATAGTTTCGTGTCGCCTTCCGAGTGTGCCGGGCCTCGGTGACCCGGATCGCCTAAAAAAAATTTGGTCCATCAAACACGATCTAAGGAACCATAGTCACCGCCCCGCCATGACCGTTACTCGTTGTTTTTCTTTTTCCGACCAAAAAAACTAGAATTATCCCCAATTCCCATATTTTTGTGTCGCCTTCCGAGTGTGCCGGGCCTCGGTGACCCGGATCGCCTAAAAAAATTTCAGGCCATCAAATACGACCTAAGGAACCATAGTCACCGCCCTCCATGACTGTTTTTTGTTTTTTGCATTTTACGGCCAAAAAACTAGAATTCCGCCCGATTCCCATTTTTTCGTGTGCTATAGCCCATGCCTTCCGAGTGGACCCTGGTGCCCTGGACCCCGATCGCCTAAAAAATTTTTGGGCCATGAAATACGACTTAAGGAACCATAGTCACCGCCCCACCATGACCGTTCCTCATTGTTTTGCTTTTTACGACCAAAAAACTAGAATTCCGCCCGATTCCCATATTTTCGTGTCGCCTTCTGTGTGTGCCGGGCCTCGGTGAATCGGATAGTCTAAAATTTTTCTGGGCCATCAAATACGACCAAAGGAACCATAGTCACAGCCTGCCATGACCTTTTCTCATTTTTTTGCATTTTATGGCAAAAAAACTAAAATTCCGCCCGATTCCCATATTTTCGTGTGCTATAGCCCACGCCTTTCGAGTGGACCCATAGTCACCGCCCAACCATGACCGTTCCTCGTTGTTTTGCGTTTTACGGCCAAAAAAACTAGAATTTTGCCCGATTCCCAAATGTTTGTATGCTATAGTCCACACCTTCCGAGTGGGCCCGGGTCCCCGAAAACCGGATTGCCTAAAATTTTCCCGGGCCATCAAATACGTCGTAATGAACCAAAGTCAATGCCCCGCCATGACTACTCCTAGTTTTTCTGCGTTTTACGGCCAAAAACCTTGAATTCCACCTGATTCCCATATTTTCGTGTTCTCTAGTCCACGCCTTTTGGGTGGGCCCGGCCCCCGAACCCTGATCGCATAAAAAACTTTTGGGCCATCATATACGACCTAAGGAACCATATTCACCGCTCGCCATGACCGTTCCTCGGTGTTTTGCGTTTTAAGGCCAAAACCTATAATTCCGCCTGATTTCCCTATTTTCATATGCTATAGCCCACGCCTTTCGAGTGGGCCCGCGCCCCCGGACCCGGATAGTCTAAAAACTCTTCAGGCCATCAAATACGACATACAGAACCATAGTCACTGCCCTGCTATGGCCGTTCCTCGTTGTTTTGCTTTTTATGGCCATCACATAAGACCTAAGGAACCATAGTCACCGCCCCGAAATGGCAGTTCCTCGTTGTTTTGCGCTTTACGGCCAAAAAACTAGAATTTCGCCCGATTCCCATATTTTCGTATGCTCAAGCACAAGCCTTCCGAGTAAGCTCGCGCCCCAAGGACCCGGATAGTCTAAAAAGTTTTCGAGCAATCAAATACAACCTACTGAATCATAGTCACCGCCCGCCATGGCCATTTCTCGTTGTTTTGCGTTTTATGGCCAAAACACTAGAATTTCACCTGATTCCCCTATTTTTGTGTGCTATAGCCCACGCCTTCGGAGTGGGCTCGAGCCCCTTGGACCTCGATCGCCTTAAATTTTTTTGGGCCATCAAATACGACATAAGGAACCATTGCCACCTCCCCGCCAAGACCGTTCCTAGTTTTTCTGCGTTTTACAGCCTATAACCTAGAATTCTGCACGATTCCCATATTTTTGTGTGCTCTATCCCACGCTTTTCGAGTGGGCCCGGCCCCCGGACCCCAATCGCCTAAAAATTTTTTGGGCCGTCAAATACGACCTAAGAAACCATAACCACAACCCCGCCATGACCGTTCCTTTTTTTTTTTTGCTTTTTATGGCAAAAAACTAGTATTTTGCCCGATTGCCATATTTTCGTGCGCTATAGCCCACGCCTTCCGAGTAAGTTCGGGCCCACTGAACCCCGATCGCCTAAAAATTTTTGGGCCATCAAATACGACCTAAGGAACCATAGTCACCATCCCGCCATGACCGTTCCTCATTCTTTTGGTTTTTATGACCAAAAAACTAGAATTCCGCCCGATTCCCATATTTTCGTATCGCCTTTCGAGTGTGCCGGGTCTTGGTGACCCGGATCTCCTAAATATTTTTTAGGCCATCAAATATCACCTAAGGAACCATAGTCACCGCCCGCCATGACCGTTCCTTCATTTTTTGCATTTTACAGCCAAAAAAATAGAATTCCGCCTCATTCCCATTTTTTCGTGTGCTATAGCCCACGCCTTCCTAGTGGACCCGGGCCCCCGGACTCCGATAGCCTAAAAAATTTTCGGGCCTTCAAATACGACCTAAGGAACCATAGTCACCGTCCCGCCATGACCGTTCCTCGTTGTTTTGCTTATACGCCCAAAAAGATAGAATTCCACCCGATTCCCATATTTTCGTGTCGCCTTCCGAGTGTGCCGGGCCTCGGTGACCTGGATCGCCTAAAATTTTTTGGGGGACATCAAATACGACCTAAGGAACCATAGTCACCGCCCACCATGACCGTTCATCTTTTTTTGCATTTTACGGTCAAAAAACTAAAATTCCGCTCGATTCCCATACGCCTTTCGAGTGGACCGAGGCCCCCCCGGACCCCGATCACCTAAAGTTTTTTCGGGCCATCTAATACGACCTAAGGAACCATAGTCACCGACCCGCCATGACCGTTGCTCATTTTTTTGCTTTTTACGAACAAAAAACTTGATTTCCGCCCGATTCTCATATTTTCGTGTTGCCTTCCGAGTGTGCCGGGCCTCGGTGACCCAGATCGAGTAAAAACTTTTCAGGCCATCAAATATGACCTAAGGAACCATATTCACTGCCTGCCATGACCGATTCCTCGTTTTTTGCATTTTACGGTTAAAAACTAGAATTCCGCCCGATTCCCAATTTTTCGTGTGTAATAGCCCACGCCTTCCGAGTGGACCCGGGCCCCCCGGACCCCGATCGCCTAAAAATTTTTTGGGCCATCAAATATGACCTAAGGAACCATAGTCATCGCCTCGCCATGACCGTTCCTCGTTCTTTTGTTTTTAACGACCAAAAAACTAGAATTTCGTCTGATTCCCATATTTTCGTGTCACCTTTCGAGTGTGCCAGGCCTTGTTGACCCGGATCACCTAAAAATTTTCCGGGCCATCAAAGACGACCTAAGGAACCATAATCACTGTGGAACTGTCAAATACATCCTACGGAATCATAGTCACTGCCCCGCCATGGACGTTCCTCGTTGTTTTGCATTTTACGGCCAAAAAACTAGAATTTCGCGTGATTCCCATATTTTCGTGTGCTATAGTCCACGCCTCTGAGTGATCCTGCGTCCCCCAAAACCGGATTGCCTAAAATTTTTCTAGGCCATCAAATACGACCTAAGGAACCATATTCAATACCCCGCCATGACCGTTCCTAGTTTTTCTGCATTTTACGGCCAAAAACTTAGAATTCCACCTGATTCCATATTTTTGTGTGCTCTAGCCCACGCCTTCTGAGTAGATCCGGCCCCCGAACCTCGATCGCTTAAATATTTTCCGAGCCATCATAATCGACCTAAGGAACCATATTCACCGCCCTCCATGACCGTTTCTCGGTTTTTTGCGTTTTACGGCCAAAAACCTAGAATTTCGCCCGATTTTAAAATTTTCGTGTGCTATAGCCCATGCCTTCCGTCATGGGCCCGGGCCCCTGAACTTGGATCACCTAAAGTTTTTCCGGGACATCAAATATGACCTAAGGAACCATAGTCACCGCCCCGCCATGGCCGTTCCTCGTTGTTCTGCGTTTTACGGCCAAAAACCTAAAATTCCGCCTGATTCCCATATTTTCGTGTGCCCTAGCCCACGCCTTCCGAGTGGGCCCGGCCCCCCGGACCCAGTTCGCTTAAAATTTTATCGGACAATCATACACGACCTAAGGAACCATATTCATCGCCCTCCATGACCGTTCCTCGGTTGTTTTCGTTTTACGACCTAAAAACTAGAATTCCGCCCAATTCACATATTTTCGTATGTTATAGCCCACGCCTTCCGAGTGGGCCCGTGTCCCCCAGACTCGGATAGTATAAAAAAATTTTAGGCCATCAAATACGAATGAAGGAACCATAGTCACCGCCCCGCCATGACCATTCCTCGTTGTTTTGCATTTGACGGCCAAAAAACTAGAATTTCGCCCAATTCCCATATTTTCGTGTGTTATAGCCCATGCCTTCCGAGTGGGTGGTAGGGCCCCACGGAGCCGGATTGCCTAAAAATTTTCCGGGCCATCAAATACGACCTAAGGAACCATAGTCAATGACGCTCCATGACCGTTCCTAGTTTTTCTGCATTTTACGACCAAAAACCTAGAATTTCGCCCAATTCCTATATTTTCGTGTGCTCTAGCCCACGCTTTCCGTGTGGGCCTGGCCCCCGGACCCCGATTCACCAAAATTTTCTGGGCCATCAAATACGACCTAAGGAATCATATTCACTGGCCCGCCATGACTGTTCCTCGTTGTTTTGCGTTTTATGACCAAAAATCTAGAATTCCGTCTGATTCACATATTTGCGTATGCTATTGCCCACGCCCTTCGGATCCGAATAGTCTAAAAAAATTTCAGGCCATCAAATATGACCGAAGGAACCATAGTCACCGCCCCGCCATGGTCGTTCATCGTTGTATTGTGCTTTACTGCTGAAAAACTAGAATTTCGCCCGATTTCCCATATTTTCGTATGTTAAAGTCCACGCCTTCCGATTGGGCCCGCGTCCCCAGGACCCGGATAGTCTAAAAATTTTCCGAGCCATCAAATATGACCTACAGAACCATAGTCACTGCCCTGCCATGACCGTTCCTCGTTGTTTTACGTTTACGGCCAAAAAACTAGAATTTTACCCGATTTCCTTATTTTTGTGCGTTATGCCCACGCCTTCCGAATGGGGATCGAGCCCACCGGACCCCGATCGCCTAAAATTTTTCTGGGCCATCCAATACGACATAAGGAACCATTTACACTGCCCCGTCATGACCGTTCATAGTTTTTCTGTGTTTTACAGCCTAAAACCTAGAATTCCGCCCGATTCCCACATTTTCGTGTGCTCTAGTCCACGCCTTCCTAGTGGGACCGGCCCCCCGGACCACCATCGCCTAAAATTTTTCCGAGCCATCAAATACGACCTAAGGAACCACATTCACTGCCCCGCCTTGATTGTTCCTCGTTTTTTGCATTTTTTGGCCAAAAACCTAGAATTCCGCCCGATTCTCATATTTTCGAATGCAATAGCCCACGCCTTCCTAGTGGGCCCACGCCCCACGGACCCGGATAGTCTAAAAATTTTTGGGGCCATCAACCCGGATAGAATTCCTCTTTTTTTGCGCTTTACGGCCAAAAAACTAGAATTTCGCCTGATTCCCATATTTTTATGTGTTATAGCCCACGCCTTCTGAGTGGGTCCGGGCCCCCGGACCATGATCGTCTAAAAGTTTTTTGGGCCGTCAAATATGACATAATGAACCATAGTCACTGCCCCACCATGACCGTTCCTCGTTGTTTTGCTTTTTACGACCAAAAACTAGAATTCCACCAAATTCTCAAATTTTTGTGTCGCCTTCCGAGTATGCCAGGCCTCAGTGACCCGGATCGCCAAAAATTTTTCCGGGCCATCAAATACGACCTAAGGAACCATAATCACCGCCCTCCATGACCGTTCCTCTTTTTTTGCATTTTAAGGACAAAAAACTAGAATTCTGCCCAATTCCCATATTTTCGTATGCATAGCCCACGCCTTCCGAGTGGACACAGGCCCTCCGGATCTCAATTGCCTAAAAAAATTTTGAGCCATCAAATACGACCTAAGGAACCATAGTCACCTCCCCGCCATGAGTGTACCACGTTGTTTTGCGTTTTACGGCCAAAAAACTAGAATTTCGCCCGATTCCCATATTTTCGTGTGCTATAGCCCACACCTTCCGAATGGGCCCGGGTCCCCCGAACCCGGATTGCCTAAAGTTTTTCCAGACCATCAAATACGACCTAAGGAACCATAGTCAATGCCCCGCCATGAACGTTCCTAGTTATTCTTCATTTTACGGCTAAAAACCTAGAATTCCGCCCGATTCCCATATTTTCGTGTGCTATAGCCCACGCCTTCCGAGTGGGCCCGGCCCCCGGACCCCGATCGCCTAAACTTTTTACGGGGCCATCATATACGATCTAAGGAACCATATTAATCGCCCGCCATGACCGTTCCTCATTCTTTTGCCTTTTACGGTCAAAATTCAAGAATTCAGCCCGATTCCCATATTTTCGTATGCTAAAGCCCACGCCTTCCGAGTGGGCCTGCGCCCCAAGAACCTGGATTGTCTAAAAAATTTCCGAGAAATCAAATACGTCCTACCGAACCATAGTCACCGCCCCGCCATGGTCGTTCCTTGTTGTTTTGCATTTTACGGCCAAAAAACTAGAATTTCGCCCGATTCCCATATTTTTGTGTGCTATAGTCCACGCCTCTGAGTGATCCCGGGTCCCCCGAAACCGGATTGCCTAAAATTTTTCTGGGCCATCAAATACGACCTAAGGAACCATAGTCAATACCCCTCCATGACCGTTCCTAGTTTTTTTGCGTTTTACGGCCAACAACCTAGAATTCCGCCCAATTCCATATTTTCGTGTGCTCTAGCCCACGCCTTCCGAGTGGGCCCGGCCCCCCGGACCCCGATCGCTTAAATTTTTTCCGGGCCATCATATACAACCTAAGGAACCATATTCACCGATCGCCATGACCGTTCCTCGGTCTTTTGCGTTTTACGGCCAAAAACCTAGAATTTTGCCCGATTCCCCTATTTTCGCATGCTATAGCCTATGCATTTCGAGTGGGCCCGGCCCCCCGGACCCCGATAGCATAAAAACTTTTCAGGCCATCAAATACAAACTAAGGAACCATAGTCTATGCCCCTCCATGACCGTTCCTTGTTGTTTTGCGTTTGACGGCCAAAAAACTAGAATTTCGCCCGATTCCCATATTTTCGTGTCGCCTTCCGAGTGTGCCGGACCTCGAAGACCCGGATCGCCTAAAAATTTTTCGGGCCATCAAATAGGAACTAAGGAACCATAGTCACTGCCCCTCCATGATCGTTCCTCGTTGTTTTGCTTTTTACGACCAATAAACTAGAATTGTGTGCCATGCCTCGGTGACCCGGATCGCCTAAAAATTTTCCGGGCCATCAAAAATGACCTAAGGAACCATAATCACTGCCCCGCCATAAGTGTTCCTCGTTGTTTTGCGTTTTACGGCCAAAAAAACTAGAATTTTGCCTGATTCCCATATTTTCGTGTGCTATAGCCCACACCTTCCGAATAGGCCCGGGTCCCCCGAAACTGGATTGCCTAAAGTTTTTTCGGGCCATCAAATACGACCTAAGGAACCATAGACATCGCCCCGCCATGACCGTTCCTCGTTATTTTGCGTTTGACGGCCAAAAACCTAGAATTTTGCCCGATTCCTATATTTTCGTGTGCTCTAGCCTAAGCCTTTCGAGTGGGCCTGACCCCCTGGACCCCGATCGCTAAAATTTTTTTCGGGCCATCATTTACGATCTAAGGAACCATATTCACTGCTCGCCATGACCGTTCCACAGTCTTTTGCGTTTTACGGTCAAAAACCTAGAATTTTACCCTATTCCCATATTTTCGTACGCTATAGCCCACGCCTTCCGAGTGGTCCCGCGCCCCCTGGACCCGAATAGTTTGAAAGTTTACGGACAATCAAATACGAACTAAGGAACCATAGTCACTGCCCCACCATGACAGTTCCTCATTGTTTTGCGTTTGACGGCAAAAAAACTAGAATTTCGCCTGATTCCCATATTTTCATATGTTATAGCCCACGTCTTCCGAGAGGGCCCGGGTCCCCCAAAACTGAATTGCCTAGAATTTTTTTCGGGCCTTCAAATACGACTTAAGGAACAATAGTCAATGCCCTGCCATGACCGTTCCTAGTTTTTCTGTGTTTTACGGCCAAAACCCTAGAATTCCGCCCGATTCCCATATTTTCGTATGTTAAAGCCCACGCCTTTCGAGTGGGCCCATGCCCCAATACCCGGATAGTCTAAAACTTTTCCGAGAAATAAAATATGACCTACAGAACAATATACACTGCTCCGCCATAGTCGTTCCTTGTTGTTTTGCGTTTAACGGCCAAAAACCTAGAATTTCACCCGATTTCCATATTTTCGTGTTCTATTACCCACGCTTTCCGAGTGGGTCTGGCCCCACGGACCGCGATCGCCTAAAAGTTTTTTGGGCCATCAAATACGACCTAAGGAACCATAGTCACCGCCCCTCCATGACCTTTCCTCGTTTTTTCTCATTTTACGGAAAAAAACCTAGAATTCCGCCTAATTCCTATATTTTCGTATGCTATAGCCCACGCCTTCCGAGTGGGCCCGTGCCCCCAGAACCCGAATAGGCTAAAAGAATTTTGGGTCATCAAATATGAACTAAGGAACCATAGTCACCGCCCCGTCATGACCGTTCCTCGCTTCTTTGCGTTTGACGGCCAAAAAACTAGAATTTCGCCCGGTTCCCATATTTTCGTATGCTATAGCCCACGCCTTCCGAGTGGGTTCGGGTCCCCCGAAACCGGATTGCCTAAAATTTTCCAGGCCATCATATACGACCTAAGGAACCATAGTCAATGCCCTGCTATGACCGTTGCTAGTTTTTCTGCGTTTTACGACCAAAAACCTAGAATTCTGCCCGATTCCCATATTTTCGTATACTATAGCCCACGCCTTCCGAATGGGTCCGGGCCCCCGGACCCCGATCGTCTAAAATTAATTCGGGCCATCAAATACGACCTAAGGAACCATAGTCACCACCCCGCCATGGCCGTTCCTCATTGTTTTGCGTTTTACGGATAGAAAACTAGAATTTTGCCCGATTCCCATATTTTCGTGTGTTATAGCCCACTCCTTCCGAGTGGGTCCGGGCCCCCGGACCCCCGATCGCCTAAAATTTATTTGGGCCATCAAATACAACCTAAGGAACCATAGTCACCGCTCCGCCATGACCGTTCCTCATTGTTTTGCGTTTTACAGCCAAAAAACTAGAATTTCGCCCGATTCCCATATTTTCGTGTGCTATAGCCCACGCCTTCCGAATGGGTCCGAGGCCCGGACCGCGATCACCTAAAATTATTCCGGGCCATCAAATATGACCTAAGCAACCATAGTCACCGCCTTTCCATGGCCGTTCCTCATTGTTTTGTATTTTATGAACAAAAAACTAGAATTTCGCTCGATTACCATATTTTCGTGTGTTATAGCCCACTCCTTCCGAGTGGGTCCGGGGGGCCATCAAATATGACCTAAGGAACCAAAGTCACCATCCCGCCATGACCATTCCTCGTTGTTTTGCTTTTTACGACCAAAAAACTATAATTCTGCCCGATTCCCATATTTTCGTGTGCCCTAGCCCACGCTTTCCGAGTGGACCCGGGTCTCCCGAAACTGGATTGCCTAAAATTTTTCCAGGCCATCAAATACAACCTAAGAAACCATACTCACCGCCCCGCCATGGCCGTTCCTCGTTGTTTTGCATTTTACGACCAAAAAACTAGAATTTCGCACGATTGCCATATTTTCGTGAGCTATAGCCCATGCCTTCTGAGTGGGTCCGGTCCCGCGGATCCTGATCGCCAAACATTTTTCCGAGCCATAAAATACAACCTAAGGAACCATAGTCATCGTCCCGCCATGATCGTTCCTCGTTGTTTTGCTTTTTATGACCAAAAAACTAGAATTCCGCCCGATTCCCATATTTTCGTGTGCTCTAGACAACGCCTTCCAAGTTTGCCCGAGTCCCCCAAAATCGGATTGCCTAAAATTTTTCCAGGACATCAAATGAGACCTAAGGAACCACAGTCACCGCCCCGCCATGGCCGTTCCTCATTGTTTTGCGTTTTACGGTTAAAAAACTAGAATTTCGCCCGATTCTGATATATTCGTGTGCTATACCACGCCTTCCGAGTGGGTCCGGGCCCCCGGACCCGGATCGCCTAAAATTATTCCGAGCCATCCAATACGACCTAAGGAACCATGGCCACCACCCCGCCATGACCGTTCCTCGTTGTTTTGCTTTATACGGCCAAAAAACTAGAATTTCGCCCGATAGCCATATTTTTGTGTGCTATAGACCACGCCTTCCAAGTGGGTCCGGCCCCCCAGACCCTGATCGCCTAAAAAATTTTCGGGCCATCAAATAAGACCTAAGGAACCATAGTCACCTCCCCGCCATGGCCGTTCCACATTTTTATGCTTTTTACTGCCAAAAAACTATAATTTCGCCCGATTGCCATATTTTCGTGTGCTATAATAGCCCACGCCTTCCAAGTGGGTCCGGACCCCGATCGCCTAAAATTTATTTGGGCCATAAAATACGACCTAAGGAACCATAGTCACCGCCCCTCCATGACCGTTCCTCGTTGTTTTGCTTTTTACAACCAAAAAACTAGAATTTCGCCCGATTCAATATTTTCGTGTGCTCTAGCCCACGCCTTCCGAGTGGGCCCGGGTCCCCCGAAACCGGAATGCCTAAAATTTTTTCAGGCCATCAAATACAACCTAAGAAACCATAGTCACTGCCTTGCCATGACCGTTCCTCGATATTTTGCTTTATACGGCCAAAAAACTAGAATTTTGCGCGATTGCTATATTTTCGTGAGCTATAGCCCATGCCTTCCAAGTGGGTCTGGGCCCCTTGACCCTGATTGCCTGAAATCTTTCCGAGATATCAAATACGACCTAAGGAACCATAGTCACCGCCCCTCCATGACCGTTCCTCTTTGTTTGCTTTTTTTACGGCCAAAAAACTAGAATTTCGCGTGATTGCCATATTTTCGTGAGCTATAGCCCATGCCTTCCAAGTGGGTCCGATCCCCCGGACCCTGATCGCAGAAAATTTTTCCGAGCCATCAAATACAACCTAAGGAACCATAGTCACCGCCCCGCCATGAACGTTCCTCGTTGTTTTGCTTTTTATCACCAAAAAACTAGAATTCCGCCTGATTCCCATATTTTCGTGTGCTCTAGCCCACGCCTTCCGAGTGGGCCCGTGTCCCCCAAAACCGGATTACCTAAAAATTTTCCATGCCATCAAATATGACCTAAGGAACATAGTCACCGCCCCACCATGGCCGTTCCTCATTGTTTTGCTTTTTACGGCCAAAAAACTAGACTTCCGACCGATTCCGATATATTCGTGTGCTATAGCCCACGCCTTCCGAGTGGGTCTGTGCCCCCGGACCCCAATCACTTAAAATTATTCAGGGCCATCAAATATGACCTAAGGAACCATAGCCACCGCCCCTCTATGACCGTTCCTCATTTTTTTGCTTTTTACGGCCAAAAAACTAGAATTCCGACCGATTCCAATATATTCGTGTGCTATAACCCACGCCTTCCGAGTGGGTCTGTGCCCCTAGACCCCAATCGCCTAAAATTATTCTGGGTCATCAAATACGACCTAAGGAACCATAGCCACCTCCCCTCCATGACCATTCCTCGTTGTTTTTCTTTATACGGCCAAAAAACTAGAATTTTGCCCGATTGCCATATTTTCGTATGCTATAGCCCACGCCTACCAAGTTGGTCCGGGCTCCTGGACCCCGATCACCTAAAAAATTTTCGGGCCATCAAATACGTCCTAAGGAACCATAGTCACTTCCCCGCCATGACCGTTTCTCATTTTTTTGCTTTTTACGGCCAAACAACTAGAATTTCGCGCGATTGCCATATTTTCGTGAGCTCTAGCCCATGCCTTCCAAGTGTGTCCGGTCCCCCGGACCCTGATCGCCGAACATTTTTCCGAGCCATCAAATACAACCTAAGGAACCATAGTCACCGCCCCGCCATGAACGTTCCTAGTTGTTTTGCTTTTTATCACCAAAAAACTAGAATTTCGCCCGATTCCCATATTTTCGTGTGCTCTAGCCCACGCCTTCCGAGTGGGCCCGGGTCCCCCAAAATCGGATTGCCTAAAATTTTTCCATGCCATCAAATACGACCTAAGGAACCATAGCAACCGCCCCACCATGGCCGTTCCTCATTGTTTTGCTTTTTACGTCCAAAAAACTAGAATTCCGACCGATTCCGATATATTCATGTGCTATAGCCCACGCCTTCCGAGTGGTTCTGTGCCCCCGGACCCCGATCGCCTAAAATTATTCCGGGCCATCAAATACGATCTAAGGAACCATAGTCACCGCCCCGCCATGACCGTTCCTCGTTTGTTTGCTTTTTACGGCCAAAAAACTAGAATATCGCGCGATTGCCATATATTCGTGAGCTATAGCCCATGCCTTTCAAGTGGGTCCGGGCCCCCGGACCCCGATCGCCTAAAATATTTTCGAGCCATCAAATACAACCTAAGGAACCATAGTCACCGCCCTGCCATGGCCGTTTCTCGTTGTTTTACGTTTTACGACCTAAAACTAGAATTTCGCCCGATTCCCATATTTTTGTGTGCTATAGCCCACGCCTTCCGAATGGGTCCGGGCCCCCGGACCCCGATCGCCTAAAATTAATACGGGCCAACAAATAAGACCTAAGCAACCATAGTCACTACCATGCCATGGCCGTTCCTTGTTGTTTTGCGTTTTACGGACAAAAAATTAGAATTTTGCCCGATTCCCATATTTTCGTGTGTTATAGCCCACTCCTTCTGAGTGGGTCCGGGACACGCGAACCCCGATCGCCTAAAATTTATTTGGGCCATCAAATACGACCTAAGGAACCATAGTCACCGCCCCTCCATGACCGTTCCTCGTTATTTTTTTTTACGACCAAAAAAGTAGAATTCCTCCCGATTCCTATATTTTCGTGTGCTCTAGCCCACGCCTTACGAGTGGGCCCGGGTCCCCCAAAACCGGATTGCCTAAAAATTTTTCAAGCCATCAAATACAACCTCGGGAACCATAGTCACCGCCCCGCCATGGCCGTTCCTCGTTGTTTTGCGTTTTACGATTAAAAAACTAGTATTTCGCCTGCCCCCGGACCCCGATCGCCTAAAATTTTTCCGGGCTATCAAATACGACCTAAGGAACCATAGCCACGCCCCTCCATGACCGTTCCTCATTGTTTTGCTTTATATAGCCAAAACACTAGAATTTCCCCCGATTGTCATATTTTCGTGTGCTATAGCCCACGCCTTCCAAGTGGGTCCGTGCCCCCGGACCACGATCTCTAATAAGTTTTTCGGGCCATCAAATACGACCTAAGGAACCATAGTCACTTCCCCACCATAACCGTTCCTCGTTGTTTTGATTTTTACGGACAAAAAACTAGAATTTCGTGCGATTGCCATATTTTCATGAGGTATACCCCATGCCTTCCAAGTGGGTTCGGGCTCCCGGAACCCGATCGCCTAAAATTTTTCTGTGCCATCAAATACGACCTAAGGAAATATAGTCACCGCCCCGCCAAGACCGTTCCTTGTTTGTTTGCTTTTTACGGCGAAAAAACTAGAATTTCGCGCGATTGCCATATTTTTGTGAGCTATAGCCCATGTCTTCCAAGTGCGTCTGGTCCCCCGGACCCTGATCACCTAAAATTTTTCCGAGCCATCAAATACAACCTAAGGAACCATAGTCACAGCCCTGCCATTACCGTTCCTCGTTGTTTTTCATTTTACGACCAAAAAACTAGAATTTCGCCCGATTCCCATATTTTAGTGTGCTATATCCCACGCCTTCCGAGTGGGTCCGGGTCTCTGGACCCCCATCGCCTAAAATTATTCCGGGCCATCAAATACGACCTAAGGAACCATAGTCACTGCCCCGCCATGATTGTTCCTCATTCTTTTGCTTTTTACGGCCAAAAAACTAGAATTTTGCGCGATTGCCATATTTTCGTGAGCTATAGCCCATGCCTTCCAAGTGGGTCCGGGCCCCCGGACCCCGATCGCCTAAAATTTTTACGAGCCATCAAATACAACCTAAGGAACCATAGTCACCCCCCTGCCATGGACGTTCCTCGTTGTTTTGCATTTTACGACCAAAAAACTAGAATTTCGCCTGAGTCACATATTTTCGTGTGCAATAGCCCACGCCTTCCGAGTGGGTCCAAGCCCCAAGACCCTGATCGACTAAAATTATTTCGGGCCATCCAATATGACCTAAGGAACCATAGTCACAGCTCCGCCATGGCCATTCCTCGTTGTTTTGCATTTTAGGGACAAAAAACTAGAAATTCCCTCGATTCCCATATTTTCGTGTGCTAGCCCACTCCTTCCGAGTGGGTCCGGTCCCCCCGGACCACGATCGCCTAAAATTTATTTGGGCCATCAAATACGACCTAAGGAACCATAGTCACCACCCCTCCATGACCGTTCCTCATTGTTTTTCTTTTTACGACCAAAAAAGTAGAATTCCTCCTGATTCCCATATTTTCGTGTGCTCTAGCCCACGCCTTCCGAGTGGGCCCGGTTTCCACGAAACTGGATTGCATAAAAATGTTCCAGGCCAACAAATACAACCTAAGGAACCATAGTCACCCCCCCGCCATGGCCATTCCTCGTTGTTTGGCTCTTTATGACCAAAAAACTAGAATTCCGCCCGATTCCCATATATTCGTGTGCTATTGCCCACGCCTTCTGAGTGGGTCCGGGCCCACCGGACTCTGATCGCCTAAAAATTTACCGGACTATCAAATACGACCTAAGGAACCATAGCCACCGCTCCGCCATGACCGTTCCACATATTTTTGCTTTTTACGGCCAAAATACTAGAATTTCACGCGATTGCCATATTTTCGTGTGCTATTATAGCCCACGCCTTCCAAGTGGGTCCGGGCCCCCGGACCCCGATCGCCTAAAATTCTTCCGGGCTATCAAATATGACCTAAGGAACCATAGCCACCGCCCCACCATGACCGTCCTCATTTCCTAGCTTTTTACGGTAAAAAAACTAGAATTTCGCCCGATTGCCATATTTTCATGTGCTATAGCCCACGCCTTCCGAATGGGTCCGGGCACCCGGAGCCGGATGGCCTAAAAAATTTTCGGTCTATCAAATACCACCTAAGGAACCATAGTCACTGCCCCGCCATGACCGTTCCTCATTTTTTTGCTTTTTACGGTAAAAAAAACTAGAATTTTGCCTAATTTTCATATTATCGTGTGTTATATAGCCCACGCATTCCGAGTGGGCCCAGGTCCCCCGAAACCGGATTGCCTAAGGAATACGACCAAGGAACCATAGACACTGCCCTGTCATGGCCATTCCTCATTGTTTGGCGTTTTACGACCAAAAAACTAGAATTCCGTCCGATTCCCAAATATTCGTGTGCTATTGCCCACGCCTTCTGAGTGGGTCCGCCCCCCCGGACCCCGATCGCCAAAAAAATTTTCGAGCCATCAAATACAACCTAAGGAACCCTAGTCACTGCCCCGCCATGGCCTTTCTTCCTTGTTTTGCAATTTACGGCCATAAAACTAGAATTTCGCCTAATTCCCATATTTTCGTATACTATATAGCCCACGCCTTCAGAATGGGTCTGGGCCCCCGGACCCCGATAGCCTAAAATTATTCCGGGCCATCAAATACGACCTAAGGAACCATTGTCAATGCCCTGCCTTGGCTGTTCCTCGTTGTTTTGCGTTTTACGGCCAAAAAACAATAATTTCGCCCGATTCCCATATTTTCGTGTGTTATAGCCCATGCCTTCTGAGTGGGTCCAGGCCTCCCGGACCCCGATCGCCTAAAAAATTTCCTGTCTATCAAATGCGACCTAAGGAACCATAGCCACCACCCCGCAATGACCGTTCCTCATTTTCTTGCTTTTTACGGTAAAAAAACTAGAATTTCGCATGATTTCCAAATTATCGTTTGCTATAGCCCACGCCTTCCGAATGTGTGCGGGCCCCCCGGATCCTGATTGCCTAAAAAATTTTCGGGCCATCAAACATGACCCAAGGAACAATAGTCACCGCTCTGCCATGGCCGTTCCTCATTGTTTTGCGTTTTACGGCCAAAAAACTTGAATTTCGCCCGATTCCCATATTTTCGTGTGCTATTGCCCATGCCTTCCGAGTTGGTCCGGGCCCCCGGACCCCGATTACCTAAAATTATTCCGGCCATCAAATACGACCTAAAGAACCATTGTCATCGCCCTGCCACGGCCGTTCCTCGTTGTTTTGCATTTTACTGCCAAAAAATTATAATTCCACTCGATTCCCATATATTCGTGTGTTGTAGCCCACGCCTTCCGAGTGGGTCCGGGCCCCCGGACCCCGATTGCCTAAAATTTATTTGGGCCATCAAATACGAGCTAAGGAACCATAGTCACTGCCCCGCCATGACCGTTCATCATTGTTTTACTTTTTACGACCAAAAAACTAGAATTCCGCCCGATTCCCATATATTTGTGTGCTATTGCCCACGCCTTCTGAGTGGGTCTAGGCCCACCGGACCCTGATCGCCTAAACATTTACCGGGCTATCATATATGACCTAAGGAACCATAGCCACCGCCCCGCCATGACCGTTCCTCGTTGTTTTGCTTTATATGGCCAAAAAACTAGAGTTTTGCCCGATTGCCACATTTTCGTGTGCTATTATAGCCCACGCCTTCCAAGTGGGTCCGGGCCCCCAGACCCCGACCGCCTAAAATTTTTCCGGGCCATCAAATACGACCTAAGGAACCATAGTCACCGCCCCGCTATGACCGTTCCTCATTTTTTTGCTTTTTACGGCCAAAATACTAGAATTTCACGCGATTGCCATATTTTTGTGTGCTATTATAGCCCATGCCTTCCAAGTGGGTCCGGGCCCCCGGACCTCGATCGCCTAAAATTCTTTTGGGCTATCAAATACGACCTAAGGAACCATAGCCACCGCCCCACCATGACCGTTCCTCGTTTCCTTGCTTTTTACGGTCAAAAAATTAGAATTTCGCCCGATTGCCATATTTTCATGTGCTATAGCCCACGCATTCCGAATGGGTCGGGCCCCCCCGGACCCTGATCGCCTAAAATTTTTTCGATCCATCAAATACGACCTAAGAAACCATAGTCACTGCCCCGCCATGTCCATTCCTCATTATTTTGCTTTTTACGGTAAAAGAAACTAGAATTTTGCCCAATTTCCATATTATCATGTGTTATAGCCCACGCCTTCCGAGTGGGCCCAGGTCCCCCGAAACCGGATTGCCTAAAAATTTTCCAGGCCAACAAATACGACCTAAGGAACCATAGTCACTGCCCCGCCATGGCCATTCCTCGTTGTTTTGCGATTTATGACCAAAAAACTAGAATTCCGCCCGATTCCCAAATATTCGTGTGCTATTGCCCACGCCTTCTTAGTGGGTCCGGGCCCCCCGGACCCCGATCGCCAAAAAATTTTCCGAGCCATCAAATACAACCTAAGGAACCCTAGTCACCGCCCCGCCATGGCCTTTCTTCGTTGTTTTGCGTATTACGGCCATAAAACTAGAATTTCGCCCGATTCCCATATTTTCGTATACTATATAGCCCATGCCTTCCGAATGGGTTTGGACCCCCGAACCCCGATAGCCTAAAATTATTCCGGGCCATCAAATACAACCTAAGGAACTATTGTCAATGCCCTGCCATGGTCGTTCCTCGTTGTTTTGCATTTTACGGCCAAAAAATAATAATTCCGCACGATTCCCATATTTTCGTGTGTTATAGCCCACGCCTTCTGAGTGGGTCCATGCCTCCCGGACCCCGATCGCGTAAAATTTTTCCTATCTATCAAATGCGACCTAAGGAACCATAGCCACCGCCCCGCAATGACCGTTCCTCATTTTCTTGCTTTTTACGGTACAAAAAACTAGAATTTCGCCTGATTTCCATATTATCGTTTGCTATAGCCCACGCCTTCCGAATGTCTCCAGGCCCCCCGGATCCTGATCGCCTATAAAATTTTCGGGCTATCAAACACGACCCAAGGAACCATAGTCACCGCTCCGCCATGGCCGTTCCTCGTTGTTTTACATTTTACAGCCAAAAAACTTGAATTTTGCCCGATTCCCATATTTTCGTGTGCTATAGCCCACGCCTTCCGAGTTGGTCCGGGCCCCCGGACCCCGATCGCCTAAAATTATTCCGGGCCATCAAATACGACCTAAGGAACCATTGTCATTGCCCTGCCACGACCGTTCCTCGTTGTTTTGCATTTTACTGCCAAAAAACTATAATTCCCCCCGATTCCCATATATTCGTGTACTATAGCTCACGCCTTCCGAGTGGGTCTGGGCCCCCCGGACCCCGATCGCCTAAAATTTATTTGGGCCATCAAATACGACCTAAGGAACCATAGTTACCTCCCCACCATGACCGTTCATCGTTGTTTTTATTTTTACGACCAAAAAACTAGAATTCCTCCCGATTTCCATATTTTCGTGTGCTCTAGCCCACGCCTTCCGAGTGGGCCCGGGTCCCCCGAAACCGGATTGACTAAAGTTTTTCCAGGCCATCAAATACGACCTAAGGAACCATAGTCACCGCCCCGCCATGGCCATTCCTCGTTGTTTGGCATTTTACGAACAAAAAACTATAATTCCGCCCGATTCCCAAATATTCGTGTGCTATTGCCCTCGCCTTCTGAGTGGGTCCAGGCCCCCCAGAGCCCGATCACCAAAAATGTTTCCGAGCCATCAAATACAACATAAGGAACCTTAGTCACCGCCCCGCCATGGCCGTTCTTCGTTGTTTTGCGTTTTACGGCCATAAAACTAGAATTTCGCCTGATTCCCATATTTCCGTATACTATATAGCCCGCGCCTTCCGAATGGGTCTGGGCCCCCGGACTTTGATCGCCTAAAATTATTTCGGGCCATCAAATACGACCTAAGGAACCATAGTCACCACCCTTCCATGGCCGTTCCTCGTTGTTTTGCATTTTACTACCAAAAAACTATAATTCTGCTCGATTCCCATATATACGTGTGCTGTAGCCCACGCCATCCAAGCGGGTCCAGGCCCCCCGGACCCCGTTCGCCTAAAATGTTTTCGGGCTATCAAATATGACCTTAGGAACAATATCCACCGTCCCGCCATGACCGTTCCTCGTTGTTTTGATTTATACGGCCAAAAAACTAGAATTTCGCCCGATTCCCATATATTCGTGTGTTGTAGCCCACGCCTTCCGAGTGGGTCCGGGCCCCTCGGACCCCGATCGCCTAAAATTTATTTGGGCCATCAAATACGACCTAAGAAACCATAGTCACCGCCTTGCCATGACCGTTCCTCGTTGTTTTTCTTTTTACGACAAAAAAACTAGAATTCCTTCCGATTCCCATATTTTCGTGTGCTCTAGCCCACGCCTTCCGATGGGCCCGGGTCCCCCGAAACCGGATTGCCTAAAATTTTTCAAGACCATCAAATATGACCTAAGGAACCATAGTCACCGCCCCGCCATGGCCTTTCCTCGTTGTTTGGCATTTTACGAACAAAAAACTAGAATTCCGCCCGATTCCCAAATATTCGTGTGCTATTGCCCACGCCTTCTGAGTGGGTCCGGGCCCCCCGGACCCCGATCGCCTAAAATTTTTTCGGGCTATCAAATACAGCCTAAGGAACCATAGCCATCGCCCCGCCATGACCGTTCCTCGTTGTATTGCTTTATACGGCCAAAAAACTAGAATTTTGCCCGATTGCCACATTTTCGCGTGCTATTATAGCCCACGCCTTCCAAATGGTTCCGGGCCCCCGGACCCCGATCGCCTAAAATTTTTCCAGGCCATCAAAATGGACCTAAGGAACCATAGTTACCGCCCCACCATGACCGTTGCTCATTTTTTTGCTTTTTACGGCCAAAAAACTTGAATTCCGCCCAATTCCCATATATTCGTGTGCTATAGCCCACGCCTTTCGAGTGGGTTCGGCCCCCCCGGACCCCGATCGCCTAAAATTTATTTGGGCCATCAAATACGACCTAAGGAACCATAATTACCACCCTTCCATGACCGTTCCTCGTTGTTTTTCTTTTTACGACAAAAAAACTAGAATTCCTCCCGATTCCCATATTTTCGTGTGCTCTAGCCCACGCATTCCGAGTGGGTTCGGGCCCCCCGGACCCCGATCGCCTAAAAACTTTTCGGGCTATCAAATACGACCTTAGGAACAATAGCCACTGCACCGCCATGACCGTTCCTCGTTGTTTGGCGTTTTACGACAAAAAAACTACAATTCTGCCCGATTCCTAAATATTCGTGCGCTATTGCCCACGCCTTTCGAGTGGGTCCGGGCCCCCCGGACCCCGATCGGCTAAAATATTTTTGGGCCATCAAATACGACCTTAGGAATCATAGTCACTGCCCTACCATGACCGTTCCTCGTTGTTTTTCGTTTTACGGCAAAAAAACTAGAATTTTGCCCGATTCCCATATTTTCGTGTGCTATAGCCCACGCCTTCCGAGTGGGTCCGGGTCCCCGGACCTCGATCGCCCAAAATTATTCCGGGCCATCAAATAAGACCTAAGGAACCGTAGCCACCGCCCTGCCATGGACATTCCTCGTTGTTTGGCGTTTTACAACCAAAAAACTAGAATTCCGCCCGATTCCCAAATATTCGTGCGCTATTGCCCACGCCTTCCAAGTGGGTCCGGGCCCCCGGACCCCGATCGCCTAAAATTCTTCTGGTGTATCAAATATGACCTAAGGAACCATAGTCACCGCCACGCCATGACCGTTCCTCGTTTCCTTGCTTTTTACGGTCAAAAAACTAGAATTTTGCCCGATTGCCATATTTTCGTGTGCATAGCCCACGCCTTCCGAATGGGTCGGGGTCCCCCGGACTTTGATCGCCTTAAAATTTTTTGGGCCTTCAAATACGACCTAAGGAACCATAGTCACCGCCCCGCCATGACCTTCCTCGTTTGTTTGCTTTTTACGATAAAAAAACTAAAATTTTGCCTGATTTCCATATTATCGTGTGTTATAGCCCACGCCTTCCGAATGGGTCCGGGCCCCCTGACCCTGATCGCCTCAAATTTTTTCGGGCCATCACATACGACCTAAGGAACCATAGTCACCACCCTGCCATGATTGTTCCTCGTTTGTTTGCTTTTAACGGCCAAAAAACTAGAATTTCGCCTGATTCCCATATTTTCGTGTGCTCTATCCCACGCCTTCCGCGTGGGCCTGGGTCCCCCGAAATAGGATTTCCTAATATTTTTCCATGCCATCAAATACGACCTAAGGAACCATAGTCACCAACCCGCTATGGCCGTTCCTCATTGTTTTGCGTTTTACGGCCAAAAAACTGGAATTCTGCCCGATTCCCATATTTTCGAATGGTATAGCCCACGCCTTCCGAGTGGGTCTAGGCCCCCCGCACCCCGATCGCCTACAATTTTTCCGGGCTATTAAATATGATCTAAGGACCATAGCCACCGCCCCGCTATGACCGTTCCTCATATTTTTGCTTTATACGGCCAAAAAACTAGAATTTCGCCCGATTTCCATATTTTCGTGTTCTATTACACACGCTTTCCGAGTGGGTCCGGGCCCCCCAGACCCCGATCAACTAAAGTTTTTGCGGGCTATCAAATATGATCTAAGGAACCATAGACACCACCCCACCATGGTCGCTCCTCGTTGTTTTGCGTTTTACGGCCAAAAAATTAGAATTTCGCCCGATTCCCATATTTCCGTGTGCTAACCCACGCCTTCGAGTGGGTCCGGGCCCCCGGACCTCGATAGCCCAAAATTATTTCGGGCCATCAAATACGACCTAAGGAACCATAGCCACTGCCTCGCCATGGCCGTTCCTCGTTGTTTTGCATTTTACGACCAAAAAACTAGAATTTCTCCGATTCCCATATCTTCGGGTGCTATAGCCCACACCTTCCGAGTGGGTCCGGGCCCTCGGACCACGATCGCCTAAAATTATTCCGGGCCATCAAATACGACCTAAGGAACAATAGTCACCGCCCCTCCATGGCCGTTACTCGTTGTTTTGCGTTTCACGACCAAAAAATTAGAATTTTGCCCGATTCCCATATTTTCGTGTGCTACTCCTTCCGAGTGGGTCCCGGCCCCCGGACCCCGATAGCCAAAATATTTTTTGGGCCATCAAATACGACCTAAGCAACCATTGTCACCGCCCTGCCATGGCCGTTCCTCGTTGTTTTGCATTTTACGGCCAAAAAACTAGAATTCCGCCGGATTCCCATATATTCGTGTGTTATAGCCCACGCCTTCCGAGTGGGTCCGGGCCTCCCGGTCCCCGATCGCCTAAAAAATTTTCGGGCCATCCAATATGACCTAAGAAACCATAATCACCGCCCCTCCATAACCGTTCCTCGTTGTTTTGCTTTTTACAAACCAAAAACTAGAATTCCGTCCGATTCCCTTATTTTCGTGTCGCCTTCCGTGTGTGCCGGGTCTATTTGACCCAGATCGCCAAAACATTATCCGGGCCATCAAATACGATCTAAGGAACTAGAGTCACATCTTGCCATGACAATTCCTCTTTTTTTTGCGTTTTACGGCCAAAAATCTAGAATTCTGCCCGATTCACATGTTTTCGTGTGCTATAGCACATGCCTTCCGAGTGGACCCGGGCCCCCCGGACCTCGAACGCCAAATTTTTTTTTCTGGCCATCAAATACGACCTAAGGACCATACCCACCGCCCCGCTATGACCGTTCCTCGTTGTTTTGCTTTATACGGCCAAAAAACTAGAATTTCACCCGATTTCCATATTTTCGTGTTCTATAGCCCACGCCTTCCGAGTGTGTCCGGGCCCCCGGACCCCGATCGCCTAATATTTTTCCGGGCTATCAAATACGACCTTAGGAACCATAGTCACCCCCCCCCCCGCCATGGCCGTTCCTCGTTGTTTTGTGTTTTATGGCCATAAAACTAGAATTTCGCCCGATTCCCATATTTTCGTATGTTATATAGGCCACGCCTTCCAAATGGGTCCGGGCCCCCGGATCTCGATAGCCTAAAATTATTCCGGGCCATCAAATACGACCTAAGGAACCATTGTCACCGCCCTGCCATGGCCGTTCCTCGTTGTTTTGCATTTTACGGCCAAAAAACACTAATTCCGCCCGATTCCCATATTTTCGTGTGCTAGCCCACGCCTTCCGAGTGGGTCCAGACCCCCCGGACCCCGATCGCCTAAAAATTTTCCTTTCTATCAAATACGACCTAAGGAACCATAACCACCTCCCCGCCATGAACGTTCCTCATTTTCTTGCTTTTTACGGTAAAAAAAAACTAGAATTTTGAGTGATTTCCATATTATCGTTTGCTATAGCCCACGCCTTCCGAATGGATCCGGACCCCCCGGATCCTGATCACCTAAAAAATTTTCGGGCCATCAAACATGACCCAAGGAACCATAGTCACCGCTCCCCCATGGTCGTTCCTCATTGTTTTGCGTTTTACGGCCAAAAAACTTGAATTTCACCCGATTCTCATATTTTCGTGTGTGATAGCCCACGCCTTCCGAGTAGGTCCGGGCCTTCAGACCCCGATCGTCTAAAATTATTCCAGGCCATCAAATACGACCTAAGGAACCATTGTCACCGTCCTGCCATGGCCGTTCCTCATTGTTTTGCGTTTTACTGCCAAAAAACTATAATTCTGCCCGATTCCCATATATTCGTGTGTTGTAGACCACGGCTTCCGAGTGGGTCCGGGCCCCCCGGACCCCGATCGCCTAAAAATTTTTTGGGCTATCAAATACGACTTTAGGAACAATAGCCACCGCCCCGCCATGACCGTTCATCGTTGTTTTGCTTTTTTCCACAAAAAAACTAGAATTCCGCCTGATTCCCATATTTTCGTGTACTCTAGCCCACTCCTTCCGAGTGGGCCCGGGTCCCCCGAAACCGGATTGCCTAAAATTTTTCCAGGCCATCAAATATGACCTAAGGAACCATAGTCAATGCCCCGCCATGGCCGTTCCTTGTTGTTTTGCAATTTACGGCCAAAAAACTAGAATTCCGCCCGATTCCCATATATTCGTGTGCTAGCCCAAGCCTTCCAAGTGGGTCCGGGCCCCTGGACCCAGATAGCCTAAAATTTTTCCGAGCCATCAAATATGACCTAAGGAACCATAGTCACGGCCCCGCCATGGCCGTTCCTCATTTTTTTGCGTTTTACGACCAAAAAACTAAACTTTCGCATGGTTCCTATATTTTTGTGAGCTATAGCCCACGCCTTCCAAGTGGGTCCGGGCCCCCGGACCCTGATCGCCTAAAATTTTCCAGGCCACCAAATACGACCTAAGGAACCATAGTCACGCCCCTCCATGGCCGCTCTTTGTTGTTTTGCGTTTAACGGCCAAAAAACTAGAATTCCGCCTGATTCCCATATTTTCGTGTGATATAGCCCACACCTTCCACGTGGGTCCGGGCCCCCGGACCCCATTTGCCTAAAATTTATTTGGCCATCAAATACGACCTAAGGAACAATAGCCACCGCCCCTACATGACCTTCTTCGTTGTTTTGCTTTATACGACCATAAAACATGAATTACGCCCGATTGCCATATTTTCGTGTGTTATACCATGCCTTCCAAGTGGGTCCGGGCCACCGGACCCTGATAGCCAAAAAACTTTTCGAGCCATCAAATACGACCTAAGGAACCATAGTCACTGCCCCGCCATGGCTGTTCCTCATTGTTTTGCATTTTACGACCAAAAAACTAGAATTTCGCCTGATTCCCATATTTTCGTGTGCTATAGCCCACGCTTTCCGGGTGGGTCAGGGCCCTCGGACCCCGATCGCCTAAAATTATTTCGGGCCATCACATACGACCTAAGGATCCATAGTCACCGCCACGCCATGGCCGTTCCTCGTAGTTTTGAGTTTTACGGCCAAAAAACTAAAATTTCGCCGGATTACCATATTTTCGTGTGCGCCCACGCTTTCCAAATAGGTCTGGGCCCATGGACCTCGATCGCCTAAAATTTTTTCGGGCCATCACATAAGACCTAGGGAACTATAGTCAACTCCCAGCCATGACTGTTCATCGTGTTTTTGTTTTTTACGGCCAAAAAACTAGAATTTCGCGCGATTGCCATATTTTCGTGAGCTATCGCCTAAAATTATTACGGGCCATCAAATATGACATAAGAAACCATAGTTACTGCCCCGCCATGATCTTTCCTCGTTGTTTTGCTTTTTACGGCGTTTTACGACCAAAAAACTAGAATTCCGCCCGATTCCCATGTTTTCGTGTGCTATAGCCCACGCCTTCCGAGTGCGCCCGGGCCCCCCAGACCCTGATCGCCTACATATTTTCCGGGCTATCAAATACAACCTAAGGAACCATAGCCACAGCCCCGCCATGACCGTTCATCGTTGTTTTGCTTTATACAGGACAAAAAACATGAATTTTCCGCGATTGCCATATTTTCGTGTGCTATAGCCCACGCCTTCCAAGTAGGTCCAGACCCCCAGAGCCCGATCGCCTAAAATTTTTCCCAGCCATCAAATACGACCTAAGGAACCATATTCACCACCCCGCCATGGCCGTTCCTCGTTGTTTTACATTTTACGGCCAAAAAACTAGAATTTCTTCCGATTACCATATTTTTGTGTGCTATAGCCCATGCCTTCCGATGGGTCCGGGCCCCCGGACCCTGATCGCCTAAACTTATTTGGGGACATTAAATACGACCTAAGGAACCATAGTTACCGCCAATCCATGGCAGTTCCTCGTTGTTTTGCATTTTAGGGACAAAAAACTAGAATTTCGCCTGATTCCCATATTTTCGTGTGCTATAAGCCCATGCCTTCCGTGTGGGTCCGGCCCCCCGGACCCCGATCGCATAAAATTATTCGGGGTCATCAAATACGACCTAAGGAACCATAGACACTGCCCCGCCATGGGCGTTCCTTGTTGTTTTGCATTTTATGACAAAAAAACTAGAATTCCGCCCGATTCCCATATTTTCGTGTGCCCACGCCTTCCCAGTGGGTCCGAGCCCCCGGACCCCGATCGCCTAAAATTTATTTAGGCCATCAAATACGACCTAAGGAACTATAGTCACCTCCCCGCCATGACCGTTCCTCGTTGTTTTGCTTTTTTCGACCAAAAAACTAGAATTCCGCCCGATTCCCATATTTTCGTGTGCTCTAGCCCACGCTTTCCGAGTGTGCCCTGGTCCCCCGAAACCGGATTGCCTAACATTTTTTCAGGCCATCAAATACGACCTAAGGAACCATAGTCACCGCCCCACTATGGGTGTTTCTCCTTGTTTTGCATTTTACGGCCAAAAAACTAGAATTCCGCCCGATTCCCATATATTCGTGTGCTATAGCCCACGCCTTTCGAGTGGGACCGGGCCCCCGGACCCCGATCGCCTAAATGTTTTCTTAGCCATCAAATACGACTTATGGCACCATAGTCACCGCCCAACCGTGGCCGTTCCTCGTTGTTTTTTGCATTTTACGGCCAAAAAACTAGAATTTCGCCCGATTCCCATATTTTCGTGTGCTATAAGCCCATGTCTTCCGAGTGGGTCCGGGCTCCCGGACCCCGATCGCCTAAAATTATTCGGGGCCATCAAATACGACCTAAGGAACCATAGTCACCGCCCTGCCATGGACGTTCCTTGTTATTTTGCGTTTAATGGCCAAAAAACTAGAATTCCGCCTGATTCCCATATTTTCGTGTGATATAGCCCACACCTTCCAAGTGGGTCCGGGCCCCCGAACCCTGTTTGCCTAAAATTTATTTGGCCATCAAGTACGACCTATGGAACCATAGTCACCGCCCCGCCATGACTGTTCCTCGTTGTTTAACCTTTTACGACCAAAAAACTAGAATTCCACCCGATTCCCATATTTTTGTGTGCTCTACCCCACGCTTTCCGAGTGTGCCCGGGTCCCCCGAAACTGGATTGCCTAACAATTTTCCAGGCCATCAAATATGACCTAAGGAACAATAGTCACCGCCACGCCATGGCCATTCCTCGTTGTTTTGCGTTTTACGGCCAAAAAACTAGAATTCCGCCCGATTCCCATATATTCGTGTGATATAGCCCATGACTTCCTAGTGGGTCCGGCCCCCCAGACCCCGATCGCCTAAAATTTTCCGGGCTATCAAATAAGACCTAAGGAACCATAGTCACCACCCTGCCATGACCGTTCCTCGTTGTTTTGCTTTTTACGAACAAAAAACTAGAATTCCGCCCGATTCACATATTTTCGTGTGCTCTAGCCCACGCCTTCCGAGTGGGCCCGGGTCCCCTAAAACCGTATTGCCTAACATTTTTTCAGGCCATCAAATATGACCTAAGGAACCATAGTCACCACCCCGCCATGCCCGTTCCTCGTTGTTTTGCATTTTACGGCCAAAAAATTAGAATTCCGCTCGATTCCCATATATTCGTGTGCTATATATAGCCCACGCCTTCCGCGTGGGTCCGGTCCCCCGGATCCCGATCGCCTAAAATTATTCCGGGCCATCAAATATGACCTAAGGAACCATAGTCACCGCCCCGCCGTGGACGTTCCTCGTTGTTTTGCAATTTACGGCCAAAAAACTAAATTTTTGCCCGATTCCCATGTTTTCGTGTGCTATATAGCCCATGCCTTCCGAGTGGGTCCGGGCCCCCGGACCCCGATCGCCTAGAAATTTTCCGAGAGATCAAATACGACCTAAAGAACCATAGTCACCGCCCCGCCGAGGCCGTTCCTCATTGTTTTACATTTTACGACAATAAACTAGAATTTCTCCCGATTCTCATATTTTTGTGTGCTATAGCCCATGCCTTCTGAGTGGATCCGGGCCCCCGGACCCCGATCGCCTAAAATTATTTG
Organism: Nicotiana tabacum; assembly: GCF_000715075.1. Lineage (NCBI taxonomy): Eukaryota > Viridiplantae > Streptophyta > Magnoliopsida > Solanales > Solanaceae > Nicotiana > Nicotiana tabacum. Next base: position 85,354,380 of record NC_134096.1, on the reverse strand, counting down.
GGACTATGAAATACGACCTAAGGAACCATAGTCACAGCCCAGCCATGGCAGTTCCTCGTTGTTTTAGATTTTACAGCCAAAAAAATAGAATTTCGCCCGATTCCCATATTTTTGTGTGCTATGCCTTCCGTGTGGGTCCGGGCCCTCGGACCCCGATCGCATAAAATTATTCGAGGCCATCAAATACGACCTAAGGAACCATAATCACCTCCCCGCCATGGGCGTTCCTCGTTGTTTTGCATTTTACGGCAAAAAAATTAGAATTCCGCCCGATTCCCATATTTTCGTGTGCTATAGCCCACGCCTTCCGAGTGGGTCCGGGCCCCCGGACCACGATCGCCTAAAAGTTATTTGGGATATCAAATATGACCTAAGTAACCATAGTCACCGCACCGCCATGACCGTTCCTCGTTGTTTTGTCTTTTACGACTAAAAAACTAGAATTCCGCCCGATCCCCATATTTTCGTGTGTCTAGCCCACGCTTTCCGAGTGTGCCCGGGTCCCCGAAAGCCGGATTGCCTAACATTTTTCCAGGCCATCAAATACGACCTAAAGAATCATAGTCACCGCCTTACCATGGCCGTTCCTTGTTGTTTTGCGTTTTACGGCCAAAAAACTAGAATTTCTCCCGATTCCCATATATTCGTGTGCTATAGCCTACGCCTTCCTAGTGGGTCCGGACTCCCGGACCCCGATTGCCTAAAATTATTCGGGGCCATCAAATACGACCTAAGGAACCATAGTCACCACCCCGCCATGGCCATTCCTCGTTGTTTTGCATTTTACGGCCAAAAAACTAGAATTTCTCCCGATTCCCATATTTTCATGTGCTATAGCCAATGCCTTCCGAGTGGGTCCGGGCCCCCGGACCCCAATCGCCTAAAATTATTCGAGGCCATCAAATTCGACATAAGGAACCATAGTCACCGCCCCGCCATGGCCGTTCCTCGTTGTTTTGCATTTTACGGCCAAAAAACTAGAATTCCGCCCGATTCCCATATATTCGTGTGCTATGCTTTCCGAGAGGGACTGGGCCCCCGGACCCCGATCACCTAAACTTTTTCCGATCCATCAAATACGACCTAAGGAACCGTAGTCACCGCCCAACCATGGCCGTTCCTCGTTGTTTTTGCATTTTACGGCCAAAAAACTAGAATTTCGCCTGATTCCCATGTTTTCGGGTGCTATATAGCCCATGCCTTTCGAGTGGGTCCGGGCCCCCAGACCCTAATCGCCTAAAATTTTCCGAGCCATCAAATACGACCTAAGGAACCATAATCACTGCCCCAACGTGGCCATTCCTCGTTGTTTTACATTTTACGGCCAAAAACCTAGAATTTCTCCTGATTCCCATATTTTCGTGTGCTATAGCCCATGCCTTCCGAGTGGGTCCGGGCCACCAGACCCCGATTGCCTGAAATTATTCGAGGCCATCAAATACGACTTAAGGAACCATAGTCACCGCCCAGCCATGGCAGTTCCTCGTTGTTTTGTATTTGACGGCCAAAAAACTAGAATTTCGCCCGATTCCCATATTTTCGTGTGCTATGGCTTCCGAGTGGGTACGGGCCCCCGGACCTCGATCGCATAAAATTATTCGAGGCCATCAAATACGACCTATGGAACCATAGTCACCAACCCGCCATGGGCGTTTCTCATTGTTTTGCATTTTACGGCAAAAAAATCTAGAATTCCGCCCGATTCCCATATTTTCGTGTGCTATAGCCCACTCCTTCCGAGTGGGTCCGGGCCCTCGGACCCTGATCGCCTAAAAGTAATTTGGGATATCAAATATGACCTAAGTAACCATAGTCACCGCACCGCCATGACCGTTCCTCGTTGTTTTGCTTTTTACGACCAAAAAACTAGAATTCTGCCCGATTCCCATATTTTCGTGTGCTCTAGCCCACGCTTTCCGAGTGTGCCCGGGTCCCCCGAAACTGGATTGCCTAACATTTTTCCAGGCCATCAAATATGACCTAAGGAACCATAGACAACGCCTCGCCATGGCCGTTCCTCGTTGTTTTGCGTTTTACGGCCAAAAAATAGAATTTCTCCCGATTTCCATATTTTCGTGTGCTATAGCCCTTGCCTTCCGAGTGGGTCCGGGCCCCCGGACCTCGATCACCTAAACTTTTTACGAGCCATCAAATACGACCTATGGAACCATAGTCACTGCCCAGCTGTGGCCGTTCCTCGTTGTTTTGCATTTTACGGCCAAAAAACTAGAATTTCGCCCGATTCCCATATTTTCGTGTGCTATAAGCCCATGCCTTCCGAGTGGGTCCGGGCTCCCAGACCCCAATCGCCTAAAATTATTCGGGGCCATCAAATACGAACTAAGGAACCATAGTGATCGCCCCGCCATGGCCGTTCCTCGTTGATTTGCATTTTACGGCCAAAAAACTAGAATTTCGCCCGATTCCCATATTTCGTGAGATATAGCCCACGCCTTCCAAGTGGGTCCGGGCCGCCGGACCCCGATCGCCTAAAAAATTTTTGGGCCATCAAATACGACCTAAGGAACCATAGTCACCGCCCCGCCATGGCCGTTCCTCGTTGTTTTGCATTTTACGGCCAAAAAACTAGAATTCCGCCCGATTCCCATATATTCGTGTGCTATGCTTTCCGAGAGGGACCGGACCCCCGGACCCCGATCACCTAAACTTTTTCCGAGCCATCAAATACGACCTAAGGAACCGTAGTCACCGCCCGACCGTGGCCGTTCCTCGTTGTTTTTGCATTTTACGGCCAAAAAACTAGAATTTTGCCCGATTCCCATATTTTCGTTTGCTATAGCCCATGCCTTCCGAATGGGTCTGGGCCCCCTGACCCCGATCGCCTAAAATTATTCCGGGCCATCAAATACGACCAAAGGAACCATAGTCACCACGCCGCCATGGCTATTCATTGTTGTTTCTTGTTTAACGGCAAAAAACAAGAATTCCGCCCGATTCCCATATTTTCGTGTGATATAGCGCACGCCTTCCGAGTGGGTCTGGGCCCCCCGGAGCCCGATCGCCAAAAATTTATTTGGGCCATCAAATACGACCTAAGGAACCATAGTCACCGCCCCGCGATGACCGTTCCTCGTTGTTTTCCTTTATACGTCCAAAAAACTAGAATTTCGCGCGATTGCCATATTTTCGTGAGCTATAGCCCAAGCCTTCCGAGTGTGCTCGGGACCCTCGAAACCGGATTGCCTAACATTTTTCCAGGCCATCAAATACGACCTAAGGAACCATAGTCACCGCCTCGCCATGGCCGTTCCTCGTTGTTCTGCGTTTTACGGCCAAAAAACTAGAATTCCGCCTGATTCCCATATATTCGTGTGCTATAACCCACGCCTTCCTAGTGGGTCCGAGCTCCCGGACCCCAATCGCCTAAAATTTTTCCAGGCCATCAAATACGACCTAAGGAACCATAGTCACCGCCCCGCCATGGCTATTCCTCGTTGTTTTGCGTTTTACGACCAAAAAACTAGAATTTCTCCCGATTCACATATTTTCATGTGCTATAGCCAATGCCTTCCGAGTGGGTCCGGGCCCCCGGACCCCAATCGCCTAAAATTATTCAAGGCCATCAAATTCGACCTAAGGAACCATAGTCACCTCCCCGCCATGGCCGTTCCTCGTTGTTTTGCATTTTACGGCCAAAAAACTAGAATTCCGCCTGATTCCCATATATTCGTGTGCTAAAAGCCACGCCTTCCGAGTGGGACTGGGCCCCCGGACGCCGATCACCTAAACTTTTTCCGAGCCATCAAATACGACCTAAGGAACCGTAGTCACCGCCCGACCATGGCCGTTCCTCGTTGTTTTTGCATTTTACGGCCAAAACACTAGAATTTCGCCTGATTCCCATATTTTCATGTGCTATAGCCCATGCCTTCCGAGTGGGTCCGGGCCACCGGACCCCGATCGCCTAAAATTATTCGAGGCCATCAAATATGACCTAAGGAACCATAGTCACCGCCCAGCCATGGCAGTTCCTCGTTGTTTTGCATTTTACGGCCAAAAAACTAGAATTTCTCCCGATTCTCATATTTTCGTGTGCTATGCCTTCCGAGTGGGTCCGGGCCCCCGGACCCCAATCGCAAAAAATTATTCGAGGCCATCAAATACGACCTAAGGAACCATAATCACCTCCCCGCCATCGGCGTTCCTCGTTGTTTTGCATTTTACGGCAAAAAAACTAGAATTACGCCCGATTCCCATATTTTCGTGTGCTATAGCCCACACCTTCCGAGTGGGTCCGGCCCCCCGGACCACGATTGCCTAAAATTTATTTGGGATATCAAATACGACCTAAGTAACCATAGTCACCGCACCTCCATGACCGTTCCTCGTTGTTTTGCTTTTTACGATTAAAAAACTAGAATTCCGCCAGATTCCCATATTTTCGTGTGTCTAGCCCACGCTTTCCGAGTGTGCCCGGGTCCCCCGACACCGAATTGCCTAACATTTTTCCAGGCCATCAAATACGACCTGAGGAACTATAGTCACCGCCTCGCCATGGTCGTTCCTCGTTGTTTTGCATTTTGTAGCCAAAAAACTAGAATTATGCCCGATTCCCATATATTCGTGTGCTATAGCCCACGCCTTCCTAGTGGGTCCGGGCTCCCAGACCCCGATCGCCTAAAATTATTCGGGGCCATCAAATACGACTGAAGAAACCATAGTCACCGCCCCGCCATGGCCATTCCTCGTTGTTTTGCATTTTACGGCCAAAAAACTAGAATTTCTCCCGATTCCCATATTTTCATGTGCTATAGCCAATGCCTTCCGAGTGGGTCCGGGCCCCCGGACCCCAATCGCCTAAAATTATTCAAGGCCATCAAATTCGACCTAAGGAACCATACTCACCGCCCCGCCATGGCCGTTCCTCGTTGTTTTGTATTTTACGACCAAAAAACTAGAATTCCGCTCGATTCCCATATATTCGTGTGCTATAGCCCACGCCTTCCGAGTGGGACCAGGCCCCCGGACGCCGAACACCTAAACTTTTTCCGAGCCATCAAATACGACCTAAGAAACCGTAGTCACCGCCCGACTGTGGCCGTTCCTCATTGTTTTTGCATTTTACGGCCAAAAAATTAAAATTTCGCCTGATTCCCATGTTTTCGTGTGCTATATAGCCCATGCCTTCCGAGTGGGTCCGGGCCCCCAGACCCCGATCGCCTAAAATTTTTTCGAGCCATCAAATACGACCTAAGGAACCATAGTCACCGCCCCGACGTGGCCGTTCCTCGTTGTTTTGCGTTTTACGGCCAAAAAACTAGAATTCCGCCCGATTCCCATATATTCGTGTGCTATATAGCCTACGCCTTTCGAGAGGGACCGGGCCCCCTGACCCCTATCACCTAAATTTTTCCGAGCCATCAAATACGACCTAAGGAACCGTAGTCACCGCCCGACCGTGGCCGTTCCTCGTTGTTTTTGCATTTTACGGCCAAAAAACTAGAATTTTGCTCGATTCCCATATTTTTGTGTGCTATAGCCCATGCCTTCCGAATGTGTCCGGGCCCCCTGACCCTGATCGCCTAAAATTATTCCGGGCCATCAAATACGACCTAAGGAACCATAGTCACCGCCCCGCCATGGCTGTTCATCGTTGTTTTGCGTTTAACGGCCAAAAAACTAGAATTCCGCCTGATTCCTATATTTTCGTGTGATATAGCGCACGCCTTCCGAGTGGGTCTGGGCCCCCCGAACCCCGATCACCAAAAATTTATTTGGGCCATCAAATACGACCTAAGGAACCATAGTCACCGCCCCGCCATGACCGTTCCTCGTTGTTTTCCTTTTTACGTCCAAAAAACTAGAATTTCGCGCGATTGCCGTATTTTCGTGAGCTATAGCCCTTGCCTTCCGAGTGTGCCCGGGTCCCCCGAAACCGGATTGCCTAACATATTTCCAGGCCATCAAATATGACCTAAGGAACCATAGTTACCACCCCGCTATGACCGTTCCTCATTGTTTTGCTTTTTACGACCAAAAAACTAGAATTCCGCCCGATTCCCATATTTTCATTTGCTCTATCCCACTCCTTCCGAGTGGGCCTGGGTCCCGCGAAACCGGATTGCCTAACATTTTTCCAGGATATCAAATAGGACCTAAGGAACCATAGTCACCGCCCTGCCATGGCCGTTCCTCGTTGTTTTGCATTTTACCGCCAAAAAACTAGAATTCCGCCCGATTCCAATATTTTTGTGTGATATAGCAAACGCCTTCCTAGTGGGCCTGGGCCCCCGGACCCCGATCGCCAAAAATTTATTTGGGCCATCAAATACGACCTAAGGAACCATAGTCATCGCCCCGCCATGACCGTTCCTTGTTGTTTTCCTTTTAACGTCCAAAAAACGAGAATTTCGCATGATTGCCATATTTTCGTGAGCTATAGCCCATGCCTTCCGAGTGTGCCCGGGTCCCCCGAAACCGGATTGCCTAACATTTTTCCAGGCCATCAAATACGACCAAAGGAACCATAGTCACCGCCCCTCCATGGCCGTTCCTCGTTGTTCTGCGTTTTACGGCAAAAAAAAAATAGAATTTCGCCCGATTCCCATATATTCATGTGATATAGCCCACGCCTTCCTAATGGGTCCGGGCCCCCCGGACCTCGATCGCCTAAAAATTTTTCGAGCTATCAAATACAACCTAAGGAACCATAGTTACCACCCCGCCATGACCATTCCTCATTGTTTTGCTTTTTACGACCAAAAAACTAGAATTCCGCCTGATTCCCATATTTTCGTTTGCTCTATCCCACGCCTTCCGAGTGGGCCCGGGTCCCGCGAAACGGGATTGCCTAAAATTTTTCCAGGCCATCAAATACGACCTAAAGAACCATAGTCACCGCCCCGCCATGGCCGTTCCTCGTTGTTTTGCGTTTTACGGCCAAAAAATTAGAATTCCGCCCGATTTCCATATATTCGTGTGCTATATATAGCCCACGCCTTCCGAGTGGGTCCGGTCCCCCGGATCCCGATCGCCTAAAATTATTACGGGCCATCACATACGACCTAAGGAACCGTAGTCACCGCCTTACCGTGGCCGTTCCTCGTTGTTTTGCATTTGACGGCCAAAAAACTAGAATTTTGCCCGAATCCTATATTTTCGTGTGCTATATAGCCCATGCCTTTCGAGTGGGTCCGGGCCCCCGGACCCCGATCGCCTAAAATTATTCTGGGCCATCAAATACGACCTAAGGAACTATAGTCACCGCCCCACCATGGTCGTTCCTCGTTGTTTTGCATTTTACGGCAAAAAAACTAGAATTCCGCCCGATTCCCATATATTCGTGTGCTATAGCCCACGCCTTACATTTTTTCAGGCCATCAAATCCCGATTGCCTAAAATTATTTCGGGCCATCAAATACGACCTAAGGAACCATAGTCACCGCCCCGCCATGGCCATTCCTCGTTGTTTTGCATTTTACGGCCAAAAAACTAGAATTTCGCCCGATTCCCATACTTTCGTGTGCTATAGCCCACACCTTCCAAGTGTGTCTGGTCCCCCCGGACCCTGATCACCTAAACTTTATTTGGGCCATCAAATACGACCGAAGTATCCATAATCACCGCCCCGCCAAGACCGTTCCTCATTTTTTTGCTTTTTACGTCCAAAACATAGAATTTCGCGCGATTGCCATATTTTCGTGAGCTATAGCCCATGCCTTCCGAGTGGGTCCGGACCCCGATCGCCTAAGATTTTTCTGGGGTTATCAAATATGACCTAAGGAACTATAGCAACCGCCTCGCCATGAATGTTCATCGTTGTTTTGCTTTATACGGCCAAAAAACTAGAATTTCCCGCGATTGCCATATTTTCGTGTGCTATAACCCACGCCTTCCAAGTGGGTCCGGGCCCCCGGACCCTGATCGCCTAAAATTTTTCCGAGCCATCAAATACGACCTAAGGAACCATAGTCACCACCCCGCCGTGGCCGTTCCTCATTGTTTTACATTTTACGGCCAAAAAACTAGAATTTCTCCCGATTCCCATATTTTCATGTGCATAGCCCATGCCTTCCGAGTGGATCCGGGCCCCCGAACCTCGATCGCCTAAAATTATTTAGGGCCATCAAATATGACCTAAGGAACCACAGTCACCGCCCATCCATGGCCATTACTCGTTGTTTTTCATTTTACGGCCAAAAAACTAGAATTTCGCCCGATTTCCATATTTTCGTGTGCTATAAGCTTATAGCTTCCGAGTGGGTCCGGGCCCCCGGACCCCGATCGCAAAAAATTATTCGGGGCCATCAAATACGACCTAAGGCACCATTGTCATTGCTCCTTCATGGCTGTTCCTCGTTGTTTTGCATTTTACCGCAAAAAAACTTGAATTCCGCACGATTCCCATATTTTCGTGTGCTATAGGCCACGCCTTCCTAGTGGGTCCGGGCCCCAAGACCCTGATCTCCTAAAATTTATTTGGGCCATAAAATACGACCTAATGAACCATAGTCACCGCCCCGCTATCACCGTCCCTCAGTGTTTTGCTTTTTACGACCAAAAAACTAGAATTCCGCCTGATTTCCATATTTTCGTATGCTCTAGCCCAAGCTTTTCGTGTGTGCCAGGGTCACCCATAACCGGATTGCCTAACATTTTTCCAGGCCATCAAATACGACCTAAGGAACCATAGTCACTGACCCTCCATGGCCGTTCCTCGTTGTTTTGTGTTTTACGGCCAAAAAACTAGAATTCCACCTGATTCCCATATATTCGTGTGATATAGCCCACGCCTTCCTAGTGGGTCCGGGCCCCCCGGACCCTGATCTCCTAAAATTTTTCCGGTCTATCAAATACGACCTAAGGAACCATAGTTACCGCCCCGCCATGTCCGTTCCTCATTGTTTTGCTTTTTACGACCAAAAAACTAGAATTCCGCCTGATTCCCATATTTTCGTGTGCTCTAGCCCACGCCTTCCGAGTGGTCCCGGGTCCCCCGAAACAGGATTGCCTAACATTTTTCCTGGCCATCAAATACGACCTAAGGAACCATAGTCACCACCCCGCCATGGACGTTCCTCGTTGTTTTGCGTTTTACGGCCAAAAAATTAGAATTTCGCCCGATTCCCATATATTCGTGTGCTATATATGGCCACGCCTTCCGAGTAGGACCGGGGCCCCGGACCCTGATCGCCTAAAATTTTTCCGAGCCATCAAATACGACCTAAGGAACCATAGTCACCACCCCGCCATGGCCGTTCCTCGTTGTTTTACATTTTACCGCCAAAAAACTAGAATTTCTCCCGATTCCCATATTTTTCGTGTGCTATAGCCCATGCCTTCCGAGTGGGTCCGGGACCCCGAACCCCGATCGCCTAAAATTATTTAGGGCTATCAAATATGACGTAAGGAACCATAGTCACCACCCAGCCATGGCCATTCCTCGTTGTTTTGCATTTTACGGCCAAAAAACTAGAATTTCGCCTGATTCCCATATTTTCGTGTGCTATAAGCTTATGCCTTCCGAGTGGGTCCGGGCCCCCGGACCCCGATCACAAAAATTTATTCAGGGGCATCAAATACGACCTAAGGAACCATAGTCACCTCCCCGCCATGACCGTTCCTTGTCGTTTTCCTTTTTACGTCCAAAAAACTAGAATTTCGCGCGATTGCCATACTTTCGTGTGCTATAGCCCACACCTTCCAAGTGTGTCTGGTCCCCCCGGACCCTGATCACCTAAATTTTTTTTGGGCCATCAAATATGGCCTAAGTATCCATAATCACCGCCCCGCCATGACCGTTCCTCATTTTTTTGCTTTTTACGTCCAAAACATAGAATTTCGCGCGATTGCCATATTTTCGTGAGCTATAGCCCATGCCTTCCCAGTGGGTCCGGGCCCCCCGGACCCCGATCGCCTAAGATTTTTCTGGGTTATCAAATAAGACCTAAGGAACCATAGCCACCACCTCGCCATGACCGTTCATCGTTGTTTTGCTTTATACGGCCAAAAAACTAGAATTTCCCGCGATTGCCATATTTTCGTGTGCTATAACCCACGCCTTCCAAGTGGGTCCGGGCCCCCGGCCCTGATTGCCTAAAACTTTTTCGAGCCATCAAATACGACCTAAGGAACCATAGTCACCACCCCGCCGTGGCCGTTCCTCGTTGTTTTACATTTTACGGCCAAAAACTAGAATTTCTTTCGATTCCCATATTTTTCGTGTGCTATAGCCCATGCCTTCCGAGTGGGTCCGGGCCCCCGAACCCCGATCGCCTAAAATTATTTAGGGCCATCAAATATGACCTAAGGAACCATAGTCACCGCCCATCCATGGCCATTCCTCGTTGTTTTGCATTTTACGGCCAAAAAACAAGAATTTCGCCCGATTCCCATATTTTCGTGTGCTATAAGCTTATGCCTTCCGAGTGGGTCCGGGCCCCCGGACCCTGATCGCAAAAAATTATTCGGGGCCATCATATACGACCTAAGGAACCATTGTCACCGCTTCTCCATGGCCATTCCTCGTTGTTTTGCATTTTACCGCAAAAAACGAGAATTCCGCATGATTCCCATATTTTCGTGTAATTTAGCCCACGCCTTCCTAGTGGATCCGGGCCCCCGGACCCCGATCTCCTAAAATTTATTTGGGCCATAAAATACGACCTAAGGAACCATAGTCACCGCCCCGCTATCACCGTCCCTCGTTGTTTTGCATTTTACGACCAAAAAACTAGAATTCCGCCCGATTCCCATATTTTCGTGTGCTCTAGCCCAAGCTTTCCGAGTGTGCCCGGTTCCCCCATAACCGGATTGCCTAACATTTTTCCAGGCCATCAAATACGACCTAAGGAACCATAGTCACCGCCCCTCCATGGCCGTTCCTCGTTGTTTTGCGTTTTACGGCCAAAAAACTAGAATTTCGCCCGATTCCCATATATTCGTGTGATATAGCCCACGCCTTCCTAGTGGGTCCGGGTGTCACGCCCCGAACCTAGGAGCGAGACAAGCACCCCGTGCCTCACCTAACCTGGCGTACCAAATTGCGACTAAGGGACTCTGAACACATAATGTCATACTTTGGCCATGGGGCCACCTTGCAAGACAATTTGCGAAGCAAAATATAAAACTGAATGGAAACTAGCACTAACTAAATATCAATATAAAGCTAGGACGACAAGGCCGTCATAGCTACTACAGCTGACAAACCACCAATTTACCCAACATACTGCACTAACCAACAGGATATGCCTACAAGCCTCTACTGATAGATGTACTGTGATCGGAACAGGGCCCCGACCTACCCATAACATATATACAGATATACATAAGATGTACACAAAACTCTAGTCCTGGCAACTCCGAAAGACGTGGAGCTTACCGATCAGGCGGAACTCGGGAAACACCTACTGAGGAGGTCTACCCGTCTGTCTGTCTGAACCTGCACGCATGAAATGCAGCGCCCCCAAAAAAGGGACGTCAGTACGAAATAATGTACCGAGTATGTAAGGCAATAAAATAACTGAAATCTGAAACTGAACTGATAATATGATAACTGAAATTAACTGGGAGTCAAAGATGATCTGGAGATATACTTACCTGCTGATACTGACTCAACTCCTTCAATATAGTAAGTAAAATAATTGTACGGCCTTATAAGGCTCGGTATATATAACTGCTCTGCCATAGTAGGCTCGCTTATAGGCGCTCGGCCATACTAGGCTATGTATCTCGACCATGCTGGGCTCGCTCATAGGCGCTCGGCCACAGTAGGCTCGGTATATAACTTTCCATCTGATCAGAGGTTGCCCAATAGGGGCCTGCCCATCGATTATAGCTCGATGGTAATGAAAATACTGTAATACTGTATATATAGGCTTGCTGCTCTCTTGACTGAAAGAAGACAATACTAAAATTGAATATAGAGTCTCGATAAGGAATAATATTGTAACTTATGAGACTAGAATAGTGTGAATAAATTCATGAATATGAACTTCTCTTTTTGTCTCATTACTAACACATGTAGCTACGAGATCATGCCAAAATGAAGGAAGGCTTAGCCTTAACATACCTTATCACAATCTTTTCAATCACCAAGTTGAACTCACCTCTTCGCACCTTAATCTACAAGAATGATAATAATACTATCGTTAAGTTACGAAAGGTACAACTATCGCACAACGAACGACAAACCTATTTTGTATTAAAACGGGCAGCATCTCCCCTATAATATGCCCTTCCTCCAACTTCAAGATAACACCAACAATACAAGGACAGAACAATAACAACATATATACATCATTTTCCAGCCCTATATACACCATCAAATACTACAAAACAGCCCAACACACCCCAATCTCTTCGTACACAAAACGACCACCGTAGTAGTGTCAAACGACCCGAAAATGTTATGACGAACGACCAGCCAACCACCCTACATTTATATGGTGTTTATAAACCCCCTTCCTCCTCCAAAACTCCACAAAATAGTAATAAAACACGCAGCCCAACAGCAACACAAAACAGTCCACAAAACAGTCCGCTACAAGTGAATAACTCGAACTCACGGCTTCCGATCACCGTCCCGTGAGTTCTTACAAGTATAGAACGACTTACCATGAATTTACAGCAGAAAAAATGGATGAAAGAGAGCAGTAAACTCACCTTATTTGTTGGATAACTCAGCTCCTATCTTGGTTCTTCAAACTCTAAGTTTTACCTCCAATTGGAACTTGAAAGGGAGAGAAAATCAATTAGGGTTTGTGGGAAATTTTTGGGAGGATTCTTTGCAGAGTTTATGTCTGGTTATTATGCTCTATTTTAAGTCTAATATATGAAGAAAATAGGCCCTTAAAAGGCCTCTTTGGACGACCCGAAATGGCCCATTTTTGGGCTTTCATTTAAGCAAGTAGGTGACACACCTACTTGTCACCTAGCAGCTTGCGCAGTATCGCAAAAATGCACATATCTCTCTACTCCGATGTCGTATTGACAAATGGTTTAATGCGTTGGAAAATAGACTCATAGATCTTTAATTTGATGGGTAGAACACACCATAACTCTAAGTATATTGGGAGAAAATTGCAGTTACATTTGACCCAAAGTTTCAGTAAAACTTATGAATGTAACTTGTGATGACTTTCATCGACTTTTGTTCCACAACTCGCTTGACTTAAAAACATAACACACGGATGTAATATGACTAATATAAATCATAACATAATCTCTTTATCATGTTAATCACCCTAGTCTCACCCCAAAGGTACATGTTATAACATTCCCAACTTGTCGACTTTCGATGAAACATTGTTTTATTTAATTGCTTTAGCTTCTGAACTGTCCAACCCTCTTTGTACTTGTTGTTCATGATCTTCAATATTTGTAACCTCAGAGGTAACATGATTAACTTACTTTATATACTTTTAAATATTATCTCATTTTTTTGTCCTACATTAGTTTGCTTACGACGCATTTTTACATACGAAAATATAGGGTGTAACATCACTCCCCCTTGGGAACATTCGTCCTCGAATGTTTACTCTTGGAGACTTTGGAAACTTTTTCCAGAGTATCCTTCGTACACTAGGTTAAAACCAACCTGCACGTAGCCAGAAACATACTATGCATGCCACACATGGCCAATCTTTATAAATAGCAGCAATTTGCCTCACCGACCGTAAATCATAAATATTGAAAGTGAAAAATAAAAGCTTACCTGATGACCTGCTAGCCTACATAGAGCTATGTTGTAGCGTCCCATCTCGAACCATATCTTCATTTTGAAATAGGTGGGGGTATTTAGACTTCATTTCTTCCTCCGATTC